>NW_017306443.1:171387-196792 GCF_000935625.1 Nanorana parkeri | reverse complement strand
TGGTACCAACCTGTTGGCTCACCAAGTATAGAAGTAGATTACGCTTTTCTAATATTTTCTCAAGTAATCACTCGCAGTCCGACAGCAGAAATTCTGTTTTGTCATGGCCATCTGTTGGAAATCCAAGTGTAGTTTTTTTTTTAAACACGTTTCTGTTATTTAAATAGCAGTTGTGTGTACTGTTCATGTGCCTGGGACCCATTTGAAATAAAATAAGAAAAGCTATTGTGATTTGATTTACTTAAGAAGTAGAGCATGTACACTTACAAAGGGAACTTTAACCTATCTTATTAAATGAAGTGAAGCTGGACTGTCTTTAAAAAGGAACTCCAGGTAAAAATGTTATTAACCCTTGCAGTGGTGCTACCTCTGCCTAGGGTCAAAAATAACAGTTATATTCACCCGATCCTCCAAGCTGGATGGCGGTCTAAGAGCAAGCCAGCTCAGAGGATTGGGTGAGTAAAACTTTTTTCTTTTTGAGGCAAAAACGAGCACTTAACCCTTGCAGTACAGGGATAGCCACAGTGCAAGGGTTAATAATGTTTTTGCTCGGAGTTCTGCTTTAATCATCCAGTCATGTGCATTTCTCTTGCACATGATTGGATAGTCTTTGGAAAGTGAGTTTTTAAGTAGGCCTAAACTAGCTTTACCTCATTCACTAAGCTAAGTGAAAATGTATTTTACAAAGTGAAAATGCTTTACTCCTTTAGTAAATAAACCCCAAAGTGTATTAGCAGGGGCAACAAACTATAGAACAAAATATGAAATGATGGACTAATGTAGCTAGACTGCAGCACTCCAACAGTGGTGAAACTACAAATCCAGTCATGGATATGTCTCTGGAAGTCATGCCTGTGGCTGTCAGAGGGTTGCAAAGTCTTTAGGGACTTATGGCAGTTCTACAGCAGCTGGATACCCCTGCCCTAGAGTATTGTTTCACAAAAAGGGTAGGACTAGTGCCACTGATAATACCCATGCCCACTGAGTGAAACATGGGGAGGCATACATGCTCTCTATACCGGTGGCTCTAGCAGAAGCCTCTAGAGGTCATGTGAGCTCCAGTGGCCATTTTGGAGTTCTAGAGATTGCATGTTTCCTGTTTGGATCCAAATGCCATCATCTATGCAGGAGATTATTCAAACTGGTTTTCTTTAGGTCCCTATGTCAGTTAGCGGGAAACACCTCCATCAGTTCCAGAGGTGCTTTTTTCTTTTTTTATATATTTGGATTGCTTTTGCCACTGATTGCTAGTTCTATAGGGCAAGCCATTGATATCTTGTGATGGAAATTAAAAAAATGCACCCAGCAATTCACACTGGCTTTAAGGTACAACTAAAGGCTTCGGTATGACAGTTTAGATCCAGTGATTATGTCAACTAGAGTCAAATCCTCCTTCATTTGTGTCTCACATGCTCCCGCTCCCAGACACTGGAGGAGGATTTCAATAAAAAAGACAGGGCTGTCAATCTAGAAAGCAGTGTGCAGGACTAGATGTGGTCAGGTACTGATTAACAAGCTACAGACTTGAGAATTAGCAAGGGCAATGCTTATAGCCATGTCCCTTGCACTGTATCGCAAGCAGGCAAAGCCTACACAAGAGAGGCAAATCTGGTCTGAATTCAGGTGCAGTGCAACATCCTTGCCACACCATTGCATGAAGTTGCATTAGGTGGACTTCACTGGCAGACTCAACAGGTATCTGTGGGACTTTGTCGGGAAAACTGTGCAGATGTATTTATAATTAAGTGCTACAGCACTTTTTTTTTATGGAGGACCATAGTTCTACTTTAAGCATTGTGTTATTTTAGCTTAGTGCCAGGACAAGACTGTCCAGTAATGCTAGAGCTTACCATTAAAGATCATTACCGTTGCAGGTGGGTGGTGCGTGTTGTAGTTGTTGCTGTACAGGTAGTATTTGGACAGTACTTGAGTTGTGATAGAGGTATGCAATTAGGGATGCACCAATACCGATACTAGTACTCACCCAAATGCTCCTGATGCCTGTCCCGATACCAGAACTTCCGGTATCAGAAAGCCAGGCGGCGAGTCATTACACGCTGCCCGGCTTCCTGATTGGCCAGGAAGCCGTCTCCATGCTCCCTTGTCACTTGGTCTATGCTTTTTGCTCCTCTCTGTCTATGGAGGGAGCCATGGTTGTCACACAGGCTGGATTTCAAACATGTCTGCCTTACTTCATATTTATTATATGGTTAATTGATTGGACTACACAACAAAGATGAGCTTTATTTTCAGATCATAGAAAGTGATAAGGACTCAGCATTTCTGGCAAGATCAACATGTATTTTCTGTACTTGCTGAAATTGTTCTTAGTCTGAAAAGTTTAAAGGAATGCAATCACCACATCTAATGCCTGGAAAGCTGCACTATATCACATTTTTGTTTTTGGGCTTAGATAATCTTTAACTGCCATTTTTTTCCCCAAATTACTATAATTCTACAGATGTCTAATCCACCATTAAACATTGAGAATCTGATAGCATTATTCTGCAAATATGTTTTTGAATTTCCCTCAACACAAACACCATTCATATTAATATTTATTTCTATTCCCTAGATGAAATCGTTATCATATTATGTGAAAACAAGTCAGCTGTGAAGATCCTACTCCCTCCATACAATCTGCCATGTTCCGTGGCTCTCTCCAGAAGCTGTGTTTGTCTTCATGAAGATTCCTAATCTTGGTAATGTGATGAATAAATTTGAGGTCCTTGGAGTTGTCGGTGAAGGTAAGTTGTGAGCATGACTACTGAATAAATAATGCCAAACAGGATAGGAAAACTATAAGGGCTTATTCATACTATAGCATTACGACGGGATTGCTTAGTGACACCCCAATACACCCCAAGGCATGTTGGAGGTACACTTGCACACAGTTAAACATATTGCAGGATTTTGCAGGCGCATAGTATAATTATTAAAGGCAAACTATTAGTTTAATTTTTAAAAGCATCCTCACTTAACAGGAAATAGGCATGCACACACACAAATACACACTCACACACACACACGTAAACCTTTTATACAGGGTGCACTTATGACACTGAAGTCACATTGCATTCCTTTCAAACTAATTCTCCTTTATTAAAATTCTCTATGGAGCTGTACAGGGAAGGTGGTATGAGTCACTGTTCTGACGCATACACTTCTGTGTGTAAATTTCAGCATAAGCGACTGAGCACTGTACACAACTGGCTTTCTACAACAGTGGTACAGAGGAGTCCTTGTAAAACATGTAAAAAGGTGCTTAAGTATATGTAGCAACATCTCTTTTTTGCTCCACTTTGGTCTGCTAAATATACTAGTAAAAGTGTTTTGTTTACCTGTTCATTAAGTGCATAAATACTTGTTGGTTTTGCCAAAAAGCTTGTGAGCTGATAATTTCTCGTGTTCTCTGCCTGTGCCCAATGGACATGGGTTACGGAGATGAGTAGGTGGGGAGATGATGAGGAGAGGTCTATGTGTTCCTTGTAATCCATCAGAAATGCAGTAGGCAGCGCTGACACCACTTTCTTTGGAATTCAGAGCTGTTTGTATTGTCAAAAATAAGTAGAAGCATACATACTATTTCTGGCAGATCAACAGTTATTTTTCTGTACTTGCAACAGGTTTAAAGGGATAAAACATGGACAAAGGTTTGTTTGTTTGTTCCAAAGATGTACTAAATATGTTTTTTTTGTCTTGACATATGCTTTAAAGTCTCAGCTTCTGACTTCAAAGGAGAGTATAAAGTAGTGTAGGGACCCTGCCATAATTTAGTGTTATAGCTGGGCTGTGGCCAACCTGATCTCTGGATGTTGTTGCGACTATTGTTTACTTCTACTTGTTGCTGGGGAGTGCTCCAGTAGATAGAGGAAGAAACAATGTTTTGAGTTATGAATATGTATTTTTCTCTGGCCAACAACTAGGAGGCTAGTAATGCATTGTTGGAGGATATAAATATGTAGGGTGACCTTGGAGGAAGGGGGGGTGGGGGGCTGCCATGGAGAGCTTTGCCTGCTGCTTGGGGAGGCTACTGCAGAGGATGTCCTGTGCCTGGGGTCCTGAAGACTTTTTGCTGTCCTGCTAAGGCATACATCCTGAGGAAGCTGAGCAGGAAGATGGCTTCCTGTAGGGAGCATGTTAGGAGGAGGCTTCTGTAATTAAGAGTGTCCTGCATGGCAGGGTAGAAGCTGCTAACAGTGGAAATTGCAAGAAGTCCTCACTGTTAATATGCCTGTGCCAACTATTATTATAGTAGAAGAAAAGTCCAAAGCTGTATTTTTACTTGTTTTCAGTTATCATGTGCCCTAACCCTGTCTCCTGGAGATTATTGAGCTAAAGAAATGCTCTAAACTGGCACCCAATTTTATTTTACCCACAACAATGCCCTGAGAGTTGAAATCCTAGCCCACTAGGGGGTAGTAGGGGGCAAGGGGGTGTTACAATATGAATATAAAATATTTTCTATCTCTGGCTCCTACACTATGGCTCCTTCAGAGGTTTTAATAACAGACAGCATTGCCTGAATGGAGATTCCTACTACAGCGCCCTTTCTTTAGCTAACCAGGAGTTTTCTTGGAATCATTTTGATGTATAAAATTTTTATTTGTAAAACAAACATATACTACACAAATATTGGTTGAGAAGCTTATGGACTTAAAAAAAAAATTAAAATTGACCCAATGCTATTGGTGTCATTTCCTGATTGGCTAGGCAGTGTGACGGGCAGTCTTACTGACTTAAAGTGACACTAAGCTCAGGAGTTAAATGTTAATAGTGTATTCAAGTACCTTACCTATTAATACAAATGTCTCTTTTTTGTGTATCACTCAGCTGTAGATCCTCAAATCATGTTTGAATTGGTGCTGACACTGTCCTTCCTTCTGGAGAGTAGCTACTTTTGTTCCCCATGGTCCCTTTGTGTGTTGTAAAGTAGCCACCACTCCAAAGCCTGCTCCCGTGATGGACCACAATCCCAATACAAATTATTATATGTGAGATTGTATTCCATCACGGGAGCAAGCTTGGAGCAGTGGCTACTTTACTATCATTCAGAGATGATTTGAGGATCTACAGCTGAGCGATGTAGAAATAATTTTTGTTAATAGGGTACTTGAATGCAATTTTAAGGTTTAACTCCTGAGTTTAGTGTCACATTAAATTGGAGGATAGGGCCGGACCAAATATTGCTGTAATAGAGCATATTAGTTAAGAGAAATTCCATCATGCTGTGGAAGAAATCTGCAAATATGTGTAGATAGTGCTTAATGCTTTCAATTCATTTATAATATAGGTTTAGTCGTTATAGACAGGATTTAATTGACACTAATTGGCTTCCTTACATCCCTAAATGCTCCTGTTAAGTATAGGTACGTGTAATATCTGACCAGTGACCTTATCTTTAACAACTGGGAGCAGGAAAATTTAAACTGTTTACCACAGTGATTAGACTCAAGATGTCATTTTGAAGGTTACAGCAAACTTCAAATATGTTATTATGGCATGCCATTTCCATTTCCTGTTTTAAATGCATTGGGCTCACTTATAAACCATTTCTAATTTAGTGTATCTACACCACACTGAACATAGATGTGGCAGCAACAAAAGGCAAGCAGGCAATTCACTCACCTGTCACTAGCTTTGACCTTAGAAAGTAAATTGATTAAGTGAGATACACTCTCTCATTTTATCTGAAGGTTTATATGTGTACACTTTACTTTGTTTTAGTGTTCCAATCTGATTTTGTCGCCTTCTTTGCAATTTTCTTTAGGCGCTTATGGAGTGGTACTTAAATGTCGACACAAGGTAAGAAAGATTGATTAGATTGAATTTTTCTGTACTGTTGCAAGTAAGCCACTTGGCAAATAGGAAAGCAATGAGCAAGCTTTTGCCAGGAATGAAATGATTAATGGTAATACAGGCAAAAATTTGCAGTTATACTCAGTTTCTTTCTTCTTCCTAAACTCCTGCCCCCCTCCTTCCTTTCTCTTCTTACTCTTTGTATTATGGTCCTGTACTATGTTACTACTATCTTTCCCCAGCTCCCACCACCTCCACAACCCCTCTAGCTAATATTACATTTTATCCTTTGCCCATTTATTGCAAAGGTGCGGTGTATAACCCCTAGGAGGACAAACCAACTCTAAAAAAGTTATATTGTTTTTCTAAGTTACTCACTGTTTACCTTCTTAATGCTAATGCATTATTGTTTTCAGTATCATATGTATTTCAAAAACTATTGTCAATCCACTTGTAAAACAAATATTGAAATAAAAATGTTACACTTATAATAGAATTATCCAGCTAGATATCTACAAAGATAGTTAAGCCGTGTATACACGCTTACATTTTCCGTGTTCCACCTGCGGGCTGAACAAAGAAAACATAACAGATTCCTCCATCAAGGCTTATGAGCGTTGATGGACGAATCTCCCACTGTTTCCATTGTATGCCACCAGCCGCTGTCAGAATACCTTAACAAAGCTAGCAGCTGATTGGCTCCCAGCTTCGTTCGGCCAAGAATTTTCCAGCTAATGGGTGCCCATTCTGTGAAATTTGCACCATGTATAACCAGCTTTACACATTTAAAAAGAATGTAGCTAGACAAACATGCAATGCTTGCTTGTGTTCCCAATATGCTTAACGGGCAGTTCAATTTTCGAATACAGAGACCTTCTGCATGAACCTTTCTTGGCTTTGCTGTTAAATGTAGGAAATATATGTATGTTACTTAAAACCATATTTATCATATACATTTAAATATGTTAGGGCACCTATTGATGTAGCTCCCACCTTCAATTTCACTTCCATTGTATCATATAAGTAGTAACTTTTCATAGTTTACAGACTTTATTTTGTATATTTAAATGTAAGAAAAAAAACCCAAATATCTCAGTTTTGGGTGGCCATTGATACCTTGAAATACTTACAGTGTCTTCTGTTTGATTGAGATTTAATTAGTCATATCTAAAAGCCCTAAAGTAAACATGATCTTTGTTTATGGAGGCCAAAGCAACAGGTTTTTTTTTTCCCCCCCACACACACACCAGCAGTACATACTCACCGTTTTATCACTTTCTTGTAACTCTGTTCAGCAGCGGAGAGCAGAAGAAGTCACACAGAGTAATCTACAAGTGATTTAAGTTCTAGCTTATACAGAGCAATAGACCATCCTTGTGTGACAGTTTTGGTGCTTGGGTGCTTGGTCATTGGCCCAGCACTGTCACATGAATTGGGTCACAAACATTTTCTTTAACTGAGTAGTCACTTCACTGCAGTTGGTCTCTCCAATAATTTATATTAATTAAAATTAATTGTTGTGTGTCAACATTTATTGATGCAAACCAAGAATTTTTATAGGTATATCTTGCCAATGGGGAGCAGCATATATTTTGCCTTGCCAGCAACAAATTACAGCTAAAACATAATTCATGGTTGGAGTTAGCAGAAGCAGTGACATGCCCTGAGTGTTGCTGGTGTATATGACAGGTGTACTTTCAGCTGCATTTGTAACAGTGTAGAATTATGAAGTTTTCTAACATATCAGCCAATACAAATGTAACCTTTTCAAAGTGAAGCCAGGTTGTCAGTGTAGTGGAGAAGTCACTGAGATCTCACCAGTACTATGTGAAAGGTACACAGTAATGCAGTCTAAGATTTTCTCACCTTTATGTTTATCTCAAAGGGCACAACAATTTAAAAAGGAACACAGAAGTACCAAACCCCTGGTTTTGGTTCCAACTTCGCTATGTAGACAGGATTTTAGACAGCTGTATTAGATAAAGGGCAGCAGCAGGCACAAGTTAAAGTGGACCCATCATTAGAATTTACACGGTGGGCACAAACAGTATAAGCATAACCAAATGACATGATAATTTTGAGTAAAAAGGAACTTAGATGGGTACTAGGGAGATGTGCGTTTACTGATTTTGTCTCCACAGAAACATTATTTCTAGATTGTTTTAGAGCAGGCTTCTTAAACTTTTTAATCTGAGGACCCAAAATTGTTACTGCAGTAGGACCCAAAAAGAGAATTTTTACCAAAATAGGAGCAAAGCCATACAAAGACAAATTGGCAATGGCTGTATAATAATAATGAAAAACCCACACATACATGAAAACATGGGTGCAAGCTTGGTGATGAGTGCGGGAAAGAGTGGGGTTCAGATGTGGTATTAAGACAAGAGGGGAGAATGGGGGTCTGCAGCCTTGGTGGATTATGATCTTTTGTAGCCTGGTTTTTAAAGATTGCGAGTAGGTTGTCAATTTTTTCAGCACAATGTACTTTCATGCCACACCTTTCTGCTAAAATAAATGAACTCCCATGAACAAGCACGGGAGTTATGTCATTTTAGCCAATCAAAATGGCCGAAGATCCTGAACCTGGAAGAAGACTGAGTAAATATGTTGGCGCCGGCAAAGGACGACAGGAGGTTAGTTTAGTTTAGGAAGGCCTCTTACACTGCTTTGGGGTGGGACTGCAGTTACTAGTCACATAATTCTGTACTATGCACAGGGCATTCCCCAGTACAGTGAGCTCAACGTGAGGTCAGTGGCAGTGTCAACTTCAGAACTCTCACCATTTGGCTAGGATGCAGGACGTGAATTGGCAGTATTTGTTGCAAAATGTTTTTGTTTAAAATAAACCACTTGTCAAAACGATCAGTATATTCAGAGATACAACCACCTGAATTTATATGCAGATTTTGCCTTTTCCTGGAAAAGTAAAACTTAGTTCTTCCCCACGCACACACCTATGGAAAATTTGGAGCTAGGCAGGGGGGAGCTTAAGCTTGCCATTTCTTGTAAGGGTCCATTTATACTATTGCGATGCGCACATTGATGCAATGTGATGCCATTCATTCTGGCACCTCAACTCACCTTTCCAGTGCAGTTGTGTGTGTTGAGGTGTGCTGCACTACCACAAATGCTGCATGCATGATTTTTGGTACATTAGCCCACCACGCGCATTCATTTACTTTACCCCGGTTGACCAGGGAGGTGTTTATCGGCCTTAAAAAGATTTCTTATGGATTTTGATGATTGTTTCTCTTGACTCATTGATTATATGACATGCTGTGTTCACTAAACATAACATTTGCTTATGATTTATTTTCAGCAAAAGCTAAGTTTGAACTGCACCTGTAATAATGTTTATTTGTTTCTATTGCACATGCACTCAATGTATTGAAGTCTTTAGGGAAAGTAAAGGATGCCTGTGTTGCTCGGCAGCATTTGGACAGATCTGCCATATATTTAATTGATTTCAATAGCACATAAATTGCGGGATTAGTCGTGGATGGAGGTGATGTGAAGTGATGCCATCACAAAAAGTGGCTAATGAAGGAAAGGCAATTCTGAACAATAAATTTTGAGGCCTGGTTAGAAATGCTCCTACACACAACTTGCTGTTGCCCTTATTATTAATAGTTGAGTAGAATGCCCTATTAAAGTAGACACCTCTTCATAGTCCTTTGCTCCTACCCAACTTAATGCTTTGGCAGAAACATGTAAATACACCTTCTCAGCCTACAGATACAGTCCTCCAAAGGAACACATTTAGGAGGTTCTGGGGTTTCTGTACTCACTCAAATCATCCATACAGGAATGTTTCAAATGGTAAGACAACTCTCAAACAAAACAGGCCTCACTTGCTGGGTACCCAGAATTGGCTCAATGTTTAGAAATAAAGGCCTCTAAACCAAAAGGTGAAAAAGACTAAACATGCCTTAAATTGTTCACAGTTTGTTCAAACAAAAACAGCCAATGCTTTTGGGGGGGGCAACAACACTCGTCCTTCATCAGGGCTACAAGACAGACATAGTGCATAATGAAGGAAAACTCAATAATGATAAATCGCGTGACAAGTTATATTTAAAAAAAAACTTATATGTATCTGAAAAAAGCCAAATTCTGACCAAACTATAATGTAATTGATACATTCTCACATAGGAAAAACTCGTTGTATATTTTAGATTGCAAGCTCTCGCAGGCTGTGCCCATCTTACCATCTTGTCTTGATTTGTATTGTAACTGTCTTCCTTATACTGTAAAGTGATTCACAAACTGTTGGCACTATATAAATCCTGAATAATAATAATAATATAGGATTACAATGAAATTCATATAACATAAAAAACATTGGGGTTAATAACAGTCTTAAAAAAGCTATGTGATAACATTGCTAATGAATTAAACATCTGCATGAGTATCAAAATGAAAAATAATAAAGTAGTCCTGGCCATGACCATTTATTGCCTAAGATGGACACGTGTGTCTAAGAGCACTGACTAGGGGAGCACTGGGAACATTTGTTCTTGGAGTAAAAAAAAATCAACACTCCCTCTTCTTTTGGGCTAAAAAAAACATGCAGCAACAAAGTATGCCACAGTGATAGATGACAGTTGTAAAAGGCGGGTGTTGTCTTAAAGGACCTGGTTTATTGTCAGATACCTAAAAATGGAGGATTGCAAGGGATCAATTGTACTTTATGAGCAGAACAAGATGACAGCTGCTTTTTGAAAATAATATAGACTTTATGTAGATAAAATATAATTTCTTCATCCCAAATAGTCTTTTTATGCAGTTTCCTTAAACAAATGGCATACTTTTATTCTTCTAGCATTGACTTCCTTTGCAGCTCTCTGCATTCGATCACATAACATGTGACGGCCGCTAAAGAAGTTGATGCTGGTTGAATTCCCTCTGCCAGGTGCTGTGATCGCCCCCAACCCAGTTGTTTTAAGTCTCTGCTGTAGCAATTCGATAACTGCTGCTCACTCTAGAAATAGAGTAGGTGTTTTATGGTCATTGTTCTAGTTGCTAATAATATTTTAGTCTTCAAGGTTAAATGCACTTTAAATATTTAGCAGTGGACTAACTGATAGGGATGTGAAATTTGGAG
Organism: Nanorana parkeri; assembly: GCF_000935625.1. Lineage (NCBI taxonomy): Eukaryota > Metazoa > Chordata > Amphibia > Anura > Dicroglossidae > Nanorana > Nanorana parkeri. The sequence continues at coordinate 185,889 of NW_017306443.1, read as the reverse complement.
CTCAAAAGAAATGTTAGATCCGCGCATGGGATGATGTTACAAGAGATGCTAACACCAAAACCTGATTCCAACAGGCTACCATCATTATTTAGATATTTGCTCTTAGCATTATCTGTCAGGGCTGGTTGTACACATCAGGAGAACCGAGGGAGTTGTTTGTGTGTCATAAAGTTGACTCATAGTGAGTAACCCACCACCTTGTTTTCCAATGGAATACGCTGCCCGTCCATACTGACTGTGTAAGAGACTGGAGGATATAGATACTGTGTAAACATATTTATACTTTGGCTGCACATTGGCTGCTGTGTTAACCCTGTATTATTCTTTAATCAGTATTTTTTTTTTAGCTTTAGACATATGCCACAAGGAAATATTGTGTCATGAGGTGTCATGGGGCAGACCTAACCAGTTCAACTGCCAATAATAGTAACAAAAGGGTCTCTAGTGTGTACTGTATCTTATATCACCTAGCAATTAGTATAAAACACAATAGAATCTGTAACATTGTAGTGTTTGGTAATAATTTTTTGTAAATCCTTTATTTGTGGAAGACACAGATATAATTAGCAGTGCTGTAGTGCATCACCTGCACTCAATATGGTGCTTATAGACCATAAAGTTTATGCGGTGCTTTGAAGTAATAACACGAATGGCGCCGCACGCATTTAAAAATGGATGAGGAGGTCACCAGCACTCCCAAAGTGTGAGTGCTGGTGACTTCCTCATCCACTACAGATATAATTAGGTCAACATACAGATAAAAGTGCTACTAACATTAATAAAATGTTACCATATCTAATAGGGATGCACTGATACCAAGTACCTTATTCGGTACATGTACAAGTACAGATATTTTTCGAGCTCCAAGACTAGACTAGAGAAAAATTCAAAACTTAGGAGGCAGCTGTCATTTGTAAGGAGCACACAGAGCTCCTGGGATTTGTACATCTCTGTTTTAATGTGTGATTTTGTTTTTATAAATATATACAAAGTGATGCACTGATACCATTTTTGCAAGTACAAGTACTGATACTTGCCGAGTACTTACAAGTACTGATACATTTATGTTTATTGTCATGTGACAGTTTTTCTAAAACAATACAGACTAATGATTTCAGGACAGTGGTGGAGTGCCAGAGCCAGGTCCCAGCTGCAACCGCTACAACCATGGTAGTTCTCGTGAAAATGCCAAGTATCTGCACTGGTATCTGAATTGGTATTGGTGCATCCCTAATATCTAATAAAGAACTGTATAAGTTGACAACTCTGGTGTGGTTTTCATTAATGTAATAGATGGTAGACAACTAGACATACATCCCGGTTCTTTTTATTATTATAAATGTCCTCTAGAGACATTAAGTGGAAAGGGAAAACTAACTCATCATCAAAGAGGAGAAAAGTATACTCCAAGTAAAAGGAAAGAGGGTAAAAATAAGAAGGAAAAAATATGATAGAGAAAAAAAGGGTGCAGAGGTGTAGGCAGCAGGGATGTAAGGGAAAGGTGATCAGGGTTTCAGGTTTGCCAGCTGACCACCCAGAGGGTAGGTAGGCATTATGATGTTTCCATGCCATGGGATCCCTCAGTTCCTATGTCCAAAGTCAGGGCCCTATATTCCCAAGAGCAGACAAGTGTTTGGTAGTAATATCAAGAATTCCCATTAAATGGATTTTAGTACAATCTGGATTGTGAGCGAGAACCATTACAGCAAATAGCATGTGACATTGGAAACAGACATGGAATCATTTTTTTCACATGACTCCCAGTTGTGACTGCATGGAAACGTACCACAGGGAATCTCATATACACTCAATAGCAGTTTTTTTAAATTATTTATATGGCCCAAATTGACCCCTATCTGATATAATGTTGCTTTAAAGATAATAACAGCTAATTGCAGGGTATCTAAAATGTGACTTTAAGGACCTGCTTGAACCTATAATAATATAGCTTATGATCTATTGAAAGTGAATCTAGCACATATAGGTAGTTATGTCATATCATTTCTGATCCTTATATACTGTACTGAGTAAATACCTGACTGCCGCACTAGCATTCTACTAGAAAGGATGCTGAAACTACATAAAGTATCTTTGATGTAGGTTGGTTTGGCAATGATATAATTTTACACTCTTCTGACTACACTGCATTGCTGAATTACTAAATGGAATTGGTTGCTGTGAGTGATTTCACTATATTGCTTTATGAAGAATGCTACCAGATAGAGACATACATGGTTTTATGGGCCTTTTGTATGTCTTTTGTCATGGAAAAAAACCCATAAAAAATGCAGTTACATGTAAAAGAAGGCAGTAGATGCCCAGGGCATGGAGCAGTAAACCGAACATTAGGACTGGTCCACTAAAGCCTTCGGAAAACCAACACTTCAAGAGTTTCAATCTCCTGGGTCCTCCACTGTTCTCACTGCTTCTTTTCTCTGACCTTATGTCACTACTGTATCCTGTAATGGGTGGAGGTTAGAGGAACCAGGCAGTGGAGTGGTGGACCCAGGAGATTAACATTTCCAGGAGAGTTAGTTTCCCATCCGACCTTGTAGGACCAGTTGTAGTGGTTAACATGGTTTTCAGTGGCACGGGCCCTGGGCAAGGTGAGTGTTTAGTGCCTTCTTTTACTTGTAGCAGCACTTACAAAAAAAAACAAAACAAGGTTGCTTAAGGTTGACATTTTTCTTTTTCTCCTTAAAACCAACAATTAGATTCAGACGTAGATCAGAGTAGGTCTGATACTGATTTGTGACTGAGGATAGCTATAACTAACTCCAGGCATAATTATTTTTAGCCCTTGCCATAGGGCTGCCAGCCCCAAACCGCCCCCCCCCCCCCTTCCTGCACGGGTTAAGTGCTTGTCTTCATCTAGGGAAGTTATACTCACCTGATATAGTCCATATACCCACCGCACCCACTCACTTACCGGTAGTCCAATGTGATAAGATGGGTGCTACGGTTGTCGGCGGATGGCAACCGCCTCGTCATATGAACAAAAGCATGGACACCGCCACTCCAATAGCTGATCAAGTATGTCTATTTATTAACGTACATGCTGCATAGCAAACACACTCAATGCAACGTTTCGGGGTCGCAAAGGGTTCCTTCATCAGGCAGAAACATGTGTGAAGGGGACCCTTTGTGGCCCGAAACGTTGCATTGAGTGTATTTGCTACGCAGCACGTACATTAATAAATAGACATACTTGATACTTGATCAGCTACTGGAGTGCCGGTGTCCATACTTTAGTTTGTTATATTCACTTGGCCCTCGGAGCTGGCTGGCTGTTAGACCAGTCCCTGCTGCCTTGCTCCCCTCCACTCCAGGAGTCATCATGTCCTATACAGTGAATAGGACATGAGGACCCCAAGGTACATTCCATTGCTGGAGCAAAGGAGGAGACAGGCGGCAGGGACTGGAGTAGAAGCCAGCCAGCTCTGAGGTTCAGGTTAGTATATTTTTTTATTTTTGTCCCTAGACAAAAGTTAGCACTTAATTACAGAGCAGGGATAGCCCCACTGCAAGGGGTAAGAATAATTATGCCTGGGGTTCTTCTTTCAGCTCAAGTTAGAATGTTAATATATGTGGTGTTTTGTGTTTTGAGTAATTTTGCTTTTAACAACTACTTGAAGCAATTATATTGTTGAAAAGTCAGTTTATGATTATGTCTTTTAGGAGTATATGTAAGTGGCATCTAGTGTGGTAGAATCTGAACAAGATGCCTTGCAGGCTAGAATTTGCATATGCAAGTAATTACAAAGCCGGTTCTGCTCTTCACAACATGAATTTATAGGCACACCACCGAGTATTAGCTAACTGTAAAGGGAACCTGTCAGGAGGAAAACATGGAGCTGCCATTGCCAGTTTTTGAAGATCTGAGCTTCTGTATGTCTGAACTGCATAGCTAAAATGTGTGGAGAGGCCTTTAGTTATTGTCCCTGGAAACCCTGACAAAGAGCAGTTACAGCAAATAGTTGTTGGTATTGTCCTATTTGGGTAGTTAGACGTAACCTACAAAGTCCTTTTCTTCTTCTGTATTTGCACTTTTAAACAGATAATCTGCAATAAAAATAAAGCTTGAAAGTAAAGACAGAAGATGACAATCTGTTTTGGACCAGATTGAGTAACTATTTGATGGCTGTGGGTCCTTCTAATTGCCTCTGTCCACTGTCTTGTGGGTGCTGATGTCTTATAGTCTTATTCAGTGTGCGTCATAACAATATTGGTGCCTTAAAGGCAAATTCCACCTTTTATATAAAAAAAAAGAAACTAATAATAATAATAATAATGAATGCACACTTCTTCATAAAAGAAACAAATGTGCATTTAGTATTATTTTCGCATTGGTGCGAGTAAATCTTTGCAACCATGATCAATAAATCACGTGTGCAATGTTCTGGCTCCTGCAGACTCTTCCTCCTTTCCATTGGTACAGACATTCAGTAACATGGACAGGAGAAGGATTGACGTCAACACACTTGTATTCCACTGATAAATAGACCCCATCATTTCCATTTTTGAAGTCAAATTTGTGTTCCAATTCATGCTAAAAATAAGTTCTGTGAAAAATAGTTCTTACATTTTTAGCTAACTCTTTGGAGCAACATTTATATGTATAGGAACATGTAACAAATATGAAGCAGTTGTTATCGCAATTTGGCTACAAAATTGGAAAAACACTTTAAAACGCAACTACAACCTCCTATCCCTTACAGCCAAGGAAGGTGCCATCTTAGCCTCTATTTGGATTGCAGTTGCCTTTAGATTCCTCCAAGAGTCCTAGGTATTCCTGTTCAGATGCGACCGCTGTACCCATTCAAGTAAATGACAGAGTCACAGCAGCTGCGTCTCCATGTAGTCCGCATGTAATCATACATGGTCCTTGGTTTGTGATAGGTGATTTTCCCTGAACACAGGTTAGATGCAGTCCGCATATAATCGTACATGGTACTTGGTTTGTGACATATGATTTTCCCTGAACGCAGGTTAGATACAGTCTGCATGTAATCGTACATGGTACTTGGTTTGTGATATATGATTTTCCCTGAACGCAGGTTAGATACAGTCTGCATGTAATCGTACATGGTACTTGGTTTGTGATATATGATTTTCCCTGAACGCAGGTTAGATACAGTCTGCATGTAATCGTACATGGTTCTTGGTTTGTGATAGGTGCTTTTCCCTGAATGCAGGTTTGATGTAGTCTGCATGTAATCGTACATGGTACTTTGTTTGTAATAGATGATTTTCCCTGAACGCAGGTTAGATACAGTCTGCTTGTAATCGTACATGGTTCTTGGTTTGTGATAGGTGATTTTCCCTGAATGCAGGTTTGATGTAGTCTGCATGTAATCGTACATGGTACTTTGTTTGTAATAGAGGATTTTCTCTGAACGCAGGTTAGATACAGTCTGCATGTAATCGTACAGGGTACTTGGTTTGTGATAAATGATTTTCCGTGAACGCAGGTTAGATGCATCCAGGCCCAATCTTCTCAACGGGGACACCTGGCACTCCTGCTCCAAGAATCCCTAGGCTCTTTCCTCAGGAATGCCAGAATGCCCCGTGTAAATATAGCCTAAAAGTGACTGTTTTGGGAGACATTACATTGGTGAGTAAAGTTCCTCTTTAAACCATGTGAATAAAGGGTGTCCATTATAAGCACCTGTAGCATTGCTATAGTTTCCCAACGCTGTCATTTTTTGTCGGTCAGCTTGATCTGCATGTAAATGTGGAGAGAAATATAATGACACACGGAAAGAAAGGAATTCAGATACTAAATACTATCATTATGTGTATTACCAGCATACAATTACCTGAGCACAATCCTTTTTTTTATTATAGTAGTCCTTTAAGTTCTTCTTTTGACATTTCAATGTCTGTATTAAGTCTATGAGAGTACTATTCCTAATAGCTAATTTTGCTCATTCTACACGCTGTGGCAGATTTCATGTGGCGGGAAGCATATGCAGGAACCTATGAGTATTTCAGAAAGGTAATCAATGGGCACGCAGATAACATATGTTAATAGTACAGATGCAGTACTGACACATCGTGCAGGGCTGGGAGTTTTTGTGCTGAGGCAGCAACACGTGTGTACATCAACGCCACCGTTCAGTCTCTGACCTAGTGTACCCATTAATATACAAATAGCACAGATAAGACGGGTTGCCTGCAGTTATAACATGAATGTTACATGAATATTTACATACTGGTATTAGTATAACTTGACATGGTCAGGAGAGGAAAGAACACTGGCAGGGCTTGAACTGTATGTAAATTGTATCATATTGGGGAAAAATACATTTAAATGGTGAATGAAGCAGATTGTAATAAATGAACAATAAAGAGTTAATCTCTAAATGAGGAGCATTCCGCATTTACACCTTATATTGTATAGTGCAGGCAGGCACAGGATAGCTTGTCTGACGAATCTAAACCAAAAAAATAACAGTTTGTTTTAAGCGCAACTCCGTGGAATACAAAAATTAACCCTTGCAGTGGGCCCCACCCTTCCACTGCTCATTTTGTCTAGGAGTATGGGAAGAAGCACGAACATTCCTTTATTCCTCATGCTTTTTGAACAGTGTTACATTCCTCAGACGGTGAGTTGTAGTTCACAAGGCAGGTCTGTGACACTGGTGACACAAAGTGCATGTTCACAGAGCTGAGTGAAATGCTGTGCAAGAGTGGTGCAGACCTGGACGATCCGGGGTTCTCCTGGGACAGCGCAATTGTGCACAATTGCACACAGCGATTGTCGCGCGGTCCCATTCATTTCAGTGGGGTTACATCCATGCGGCAATCGCAGAAAAAAGGTACAAGTACCTTTTTTTACGACGCGCGGCTGTTTTCGTGTTCGGCTCCACTGGCGGAATCGTGGCGGGAAACCACACAATCCGCCCGGCATGACTGTGGTGCCATTAGAAAATAATGGCACCGCCAGAGCATGCGCGGTGGTGGGCAACTCAGTGACCGCACGGCAATCTGTGTGGTATCGTGCATGATTGCCCCATGGTCACAGATCGCCCAGGTGTGAACCTGGCCTCAAAGGGGCGTAAGGCAACGTATGGATGTTTAAAAGAACATACATATGCAACAGGCCAGAGCATATCCTTCAGTAATCTTTTGGTCCATGGCCATGACTGACTTAGTGTAGCGCATACTCTGGTCATTTTACTTGAAGAGATCATACTGCTAAGATTATATTTCAGTTGTCCCTGGCAAGTGTGCCTGGCTTATCGCTTGTTTATTAGTGTATGCATTCAGCTTTTGCTGATTTTTCAGGCCCATTTCCAGAGTCTTTCCCCTCAAACTCTGTTTCTATAGTAACCATCTGGGATTGCCACCAAGTTTAATGCTGCTAAATGTTTTCATACAACTGAACTGCATTATTCTTGCCTTAAGTCAGAAATACCTGAAGAACATTTCAGTTTGACTTCTAGCAAATCAGTGTGTTCATTACATAGGTAAGCTCGCTTGCTAGCTGTCAATTAAAAAATACTATATTTTCATTATCTTTCTCTTTTACTTTTCTTGCTACAAATCTCTTTTGAACCGTTGCACATACGTCAACTTGGTGCAGGTTATAAGTTTACACTAATGTTCAGAAATGTCCAATCAAATCCTTATCCCATTCATTGGCTCCTAGGCGACAGCGTTTTCAAGTGTGAAAACGTTTATTTCTTGCTACACGTTTTTGCGTGCATTAAGTCGCACGTTTTTGCGAGCAGATTATGTGCACGTTGGTGTAAATGGGCAAACGCATAATATGTGTGCAAAAATAATTTCATTGCACGTTTCCAAGTGTTTCCTGTTGAGTCTATGGGGACAAAAGACTCTGGAATCTGCTAAAAAGAATGTCATGTACTTTTTCAGTGACAGGTGATTTGCTTATTGCGACAAAACGCTCAGGTGTGAACAGGACCATAGGAATTAATGGGATTTTTTTTGTAAAGCATTTTGTCGCGCTTATTCAGCTGTGACAAAACGTAAGTGTGAACCAGGCCTAAACCCTGGTGAAGGGGGAGTGTTGTTGCCTCTGAAACACATTGGCTGTTTTTATTGGCCTGTTTAGTTTAGGAGCTGCCTTGCTAGTGCCAGTGATATTATTTGCAAAGTTTCCTGCATCTAGACAATTTGAGTGAGCGCAGAAACCCCAGCGCCTCCTAAATGTGTTCCTTTTAAGTTTGCATTATACCAGTTCACTGTGTTGTCAGAAACTTGTGCTGAGGGTAACATGTGCGCAGTTATAGCTGATCTTTTGACTTTTTAATTTTTTTTTTTGATAGACAGTGTAAGGGCTAAAATGCCTACTAGGATTTGCTGGCTGTGCCCCCACTGGGAAGATTCCCCCTCTTTCTTTGGAATGATGAGAAATTCAAAATTTTGTCACTGGAAAAGAGGGTGAGAGAACTTGTGTAACTGGGACACCTGAAACAACTAAGATAAACATTTCTTTCACTTTTATTTCTCACTTCCTGTTGGGTGGGAGAGGAACTGCAGATGCATCTGTGACTGGGAGTGAGCTCAGATTCAGACCAAACCTGAGCTTCTCCGAAACCAGAAGCTACATGAAGCCACCCACTCAATCAGCTGCAGGCCGTAGTATTCCCTACCCTGAAGTTTCACAAAGTGTTGTGCTGACTTCATTGACCATATATGGCTGCATGACCATATTAGGTCAGCGTCATTGGCCAAATATAGCCACGTGGCCATATAAGGTCAAGGACGTCACTGCATCCTGTGCCTATGTGAAGCTGCATGTGGGAAATCCCTCAGTCACAGTTGATTGAGCCGCAGCGGAAGGAGCTACCTTCTGTATTTTGGAGGAGCTCAGGTTTGGTCTGGCTTTGGTCCAAACTTGAGAGCATGCTTGAGGCCCCGTTCACACCAGGGCGTTTCATCGGCGTTTTTTTTGCGCTGAAACGCATGCAAATTAAAATCCCATGTACTCCTATGGGGGCCATTCATGTAAACGCGCTGGAAAAATACACCTGATGTTTAAATTAGTCCCTGAGCTTCTTTTGTGGCACTTATTAACCCTGTGAAAAAAAAATAAACAAAAAAGATCTGCGCCAGTGATAATACACAAAAAGGTGAAAAAGACATACTAAGCACTAAATTATATCTGATATAATACAAAATATTTATGCAATAATGTGCCGAGCTGAAAAAACAATCAAATATAAACAGTGAAAAATACAACAATGATTATAGGCTGAACTCAAACCACATAACATACACAGTGAAAGTCCAAAACGAATCAAATGATGCAGTGCAGAACACGAATCAAACAATGCGATGCAATGTGTACAAACAACATGCGCAGTCCTCCAAAGCAGACTTTATAGTGTGCAGGACAACAGACTGTTTGATAATCCTTCACCTCAACCAAGTGAATGCTCAAATTACAAAAGAGTGCTCACCTGGGTCTGTGGACCCACAGAGTAGGTCTCAAGCACGTTTTCCCTTCTAAAGCTGGCCATACACCTTACAATTATCTGCAAATGTTCTGTGGTCCGATGGAAAAGGTGCAACAGATTCCTCCATCTACACTTAACTGTGTGGATGGAGTAATCTCCACCTGGGCCAATCTGTTGCACTTTTTCCATCTGACCACAGAAAATCTGCAGATAAATTGTAAGGTGTGTGGGCAGCTTTAAGAGGGGAAGGGAGGCCCGCAGTACCAGCGTAAAATAGATCCTTTCAGGTCATAGATAAGCTCATCAGATCGAGAAGAAACAAAGCAAAAGACACATAGTGCATACTATCCAAAAATATACAATTTATTAGATAAAAACAAGTACTCACACAATGGCAAGAAATAGCCAGCATAAAAGATTCCCGCGAGGGATTCCCTCAACGTGCTTGAGTACAGCAGATGCAATACAGCTCCCGTCTGTCTGGCTCCACTGAAGTGATGACGTCAGATGCTCCTCCCTACGTACGTTACGTCCAGTGCGACTTCATCAGGGGTCTCACTTATTAGCCTGTTTTGCTCCATAGACTTCAATGGAAACCCACCGATCAGCGCGTTTTTGCGCTTTTTTAACGCTTTTTGGCAGCTGATACTGATTTTCATTGGACAACTGAAAACGAGCTAAAAATGCACCTTAAAAAGCAAGTATACAAAAGTATAATTTAGCAGTTTAATAACAACAGTATTTATTACATGCAACAGGCCACTAGACTAAACCAATATGGTTTAATAAAACTGTAAAACAACACGTCAAGGACAAGAGAGCGACATTTATAAAATATAAGACGGAAGGGACGGCATTGGCGTTCCTTAACTACAAAGAATGTAACAAAAAATGCAAACTAGAAATCCGGGCAGCTAAAACTGAGTGCGAAAAGCATATCGCCGCAGATAGTAAAAAGAACCCCAAAAAATTTTACCAATATATTAACAGTAAAAAGGTGAGAAAGGAGCAGATAGGCCCAATAAAGGATGGAAGCGGGAAGCTAGTCACAAACGACAAGGAGAGGGCCGAGGCGCTGAACGCTTTTTTCTCCTCAGTATACACTCGGGAGGGAAACGGGTTTGACACACATGATAAAACTCCCAGTTTAACTCAAAATATACCCCAGTGGTTGACAGAAACCGGGATACAACAAAGACTTAAAATGCTCAATGCAAACAAAGCAGTGGGTCCGGATAACCTGCACCCCAAGGTACTTAAGGAATTAAGCCAGGTTATAACTAGACCATTAATCCTCATTTTTAAGGACTCCTTTTTTTTTTTTGAAAAATCTTTTTATTCATTTTGCTTTTTCTTAAGGGACCGTAATATACAGGGGTACGGGTACTCCTAGAATGAGATCCTAATAGGTTGGACTTGATGGACTAATGTCTTTATTCAACCTCAAATACTATGTAACTATGTAACTTCTGAATTACCTAGTCTTAAAGTGCAACTGTATCCAAAACGTTTTTTTTTTCGGTTTTGGATACAGTGAATAGGAATTGGAACACATCTCTGGTTTTTATTGCTGTCTGCATCTCCATCAGGGAGATTCACCCTCTCTATTTGTCCTGGTGACTTTTATCGGTGAAAGTGAAAGAAAATCCCAAATTTTTAATTGTCATCAGAACAGGAATAGAGGGGAAATCTTCCTAGGGGCACACTAGTTCTGACCACCGGGGATTTCACAAACCTAAAAAAAGAGTTTTGTCTCCAGTTCTACTTTATTAGGTAATTAAATGGTGGTAAAACCCTGAATGAGTCTAATTACAAACTTCATCACCTGCTGAACTTGTGTAGTGAGCGAGTGTTCATGAGTAACCCTAGTCACAAAGCCATCTAGTGACATGGTCATTTTGCATTAAAGGGTAATTTAACCATTGCATGTTTTTGCATATATCTACTGCTAGCAAGCAGTAGATATATGCAAAAACATTTTTAAAAAAAAAAACCTTTTAAAAAGGGTTAATACCTACCTGTGTCTTCGCCGTGCGCTCCCGTCCGAACATCTGAAGAGTCTCGGGTGGCCGCAAAGGATCTTGGGGCGGGCGCATGCGCACTTCAGATGTTCGGCCTGAAGAGAAGGAGAGACACAAGGTAAGTCTATGGAGCAGCGTGCACCCGCACAGACACCGTGGGACATCAGAGAAGAGGAGGACAGAAGAGTCAGCGCTGGATCGGAGACCCTCACCCAGCTCTGGAGGGACAGCTGAAAAGGACAGGAAAGAAGATTGGATTAAGAAACATCATTTAAAGGAGAACTATGGGGTTAAGGCTTTTCCCCATAGTTCTCCTTAGGTTAACGGGAGGACACAAACTAGCGTCCTCCCGTCACCCTAGGCTCAGTATACCGCAGGCTGCTGCTCGCGGTATACTGAGACGCCGCAGCTGAAGCGGATCCGCCGGGATCCGCCCAGCTACGTTGGTGACAGCTGGCTCTGCCTATCTAGAGGCAGAGCCAGCAGTACCCGCCCCCTGCCCAGTCTAATCCGCCAGTCAGCGCTGGCGGATCGGAGCGGGGAGGGGGAATCAAGCCCCTCCCCTGTCATGGCAGAGAGCCGTGACAGGATCGAGAGGTGAGCGAACGCCGGTATGTGTTCGCTCACCTACCGATCTACTGAGCCGACCTGTGACAGTCTCATTGTCACAGGTCGGCTAGAACTATGAGGTGAGTGAAAAGCACTCACTTCATAGTTCTCCTTTAAGGTAAGTCCCTACAGCAGGATCGGGAGGGGGAAATTGTTTTTTACTTTAATGTTTACAAAATGATCGCAGTCTGCTCTTCAGAATTGTTTTTGCAGGGATCATAGATAAAAACGTGATCACACATTCTTTGATAAATAAAAGGCATCCTGATTTGCAATAGATTGCCACTGTTATTGGCAGTCGCTTGTTGAACAAATCTCAGACAAGGTAGCCATTTTTTTACCACAAGAAGGGTGTTGTTTTTTTTTTTAAGAGTGGCATTATATACAAATTTTTATTTAAAGTGGAACTCCAGGCTTTTGAAAAGTTATCCTACCCCCCGCACTGCAAGGGTTAGGTACTTGTTTTGTCTAGGGAGCCACAATAAAGAAGAAACACTCAACTGATCCTCGGTCTTGTCTGGCTGCTAGACTGTTCCCCTGGGCTCCGGCAGTCTAAGGATCTGTGACGTGATCATGTCTAATACACTATGGGGTCTATTCACCAAGCTGCCGAGGTGAAAAGCATTGGGACATTACTATTGGCTATTTCAATTGGCAAATGCCAATAGTAAACTAGCATTGTTCCTGTCCTCTGCTGATGGACCTGATGGGGAACTGCAGCAGAAGGCGGGTACAATGCTAGTTTACTATTGGCTATTGCAAATTGAAATAGCCAATAGTAATGTCCCAATGCTTTTCAATGTGAAACATCTTTTTTTTTTTTTTCTATTCTGACATCGGCCGAAGCTACGGCCAGATCCTTCGGCAGCTTCGTGAATAGACCCCTATATTAGACATAAAGACACCAAAGGACATACCACAGCTGGAGCGGATGGGGTTTATTTGTTTTACTTTCACCCATAGACCTAAATGAGCAGTGTACACTTGCAGTGTGGGGATAGCTCTGCTGCAAGCGTTAACTTTTCACATTCCTGGAGTTCTTCTTTTAAGCAGGTTCACATCATATCAATTTCCTAACCGATTTTACCAGTGAAGCTTGATGGATCCTAATAAGCGTGCAATCAACTTAATTCCAATTTATATATATATATTCGCAAGATTATGATATTTGGTTTCACTGGAATGTCAGGATGTTGTTGAGAGCATGATTAGCTGTCACCTTGCAATGCTCTGTTCTTGGCCTCTGGCAAATTCTTACTAGAGATGTTTAGCAGAGTGCTGACAATACACTTAGCTCAATCCAGATTTAGCTTCTGATGCAGTTGGGAAGTTTCGGGGTTGCGTGCTATGATCCTAATAGTCAGCCCTCGTTGTGTTTACTGTATACATCACGCAGCAATTTCATCATAGCCTTGTTGAGTGTTTTTGTCATCCCACTTGAAAGACTATTCATGCTTTTTTTATTTGACAGTGTAAATAGAAAGAAGCATAAAAGGGCGAGACAGTATCGTAGCGATTAACAAAGAAGTTTTGAGGTTAAATTAACAAGTAATTCTACCAGAAGAATTAGTGTACGTTATTAGTGTAAGTCATTTAAATATTTACAGGGCTATTCACAAAAGGGTGAAGAGTTTGGAGAAGGCATGAGAAATGAACAATGAGAAAAAAGTGCAGGGACGCACTGGGGGCCCAGCAACCAAAAATGCACGCTGGGACCCCAGTGCATCCCCCAAACCAAAAATAGTCAAACTAGAAAAAAGTGGTACATGCATGAATCTATAACCAGCCTTTATAGCAGGGAGCACAATGGGAAGGCTTACAACAATACAAAACACAAAAATTCCCCAGCCCCAACCTGCCAGCCAGCCTGCAACCAAACAAGTAGCCCTGTCAACAGTATGCGTTAAAATCAGAGGTTTTAGTTGCACAAACTTTTGGCCAAAAATATGTAGAAGCCACACTGCCGCGCCAAGGCACCTCTGCAAAGGGTGGTCCTAACTCTATGTATCTGAGTCTCCAAGTGTGAGCATATTAATGAAGTCGATAGATTGCATGCAGGTGTACCTGGAGGTAGCCTACTCCTCCTAATAAGGTGCAAGCTCCTGCCTTCTGCAAACTCTTCACCCTTTTGTGAATAGCCCTGTAAGTGTTTGATGTTGCTGAGGTCATCACCTTGTTCCACAGCACGAAGGGGGTAATGTTTTAAAAGGTAGGTTGTTTTTTGGGTTTTGGAAAGCAGCAAGTGTATCAGGGCTGACTTGTTGCAAACTGAATTTTTAGAAAAAAACCCATAACATTGTAGTTTGAATTTTTGTTCAAATATATATATATATACAGGGTTTGAAAAATTTGGCGGTGTCTCACCAGTCAGTCAAAAATTTCACCAGTCAGCATGACCTGACTATAGCCTTGCAATATATGTTAAAAAATTTTGGGGACAGATA
>NW_017306443.1:149234-171220 GCF_000935625.1 Nanorana parkeri | reverse complement strand
AAAATAAATATAACACCCTATTTACTCTGTAAATTATTTCCCCTTAATCTTAAAGAAGAACTCTGGGTAAATCACAAACTTAGCCTTGCAGTCGGGCTACACTGCAGGGGTTAAGTGCTTGTTTTAAAAGTTGTTTTCTTTTGAAATAAAGAGGTTTGTAATTAAATGACTAAAAGCTGACCATTATAAGCACCCGTCACTGTTAAATGGATTGTTTCAACCATCAAGCTGCCACTTTTTGCTGGACAGCTTGCTCCGTTAAAGGAAATGGTAGGATCAACAGGTAATAAAGTATGAATAATGTGAAACCTCGCGCCACTACACCAATCTAAAGGTGGCCATACACTGTACAACCATCGCAAGACCTTAGTCTTGCGATGGTTGTAAAGTGATTAAAAAAACGTACGATCTGCCCATCTTGGACAGGCAGATTGTACTCTCAAACATCGCAAGCCCGCCCCCCTGAGGGACGGGCTTCCGATGACCGCAATGCTGAACGGGCAGTGTGCGCGTGCGCACACCGACCCGTTCGGCATTTGTCTCCCGAGCACCGTTCAAACCAGCCGAAAATCGTACGATTTTCGGCTGGTTTTCTAGCGTGCTCCTTAGACAAAAGACGTACGGCCGTACAGTAGAAACGGTCGCACGTCTTCGTTCACACTGCTCGATTTTCGTACGATCGCGGGATTTCCCACGATTCTCGTACGAGAATCGAGCAGTGTATGGGCACCTTTATGAAGCAGGAGCTGGGACCTGTGTGATTAGATATAATATAAAAATGACAATGAGAAAGCCGCGCTGTGTGAATTAAACTACAAAGCGTCAGGTGCAACTGATACTAGCCATGAGACGATGTTATACAATGTAAAAAAAAAAATTCAATAGAAAAAACACGTGTTAATAGTTCTGCAATAAACATACACCTCAGTGCAAATATTATATTGCTACAGAAACGTCCATAATCATGAATCTTCAACAGTCCGTTATGAAAATAGAAGATATAGAAGTGGATGAAAGGTAATCTCAATCTCCTGTGACCGTCACCAGAGAAATCTTATGGAATGCACCTCACCTTTAGCAGAGGTCTGTAGACGCTGTTCCTCTTATTAAAGCCAGGTAGAGGAAGCACCTGATGCTGAACACCTCCCAGTGATTTTCATCTCTCCTATTACCGGCCTCAGGAGTTAAAAGCAGTCAATTCGTCCATATGGACCATGCCTCAAATAAAAAAGTGGAAACTCCATAGTGCAGATGTTTTTAAAAAAAGATATTCAACTTTATTTAAAAAAAACTACTCACATTCCATTGGTAAAAATATAATGTCCACTAAGAAACTTCTTTAGCATTGTTTGTTATGTCCCCAACCTTTTCTATTATGGAACAGACACATTTTGCTAGCTGTTATAACAAAGAATGCAGGGATTATTTTGCTTGCGGGAGAAATACAGACCTCTGGCCTTAAAAATGCAGTATCTCATATTTGTCCTAAGGAACAGTTTTTTTTATCCTACTTTTGACTTATGTCCTGTTGCTTAGTGCCACACTAATCAGAAATTGGAGCAAATCAGCACAGTGTGACAAACAGAAGATAACTTAAATGCTGTAGGCTATAAAAAGAGAAGCAGATTCATTTACTTATATACTATAAAGGAAATAAAGGGGAAATCCCCAATACAAAATCAATGCATTATATGTTATAGATTCAGGAATAAGAATATACATACGTTTAAGCTTACATTATATTGTTTTGGTAAATCTTACGCAGATTGTTAATAAATTGCAATGTCTATGTTGCTCATAATGTGAAGGCCCCATTCACATCTGAGCGTTTAAGTGCTGCAATGCTCAACAGGAAGAATTCCATTGTTTTTAATGTCCCCTGTTCACATGTAGGGGGTTCTGTCGCTAACAGCAAAATTCATGTAGCAAGACAGAGTCTAGTGGCCTTAATGGTAAAACACTTTTTTTGTCCAATAACTAGCTTTTTATTGGCTAAATATAATTAAAAAATGGTCAAGCCTGTACAAAAGGCCAACGATGCTCAGCTCAAGTGTGTATGGGGCCTTACAGTTCAGTGGACAAAACGAAGTTTCACGAATGAGGAGTTTTCGGTCTACTGGAGCTTATAGACCTTGTTTTCAATATATCTGTAATGTTATAGGTTAAATCATATATAACTAGAGGAGTAAATCTACTGTTCCTTCTTCTGAAGAACAGCCTGTGATCTGTAATATACACTGTTGTGGTTACCTGCAGCCCTCTGACCAGTAACCCTATCAATAAATTCACACTTGATTCGTCACTTGAAGCAGTAAGCATTATTAATTCACATTATTATTTTAAATGAAAAAATACTTACCATAAATACAAATCTAATTCATATGGTCCCTGACTACCCGTCATTAGAGACATCAGAATCTATTGTTTTTAGGTCCTGTCTAGTAGACGTGCAGAGTAATAAGATTATGGGTAAGGTAAGGAAGCACAACCTACAGGTTTAATGAGTAAAGCTAGCCTCTCTAGATCTGGATTGAATCCAGATCAAACACATGTACATTAACCAGCAATGTATTTACATGTTTGTCCAAGCACTCACAGTCATCATGTTTCTTAACAGTTGGTTCTAACTCTCTCAACGCAGCTTCCCTGAACTTCCTGTCCAGTACAAGGTCACACGGAACTGAGCAGTGTCCAGCAGCTGTCCATCTACTTGCTTGGAAAGGAGGGGAGAGGCTTGCCTTGCTGTGCCTGAGGGTTTGTGGAGACATACAGCTTACTAACACACACAAGGGAGCCTTTATAGGACCCTGCAAGTGATATAATCAGCATTTGGAATAACTTAAAAACATTTTGAGTTTAATATCACTTTAAGAATATACATACCGGTAGTAAATGACCATATTTACATATCATGCAGAGTAGTGCATACTCAGCTTTACTCCCCTCCACTCCACCCAGCTACCATGAGCAAGGTAAAGAAGCTCTGCGTAAGCTCCAGCTGTCTCTCTGCCCCAATGTTACAGCTTTGGACCAATCACCAAACTGCACCGCTGTCACATGAGAGGAAGCAGATATACCTAAAAGTATACACCAGTGGGGGAGTGAAGGAAAGATGAGTATGTGCTAGTAGGGAGGTGGGGCATGAAATAGAACCTGCTGCTTTTCCATGCATGAGAAAATTACAGGTTTGCTTTAAAACTAAATTCCGGGATAAGTACATACAAGGCATGTGAATTTCTTCCAGATCCGTGCAGTAATCCAGTGTGAAACTTTTACTCTGTATAGGAGCTTCCTGTAATTAAGACCGATCACTGCTTTTCCTTCTCCTTGTGCCGGGTGACTGGTCTTGTCGCCGCCCCTTCCTGTAGTTTTCTGTAGGAAGCATGTAGTGGGTGTGGTCTGTATGTTTCCTCCCACAGCTTTTCTCTCTCCACAAGCTAGGTGCCGCACAGCGATTAGGTCACAACTACTTTTACAGGGTTTTGAAAAGTTGCAAGGCATTTGGAGCACAAAAAGTAGATTTATATCCTTTGCGGCTACTGAGGAATCTATGTTGAAGAAAGTTTTCGTTCTGGGAGTTCTGCTTCAAAATAATGAATTGGTACCTTTTAACTTTTAGAAGGTTTTTAATGGTTGTTACAATTTGTTAGTTTTGGAAGCTTGTGTGTTTTATATAAGTAATAGAAATTACTTTTTTTATTATTTCAAAGATTTTCAATAATTAGTGTTCCTGACTCCTGCAGAATGCTCTAAAGTCATCAGACATCCCTCTAACCGCAAAAGAAATTACCCACAGAGTGCTAGACATCAATAGTTGTTCATTAGCGCTGGCAATGACTCTGTGGGGTGGCTAGTAATGCACAGTGCAAATATAGCATCACACATAAATTAAGTTCCCCATTAATGATACACATTTAAGTTGTTGCTTGCTTCACATTTTTGGACAATCTGGGATCCCAAAACAACAATAACAGACTAATTAATAGTGTTTCTTTCCCTTTAGGTTTCCAAAATTAATGACGAGTTCAGCTTTCTTTTGGGAGTTTGTAGTGTCTGTTACTATGCTGGCTTTAAATAAGCAGACCTCAGTGGTAGATAACAAACATGGTTTGGGTAGGGGGTTTGTACCAGTTATACTGATGCTAACACAAATGTATGATTGGACTTTTTATTAATTTTAGTGCTTTTTGTTTATTAGTTACTATTTTCACCATCAAGCAGTTCTTGTACATAGAATTATGAATATTTTAGGAGAACTCTGTAAGGTGTGAATATAATGACTGGTCTTTGCTAAGCAGTGCTTGTTTCTTTTATATATTTCCTTTTTGTTGTCAGTGATTATTTTTTTTTGGACATGTGGCCACTTGTATTGGCGCTACAGGGTGCTGGAGCTGGTAAACACTGTGCTGGCTCTAGACAGACAGAGCAAAGAATTAGATGATTTGCGTAGAACAGTTAGGCCCCATTCACACAGCGTAGAGTGGGGCCGTACAGATACGTGCGGCGTGCACAGCCGTATGGGGCCGTTCCCGGGAAGGACAAGTGCTGTGTGTGATTGTACGCAGCCTGTTCTTCCCGCTGTCGTATGCTCACCTGAGCTGCACATCTGTGCGGGTGCAGGTGTCCGTACTTGGATGCAGACAGGCACTTCTCATTGGTTAGCGAGGTCAGGTGCAATTTGCGAGCGAAATACAAAAACGGCTGCTACAAGTTACCTGCTTTACATTTAGGCCGCCTTGCCCGCAGAAGGGCTGTGTCGAGAAAAAAACACCTGCCCAGCGCACGGAACTGCATGTTCCGGGCGTTGGGTGATAGGAATCAAACACCCCTGAGCTTGCTCCCAGCAAGCAAACAGAGTTATGATTTAGGATTTGTATTTGGGGGGTCAGTGGAGAGGTAATATACTATCGTATGAGAGGGATAATCTGCTATATTCAAGTAAACTTTGAGAATTATGATTCACTTTGGTAAGTCTACTGACATCAGTAGAGCTTTTTTTGTCACAGTTTCTGGCCATGTGATCTAGTACTATATTACCACGGGGTCAGGTAAACTTTTTTATATTTTTATTCCTAATATAGAAAATTTTTTGAGGTTAATGTTATCCGATGATGCCAGTGATGTGTATCCTTTCCCGTCCCAATTGATAGCTTATAAATAATGTGTTTCCTCCGATATGTAATAAATGCAGGCAGTGTTCTTTCATACTGTTTACTGTTTGTTTTTTTTGTCTATCAAAACATTTTCTCTTTGTGTGACTACAGTGATCGGTGCTGACTAGTGCCAGTGTTTATTGTATGCAGACAAAAGACTATTATATGTTGTATCAGAGTATTTATTGTTGACACAATCCATTACTTCTTATTGGCATTTGTAAGCTGCCATTATTCTGAGTGCTTTAGACTCCATTTTTCTTGTGTATGTTTTCATTTTAATTGAAACATTAGTGCTTGTTTACTTAGAAATACATCTTAATGGTGGTTATGTGCTAAGCGAATAAAGTTGGATTGCATGAATTTGACATGAGTTCTGCCTTATCAGAACAGGAGCTGATGTTACTCTTGGAAGCACTTTCCACGTCAGCGTACTGTCAAAAATGACTTGCTGAGATTCCTTATAGCTCCTGGACAGCTTGTTTCCCAGCTTGGTCCTCAGAGACCAGTGACAGTTTGGGGAAAAAGAATCTTTGTAAAATCATTACTAATTTGTAAGCTATCAAGAGCAGGGTCCTCCTAACCCTCTTGTACTGAAATTGTATTGTAACTGTACTGTCTCCCCCATTTTGTAAAGCGCTGCGCACACTGTTATATAAATCGCTATATAAATCCTGTATAATAATTATAATTAACATGAGATTTAAGTGCATAGGAGGGTGGTTTTGGTTAATTATGGATTTTTGCCTTAAAGTGTACCTGTGCCCAGATAAGCACACTGAAGTACTTACATATTCTAAAAAAGCAGTAAAAGCATTAAAAAACAAGCACTCAATTACCTGTGTAGCTATAGGCATTAGAGAGAGAGGCTCCAGGGACCGGTCTTACAGCCTGTTATGCTGGTCCTCTAGCTTTCATACTTTCTGTCCCTTACCCAAAACAAGTATGCAGATCAGACTAACGTTAGCATTTGCAAAAGGAGAGTTCAGCAATGACAGCACACACATTTTTATCAATGTAAGTTTCCTTTGAAGGAGCCCTGTCGCTATAGAAAATTGTTTAAACCCCAGCCATACCTGTAAAATAGGACAGTACATACTCCCCTATCGCCCATGCCGCTATGCTCTGCTTTGATTATGAAAAATTTACCAAAGTCTGCGGGGAAACTGACATTTCCAGAATTGTTGATCTCCTGGTCCCCTGCAGCTCTTACTGGTTCCTCTCTACATCCAGGACAGTGACCTGGAGGTCAGCAGGAGATCGGATCCCTTTCCTTCAAACTTCAGCTGACTTCTTAGGCTCATAGCACAGTTTGGCAACAGGAAATGGGAGTGTGTACTGTCTTTTTTTACAGGCTTGCTTAAAAATATTTTGTATAGTGACAGGGTCTTCACACACATTCTGCACTGCTGCGGTTCCTGTCACCGGATGGTATTGACGTACGAGCTGGTGGGAATAACCACATTGCATGGTAATATCACTTTCAACAACTTCCTGGATTTCCTGCTGCTTGATGTGATGCAATTTCAATTTCTCAAAACGACATAAACCCATAATGCATTGCTTCCAGCAAGCGATGATAATGTTATATTGTGGGAAGTTAAGACATTGAGTTGTAGATCAGACGGCAGGCTTAGAGTTGTGACACAACGAAATGCATATTCACAGGACTACGTAAAACTAAATAAAGCTGTGTGCATCGAGGAAGTACATCCTATGGGCATCTTCAATAAGTGAGTTTACAAACTTCTAGATCAATATTGTTATTAGGAGTGGGATAGAACTTATGTAAATTCAGTATAGAAATACATATTTATTTTATAGTGTTTGACCATAGATACCCTTTAAAGTGATATTAAAGTCAAAATATTTTTAGGCTATTTCAAATGCTGATTAAATCACTTACAATGGATGCTGCTCACAAGTTTAAACATTTTATCTACCTGTAGAATCACAAACACACAGTCACAGCCACTTCCCTTCCCCCTGCACCCTTTTCCATTCTCCAGACTAGTAGTGCGACAGCTGCTGAAATCTGCTCTGTCCCTTGTGATCTTGTACTAGACAGGAAGTTCAGGGAAGCCAAGCTGAGAGATTTGGGGCCAGCTGTTCGGAACCGTAATGACTGTGGGTGCTTGGACAAAAATGTAAATACATTTGTTTGGTCTAGATTCATTATTCAAATTTGAGAGGTTATTTCTACTTTAAAGGAGAATTAAGGGAGAGTGAAATACACTCATCCCCATACTTAGCGTACATGTGGCACTGCAGTTGTTACACGTTGGCTCTTTTTATCAAGAACTGAGGGATCACATACCACTGATCTCTCAGATCATGAATTTCCCCCTGCAGAGAATGGTGAATGTCAGTCACCACTCCCTGCAGGGATTCCCATCTTCCCTCTCAGTTCCTCCTGCGCTGACTGGTGGGACAGACTAGGGAGGGTGCAGACAAAGTTGGCTCTGGCGCAAGAGAGGCAGAACCAGCTGTTAATCAGGCAGCTGGGTGGATCCTGACAATATTGTCGGGATATTTCCTGGCTGCAGTGCTGCTCTTTGTTGTCACCATATAGCGAACAAGAGCCTGCTATATGCTGAGTTTTGGGTCACAGGAGGATATAGTAAATGTCCTCCTGTGACCCTAAAGAGAACTATGGCCAAAAGGATTTGGCCACAGTTCTCATTTAAGAGAAACAGCTGTCTGCTCTTAGGCAGGTCTTGAAACTACATGAAACTAGCAGACTTAGCAGAGGCATGCAGTGGAGTGTCTTCTGGTTAAAAAAGGCAGGTATCATGTGGTATCTGCTCCGAGGCAGGTTTTTTCAAAGTTAAAAATGGATAACAGGTCGACTTTAAACAGTTACCGTCCTATATTCTAAAGATACTTTCCAATGTAAGTCCCAGTGATTGTGCTATAGACCCATCAACTGGAACAAAAGCTATCAGCAGGTAATTTATGCTTTACTGGGGAAAGGCATTGAGGAGACACGGGCTAGTAGTCACTAACCTTTCTAAATCACTATAGATAAGTTGAACATTAACCCGGCATTATACTTTTCACGCTGATTATAGGAACCTACCCTATAATTAAAACATAGAATAATCATACTTCTTATTTAAATGTGTAGGCAGAATGGCATATCTTTGCCAGTTAATCATGAGGGCAAAATTGTAAAATGTTCACCTTTCTTCTAGTCTGTTATGAGTCAAAATAAGATTAAGGGAAGAGTGGTAGTAATTACTATACCATCCTACACTGTTCTTCCACAATCCATCCAGTTATTTCTTTTTCCTGATTGTAACATTAATTTTTCATCCCTGATTACATGGATAATTAAGTGTCTGACTTTGATTAGAGTTGTATGATTAGAAAAAGATTTCACACACGTTGCCACTGGCAAGCTGATGAATATTCAGTGTACACACTTACATTTTGAATAAATATTAGAATATTTATACTTTTTTTTTATAATCATAAAGTACTCATTTTAAATAGGAAAATATCTTCCGTATCTATTTATGATACACATACTTATATAATATGGTAAAGAACAATATCAAAGTGTAGTAAACAATTAGTACACCACACTAATACATCTGAAACCCTCTTTCATTGTTATAACAAAAACCTAACCAGCTGCTTTGGATCTTGCACTCTGCACATTACCATTGCTCCTTGCATTGGTTTACTAAATAAAACTATTTGTCATTGTGCATGGATAACCGTCAACATGGCTGGCTGCTTCCTAGTGAGGTCTGCTAAGAGAACTCTACAATCCTCATCCATCCTGTTAGCCTACTACATATCCAGCCCCAGAAAAAAGCCTTTTGTGATCAGCACACCTTGTTTGACATATTATGAGCACAAGCCGGCAGCATTTTGCCACCGCTCTACCTAAAAAAGACAGCGTCAAGATAGAGGCCAGAGTCCTCATCCTAACAACAATCCACACAGTACCAAAGGGCTGGGCAAGCCTGTGATGGGGACACAGGACTAGATATTGACTGCCATTACAGCATGCAACATCTCCCTGTCAGGGAAAGTAGATGAGATTAAGACAGATATAGGCCCTATTCTGTAAGATTCTAAGACCCACAGAACCTGAGAAAGAGTCGCTGAGACAGAGAACAGGATCTCCTCTTTGGAAAATGCCTTTTTTCCTTATCCCTACTTATTTATCAGCAGCAGAAAAGAAAGTAGAATTCTAGGATCAGAAAGTGGACTGAAGACTGAACAATATCCATGTTATTGGACTCCCAGAAAAAACAGAGAGACAATCTCCTGACACCTTTCTTGAGAAGTGGTTTCTAGCTACTTTCCCTTATGTGCAATTTTCTATGGCTTTTGCAGTCGAAAGAGCGCATATAGTGCCTGCCAAGGATTCTCCTTGCTAGGCAGGTAAAGTACAAGGACTGTGATCTCATTCTATGGAAAGTCCAACATAAAGGCACTATTACATTTGAGAGTACCACTGTCTCCATCTTTCTAGAGTTTTCCATGGAACTACAAAAGCACAGAGCTACCTTTTTATTGAGGCCAATCGGAAGCGCCGGAAAAAAAATGTTTATCTTCTCTATGGCCTGTCAAGAAAGATTGTGGATCCTTGATAATGGAAAAATGCATTGTTTCACTACCCCTGAACAAGCATTGGCATAGCTCCTTCTCAAGGAACATTCCACCTGAGACTGTGATCTCATGATAAAAACAGTTGTCATTTGTAATTTATTGGGCAAGCACTGGAATTCTCCCTATAACATGGTATTTACTATCCTTTGCTCCCTGATATTTCTATGGAACACTCTACAGGAATGCTGTGTCTTCCAGAGAACTCTAATAGTAACTCAAGTTACTCCTGACCGAATGTAACCCAAAGTAATGCATGGGTGCTGAGATGACAGCAGATGCCTCTTTAGATCAGTAGAACTTAGTAGATAGTCACTCGCACTCCAATAGGATTTTCTGTCAATGTTCTTTATTGACAGGAGATGTGTCACATTGTATAGCGATTTTTCCGAACCGTATGGGTCCCTTCTTCAGGCAAACACAGGAGATGTGTCACATTGTATAGTGACATTTCCGAACCGTATGGGTCCCTTCTTCAGGCAAACACTTTGTTGCCTGAAGAAGAGAAACATCGCTATACAATGTGACACATCTTTTGGCAGTAAAGAACATAGACAGTAAATCCTATTGGAGTGCGAGCGACTTTCTACTAAGCTCCAGAGGACTCTTACTACTTACCATAGGAAAGGGTTGTTAACCTTATTTACACTTCATACTCATTACTCCAACCAGACTAGTGTTATGCCCTAACAGGCCATGCACTCCCGCTTCTGCATTTGCTGTGCCCAACACTTTAACAGGTGTGTGGACTATTATCTAATTTCTAACCTTGCAGCTGTTCCCTAATTGGACACTAGATAGTGTCCACTGGCCATTATATCTGTTGGTAGGGTTTTATAATTCTTTCAGATCACTATATCTAATGTTTCCTACATTACAATGTTAATAGGTCACAAGGCTGATTAAGATTGTTTATCTTTTTTACCTCGTATGATTAGTACAGGCTCACATTATGCCAGATTATTTACATACCTGTATAATGTTTATGCAGGTAATACCCTGTTGGTATGTTCAGGTAATTATGTCTTTTTTTTTTGTACAGATTTGGAGAGTAATGGCTTCTGGCAAAGCCACTCCAATGAAAAAGACCATAGCATTTACTTAAAAGAGAACTATGGGTTAAACTTTTTATCCCATAGTTCTCCTCAGGGTCACGGGAGGACATATACTAACCTCCTCCCGTGACCCCAAGCTCAGTATATAGCAATCTAGCGTATTTTTCCGTCTATAAGACGCCCCTATGTATAAGACGCCCCCAACTTTTCTTACCCAAAATCCTGAAATCATTGACAGCAGGCTCTGCCTATCTACAGGCAGAACCAGCTGTGCCCGCCACCTCCCCCCTCTGTTCCTCTACTCAGCGCTGGAGGATCAGAGAGGGGGGAATCCCTGTGGGGACAGTCACCGCTCTCTGCAGGGAGATGATTGGAAAGTGCGACGGTATGTGTTCGCTCACTTCCCGATCAATAGAGCTGATGTGTGAAAGTTTTATTGTCACACTTCAGCTCTAACTATGAGAATGAGTGAAAATCACTCACCTCATAGTTCTCCTTTAAATTCAGTAATCTAAAGCCATGGTAATTTGACTACAAAAAACATACCTTGTCATATATAGTATTAAATGCTTCTGCAAGCCATGGCTACAATGGTCCTTTTACTCATGCCACACATCCTACTCTAGGGTAGTAACACTTCTAGTATTTTAACAAGCTTAGTGGGAGTATATCAAGACTAAAACAGAAGCTGAAGTCCGCTATGTCTTTATGTATGCTACTCTTTTCTTGACACCCTTTGTAATAACTGGTCTGTACAATCCACTACTAGCCTCGTTGAATTTATTGCTTGTGTATTATATATGGGGATTTTTATTTTATTATCTTTTGTTTTTAACAACACATATAAAACAAATACATAAGAAACAACCAAAACCAATAACAAAAAAAAAAAGAAACCCTACATCCACCATATGCAGATATTGATAAAACAGTATCCAGGAACTAACTCATTTAGGTCAAATCACCTTGGCAATATTACATTTACAACACTGATGTAATTAAAAATGAAACAGAGACTTGGAACTAGATTAGTCAAATTATATCTTGAGCTCACATATACAACCCTCATATGTCTAAATAATAATAATAACATGAAGAGATTTCAGAGTGCCCTTAATGTGTAAGATAGTGTAGCCATCTGGACCAGAGTAAAACAAAATTATCTTCACCAATCCCTCTATTTTGATAGGTAATGCGTTCAAACATTACAATTTTATTGAACTCAGAAGGTGGATATCCATTTCCTTGCCACCAGTCTCCAAGCGGTAAATAGGGCTTTATGTATAGCCAGTTTGCGGTACGAATCCCTCCAAGGGATATAAAAAATTGCAAGTATGCAGACTCTGGGTGTGTATTCTAACAATATACCAAAGACAGAATTAATAACCTTAAACACTGCACCCCAATATCGGACCAATTTGGGACATCTCCACAGTAAATATGTCAGGGATCCTTGGCGAAAACCACATTTTGGACAAGAAGGGTCAATCTTGGCACCTATTTTGAACAGTAACTCAGGGGTACGGTAGGTCCCGTGCAAAATAAATAGTTGGGCAAGTCTATGAGACGTTGACAAAGACACAGAGAGAACAGCCCTCACAGCACTCATCCAGTCATCTTCTGTAATAGGGCCTAGGTCATTTTCACTTACTCCTGGCACTCAAAGGGGAATATAGTGTTGAGTTGGTTAATAAGCAAATATATAGATAAGAAATAATACTTAGTATTGCAGGCGGCAACAAAGGTATCCAGGACCGGTGTTGGGTTGTGGAGAAGCATTACCAAATTGGGTCGTCAGAACATGTCTACAACAATAAGTTGCAAATATTGATAAAAGGCAGTTCGAGGCGATCTAAATTGGGATTGCAGTTGCTGAAATTAATATATTGGGAATTATACCATAGGCCCTTAAAATTACATAATGATCGTATCCCTCAGGAACATTTATACCTGGAAACGCACACAGATATCCCTGTTTATAATCTTTTCTGGCATATGGTCAAGGCATTTCTTTGGGGCTCCCTTAAGTCTTCTATCTCCTTTATTAAACAGACCCCTTAATGAGTGGATGTAGAACTTGCTAAAGCATGAGATCTTGCAGAGTCCAACTTTCTTGTAGAGCCCACTATACTAAACTTAGGGAAATAGTACAACACCATTCAACTTTATAACACCAGGGTAAATGAGCATGTGAAACAGAAATATTTTTATACCAAACAAAGGTAGTTTGAACATGGGTAACCATTCTAGCCATTTTCTAGCTTTACTGAAAAGCAACAACTACCTTCTCCCTTAGTTTTTAATATCCAAGGTGCTGATGGTTGCTTAAATACTGAGAGGTAGTGCATTTGACAGTGGGAAACTCCCAACATCCAATGTATGATACCAATATTGTACTCTTACTGAAACCTGATAAGGAACCAGTTGATTGTGCTTCATGTAGACCAGGGGTTCTCAACCTTTCATGGCCTGGGACCCCTTGGTAACATTTGCCAAGTTGTCGTGACCCCCAACGGAACGCTGGACTCCAGAATTAGTAAGGCGCTGGACTCCAGAATTAGTAAGGCGCTGGACTCCAGAATTAGTAAGATGCTGCACTTGGGACTAAAAATAGAAGCACACTCACAAGAATACAAGCCCTCCCCAGCCCCTGCTACCTGCTTGCCTGCTCTGTCACCATGCAGCCTTTTTAGCCCCAGCACTGCTTAGACGCCCGCCTCCTGCAGAGCTCACATTGTATGGGAGGCAGGAAGACAGCAGCGGCTGTGAATAGAAAAGCCCTGCTGTACACACTCCACGGCCACTAGATGTCGCTACAGCGGCCAGGCAGTGTGTATAGTGTTATATTCACAGCCTCTGCTGTCCTCCCGCTGACTGACACTGACAGTGCTGCGCTAGGAGGAGGCTGAGGAGCCTCTCACCTAGCGCAGCAGAAGTGGATGCTGCGACCCCCTCAACAGTGAGTTGCGACCCACTTTTGGGTCGCGACCCACAGGTTGAGAACCGCTGATGTTGACCTACTGTATCTCTTTATTAAATGATTATAAAATACTAACAAAAATGCTATCTGCCAGGTTAAACTCTGTTATACTATTTCTTATACATGATGATCAAACAAGTATGTCTGGTAAGTCTACTATGATTTCATATTTTTAGAACTAAAGTGATGGTTCAACTCTTAGGCCCAAGTGCCTTGGCCTCTTTAGACACACGAGTGCCTTTGACTCATTTGACTTGGCTCATTTTGGTATGGGTCTCAAATTTCATATATGGAATAATATACTCTATGGCCACACCGAATCCAATATTCTAGTTAATGGCCTACTCACCCCTTCTTTTACCTTCCACTGGGGCATGAGACAGAGATGCCCCCCTGCCTCTGCTCTTATTTCCTATGCCAAATGAGGCCTTAGCTACTAGGGTACAACAGAAGGAAAATTTCAATCGTATCACACTTGGCAGGAAAGCTGAATGTATAGAGCTATATGCCTTAATATGACTTGAGACTCTTATCTTCATAATCCAGGCCCCTTCTTAACCTCTATACTATAGAAAAATTTGGTGAATAATCCAGCCTGAAAATAAACTGACACAAATCAACTCTTATGTCTATCCTCTACTTCCTGTCTCCTTTGAACATTATATCATCATCGCTGTGTGTGGCTCCACCCTAAAGGTTTTATCACTGACTGACCTTCTCAGGAGCAGTGAAGTACACACTCACTACAGATCTCTACAGTGTGTGCGTACCTCACCACTCCTGACAAAGTCAATCAGTAATAATATATTTACATCCGAAAATGTTTTTTACAGAACTCAATTCTATGTTTTCTGCTTATGTGTGTCGCTTCTAGACCAAAATTAAAATTGACCACAGCTATTTTTATAATACTTTGCAGGGCAGTTAAAACACCTATAAGGTTATTCACAAAAGGGTGAAGGGTTTGGAGAAGGCAGGATAAGTGAACAATCTAGGAGAACATAGCTGAACTGTAAAGGGAGCTAGATTGGAGTATTTTTCCAAATCAGCTATTTTGGCCTACATTGTTCTTTTCTCCTGCCTTCTCCAAACTCGTCACCCTTTTGTAAATAACCCTGCTAGTTTCATGGGCTTTTCCTGATACTCCTACTTCAGAGACCCACTTGGCGCATGCGTTGGGGGTTGAAATAACAATCGGGATTCTATTTATATGGCTGTGCTACTACCATCAAAAACCTCACCGTGGCAGAACCAAAAGTGATGTAGGTGAACAGTTGTTGATTATGTTATAATGATTTACTCAAGAATTTCAAAATGTATTCAGTTATTTTATTTTTTGTTATTATCCACTCATACTTTATTTGCCTTTTGTATATACTGCATATGTATACATTTGTGAATTTTGTACAACTGTTTTCAGAACAATAAACAGTTTAAAAAAACTGTCTGTCTTAAACTGTGATAAGCTCTTTAAATGATTAGTATATAGGCTAAAGAATTTAATAAGAGTTTTCAAATACAAAACAATGTTTACTATTGTGAGAAATGTACCATTCATAAATAATCTACCTAATTGACTAGATAAATACACACTACAAATGTTTTTGTCTTTATTGAAATTGGCAACAGGTCTAAGGTGCTAAGGTGAAAAATTTGTTGTCGTTATACTTTCCCTGTGATACGATCTCAGAGAAATCTGTATAATGAGCCATGCTTTTGTGTGTATGAGACTGGTTGCTTATGGACAAGTGTTATGAAGGTCATGTCGGCACATCTTATTCTCAATGGTAGGCCTATGGCCAACCTATGTCTAGCACAAAAAAAAGCTTGCATGTCAAAGTTTAATAATTACAGTTGTTGCAGTCGAATCCATGTTTCTTTGGTTGCCACTGTAACCTGAGTAACCTTTTATCATTTTCTCTTGAATCCTTCTGGTAGTGGATATTGTTTCAGTAGGTCTTGTCAGCATAAGTGGTTATCTAAGCTGGATTTAATGACTCCTACAGGGTAAAGTTTAATAACAAACATCTTTTTACAGTTATCATACTGGTTATTGGAGGGTTGTACAGTATTTAGTAGGACAGAAAGACTAACTGTCTAATTTAATTATGAGCCTGGTCTTCTATTGTGACCCACTTTTTAATGCTGATATAAACAGTTCTGTCACAACACAGGAATGTCTAGTTTTTCATCCATGATAACGATTGCTGCCATAGAGTTCATTTATGATATGAATGCATATGCTTGGTGTTATCTATACAATGTGCAGGCCAAGGAGTTAATTGATCATAGGGGATACGTATACCTAATATGGTATAACATTAAGTTACAGTATATTCAATTGATACACTGGCCAGGTCACTATCTGCAAAGAGTTTGCATGTTCTCCCTCTGCTTGCGTGAGTTTCCTCCGGGTACTCCGGTTTCCTCCCACACTCCAAAAGACATGCTGGTAGGTTAATTGGCTTCTCTCTAAGTTGGCCCTCTATGTATGCATGTGAGATTGGGACCTTAGATTGTAAGCTCCTCGAGGGTAGGGACTGATGTGAATGTACAACTATGTAAAGTGCTGTGTAAATTGTCGGCGCTATATAAATACCTGTAATAATAATAATAATAATATACACAATTATGAAATTGTTTTTATAATTATCAGCATTCAGTATATCTTGTGGAATCCCCATAAGCCTTAGAAGGTATTATACTGGCATGTAGAGGTACACTACATAACATGCCAAATGATTTCCAAGTTTTGAATGGAACCTTGGTTGGGTTTTTCACTTCTGTTTTTGTCCCGACTGGGGGAATTTTCCCTCATTACCTTTTCCATTGGCAGGAGCCCAAACTGGAGAAACCCTGGGGCAAATGTCCACAGTTAGGAGAAACACAGCAGCAAAAAACACTTTTAAGTTGGGTGAGGAAAATTTTTAACTTCAGTTCTTTATTGACATTTTGGTCTCTGTTCGTGACAGGAAGTGAGGAGAATCTCCACAATTGGAACACAGGAAGCAATACAATCCTGACATACTGGTAAAGGTTTTTTTTGGCTTCGTGTGCAATGTTTTGGCTGATGTTGAGCTGTAAGCAAGTTTGTTGGAGGGTAACAACTTTTTCAGTAGGGCTGTTTCAGCATATAGGTGGTCCAAAGACCACAAGCCGAAATATGTCTCTCAAAGTAGAATATATATATATTCTACATCCACAAAAATATCCATACAAACCTCAAGTAGATATAGAGGCACTCACTGATCTAGCAGTGGAGATAAGTCAAAGCATCAGCATCATCAGGACATTTGAGAAAGATGGACTGAGCTTCATCAAAACCCTGGGGGAAATGTCCACAGTAAGGAGAAACACAGCACCAAAAAATACTTTTAACTTGGGTGAGAAAAAGTTATAACTTCTGCCAGCTTTTTATTAAAAATTTTTGTTCTCTGTTGGTGTCAGAAAGTGAGGAGAATCCCCACAATTGGAACACAGGAAGAATTATATTTTAATAGTATTACTGCTGTTTGTGGAGCTGGACAAAAATGCTTTTATTTTGGTTAGTCTTTTTTTGCAATGTATGATTATAAGATAATTTCTACTTTCTCTTTAAATCAACGAGAAACTTCTACCTGGATCCAAGGTATCCACTATATTGCACCCTCATTCTTCTTATTAATTTTTAGTTTTTTGGCAGGCTCCTTCTTCTGCTGGGCCTTAGGCAAATGTCCTTTTAAAAACACCCTCTGACAAGACAATTAATTCCCCGCAGGTGCCTATTGGAAATATATATTTCTAGCCCTAAGCACCAATTCTTACAGCTATTTTAAATTTGAACTTAGAAACGTTCCTATTATTTTAGTGACTTTTTCTGTATAACTTTATTTCACGTTAACATTTCTCAAGCGTTTTATCCTTCCTTGACTTAGAGAGAGCTGCAAATATGAAAATAATGATCACATGACATGTATCTTCTGGACACTGCAGTCATATTATATCCTATTTTCTCATGAGCAGTGTGGTGTGCTTAATCTGGCTTTACAAGAAAACCTGCCACCCGAGACTGAGCTGTATGGTTAGCTAAGCTCTCTCCGGCAGGAGCCTATCTTAAGGTAGAACGAATGATTACATTCAGAAATGTCATAAAAGACCCTGCCATGTTTGCAGAGATTACTATTTATCCACACTCTCGAAAGTGGCCTGAAAACTATTTTAGTTATGCCTTAAAAGTGCAAAGAAACTTTACGTTATAGTGGTTTTTGACATGTTTTATACAGTGGAGTAGACATATAAATAGATTTATTAAATAAAATAGTACACCAGGCTCTTTCTTCTGTTATCCATGGCAATTCGTCATACTTAATATTTTACTAATGTAACTACAGTCAACTGAGATATGATTGTCTGCTATGGGCTACTGATCTTTGGACATAGATGCTGAATTGTGCATAAAATACTCTAAAGACATAACAACAAGTAGTTGGAAACATTTCTTCTTTAAGATGGACCTCTACTAATCTGAGCATTAAAGAACAACTTTGCTTTTAGTGAAACTGTCTTTATTGCACCTGCTCAGTGTACTCAACAGTTTTAAATACTTACCTTTAACCCCACTCTGGAGATCTTAAATGTAAGGCATTGGCTGTTACTGAACAGTCTAACTGTGGGGAACAGTGCCAGCTAGGTTGTGCATCCACTGTGTATGCGTTCCGCGCCCTCCATTTGTTCTAAACGACGGGGCTCTATTTATGGCAGACACAGCTATCTTGGAATAAATGGGACAAGCAGTGTGCATAAATAGCGGATGCATGGCCCATCTGACACTATTTATAGGTAAAGGCTGTGAATACTTATCTTTAGTCCCATTTCAAAAACCTTCACTATGTGGCCTTGCCTGACTCTGCATAAGTACGTAACTTTAGTAACTTTCCAGGATGGGTGGTGCTGAACATCTAGAATTACCCCCTTCCTGCTATGTCTAGATCAAGTAAAATGTTTTGACAATGGTAACATCCAAGACATGCTCTAAGGCCCCTTTCACACGATTGTTTAGGTTGTCAGGTTTCCAACCCTCTGTTTGCAGATGAAAAATGGACAACAATACATCTCTTTGGCAGTGCGGAGGAAAACTGATCAGGAAACATCAGTGCCAGTTGAGGTCCGCAATTTAAGACAGATCAGCTCTCCGTTTTGACTGACTGGGACGGATGTAACCTGATGTAAACTGATGATCAGTTTACATCAGTTCATGTTGTAATACAGCATGGCAAGCCTAATGCATGCTGGGGGAAAGCAAGGAATCATGGGAATTTACCATAGTAACAAAAAGTCCAAAATGGTCATGTAAAAAACAGATGTAAATTGAACTGACAACGGATGTGTAAACAGATTTAGTTTTCAGTTTTCATCAGTTTTTATGTATCCGTGATCCTGGACTGAACTCATGACGCTCGTGTGAAAGGGGCTTAACAGTTTAGATCAGTTAACCTGCAGAAGGTGGCCCTCTTTTGTGCCCATTTATTACATGCTTCTGACATGTGAAGAGTTCATGGTTATATGGGGTTCACACGGAGACAGCACTGGAGGAAATGTGGAGCAAGATTTTTTTTAGTAAAGGTATTTAAAGGAGAACTATGGGGTTAAGGAAAACTCTTTAATTATCTACAACATAAGAGCACGTTCACCAAACTGACAGCCTTTGTTGCATGGGAGAGGGAGCTGGGTGTGTCTTTCTCCCCTGCACAGAGGAAATCTGCCTGAAGTTCCATCCACTCTGCTACGAAAAACGCTGACCTGTGGGTACTTTCTAAAAAAATCTCTTTACGCTGGTATCTCACACCTTACCGCATTTCAAAATTTTCTACGTCAGTCTCGGCGCTCTGCTGGAGGAACTGCAGACAGATAGGAACACTTTTCCACAAACTCTGGAAATGCAAATCCCTGACGAGCTTTTGGAGTAGCATCTTTAGGCTAATTTCCACTATGACAGGTTGTAGTCCCCTGACCCAGCCCTGGGCCTTCTACTGCTAGGAATAAACCAGTTCCCTATACAATATAGAGCACTGGTTGACCACACCTTACTGGCAGCTCACCTTACTGGCAGCTCAACTCAGTATTGTTAGAAAGTTGAGTGTTTCCGTGTCAGAAACCTACCAAGCCTTGCAGCTGCACTACGAATTCGAGAGACTGTATGCTCTCAAAAGTGGTACTGAGCTTGCATTTCATAAGAAAATGGAAAATGTGGATCCCTTGAAAGGTGTTCATGATGGTTTCACCTCTTCCTTCCCTCCTTCCTTTATCTCTGATCCCATACCTTCCCTCTCCACCCGTCCTTTTAATCTGAATTTGCTCCCTCAATGTCTGTGTAGATAATTTTAACGCGCCCATACAGTGACCTTCTGTGTAGTTGTATACTATTGAGCAAATTGTTATCTTTTATTGTTTTTGTACTTTCTGTGGTATGGTAACCCCATGTTTGTTACCCTTGAAAAACTCAATAAAAATCTATTTTGGAAAAAAAAAAAAAAAAAAACCTTTTTGCAGGCTAGCCAGGCTTAAAGAACTCAAACCAGGATTTAAAATGTATTTAATGTCATTGTCATTGTTTAATAGAGAACTCTAGCCATTACACAAAATTCTGTAACAGTTTGTGTAAATAGGCAGAAAATATACTTATCCTAATGTGATTTTAGGATTACAGGCTGCCAAAAGGCTACATATTCCCAAGCATCAAGCCTAGGCAGCTCAACACAAGGGTTCATGATGCAGCATAACATCTGTCAGCAGGTGCAGTAGGACCTCCACTCTCCTTTATGGGAAACAGAAGTTGTTTTCTACACTTAGCAATGGGCTGCACTATGGTGGCAAACACAGCACACAGTTGTATCTGTGTGGTAACCAAAGTATGTCCAAGCTATGACTTTTGCTGTTTGCATATTATAAGTACGGTAGGTGATTATACAGCTATTAAAATAGGGTGAGCATGCTGGGCATCAAGCTGTATGGGATTATGTACACTGAGCCTAAGCAAAAAGATCACCCTATGTTTAATGAAACTTTATTTCTAGTTTTTCAGCTGTTTAACCAGTGTACTGACTGCATGGAAAGGCTCTTTATTTTTATCTTGCTGCAGAAAGAATGATTCATGATTTCAAGAAAGTTTGTTTCCATAGAGACTCTAGCTATGAAAAATGTTTAATGGACTACCGCCTTTACATTACTGCCTGCTACAGCATATAGTAATGTATTTAATCCTCTGGACCCATGCAAATCATTTAAAGCAGACTTTAGGCATTGGCACAGAAAAAAAAACAGGTGCGCAGTCTAAAGTGACAAAATTATATTGTATCCTCCATCTTTGAAAGGAGGAGTGCAAATAGGAATTCTGAGAACTCATTCATTTGTAAAATATAGAATTCTTTATTAAAGCCATAATCAATGTGCAAAATAAAGATACCCCTAGCATCTGACCAGAATTCAGCCTTTACGGATCATAATACTTAAAACTGTTTGATTGGTATGGATTGCTTCCCTATTTTTAGCACTCCTACACTTTGCACTATCTTACAGAATGATCCTGGTATAGAACAGAACATTGGGTGAGCTTACAAAATAGGTGTTCATATTACCTGGTGTATACTAGGTATGCAGTTCATGTGGCAGAAGACAGGAGAAATGTGGATCTCTTTACCTTGGCAGTCATTTGTTTTTCATTTATTTCTGTGTAAGCCTGCATTTCAGCTGATGACAATAACAGCCATGTTTTTGCCTTGCTCCAGTTTTTGACTCTGCAGACAGTTTAGAAGGACAAGCTCAGAAAAATGTAAGGTATTCTGTTGTTCAGGGGCATTGCTAGGATTGTGAACGACCTAGGGCACCCTTGGGCACACCAAAGTAAGAAAAGATGTGGTGAACAGGTGTATGGCTACATCACGCTTAACAATGGGTCTGGTTCTCGTATTCATGTTTCTTATATGACAGACACTGTATTATTTGAGACTGCCAAGATTGGTTTGTGGGAGGACAAATACAGTATGATGTGCGCAACGTGCTTTTGGACCACTGTGTTTGTTGGTTTGAGTTCTCTTGTATATTTTGTATAAGTTTGGGAAAATGGAATTAACCCCACCAATTTGTACCCTCTCCCAACTTACCCCCCCCCCCCCCCACCCCCCCCCCCCCTCCCTTTAA
>NW_017306443.1:145741-149094 GCF_000935625.1 Nanorana parkeri | reverse complement strand
ATTGTTCCCCCCCCCCCCCCTCCCCCCCCCCCCCCCCAACCCCTGCTGCTCCTGCATTAGATCGAATGCTCTTTCCCCTCTGAGGCTGCCGGTGTACAAAGCAGTGCGACCCTGCTTTTTTTATTTTAGATTCTGATCGTAAATGGCTAGCACTCATTGGTCATTGCGGTCTGCACTTCTGCGCACGTGCTGGTCTTTGACCAAGGCCACGCACCTGATTTTCCTGACACATTCATTTTTGGTTTGTGTTAATTTTACTCATGAAAGAAAAACTCATAAAAAAGTGTCATTATTTTATCACCCAAAGCCCGAATAAGGTTTCTGTGGTGACACTGAGAGAGTTCCCATGTGAGATCTTTTATGTCCCTTCAGACATCATACTGCCAGGTGATTAAAATCAAGCATTCTATTCAGAGTATAAACCCTGTGCAATCAGGTAAAGCAAACAAATGCCTAAAATAACATAACAAGTGGTTCAGGAGCTTGGATCTCTTTTTCTCCCACTATGGCTATAAGTCATCACTAAAATGCATCCAGCTTGATTTATGCTTGAGACTATTTATGCATAGTAGAATATTAACAGGATTTATTGATTTCCATGTTTTATAATAAATAGGGATGGCTGGGTATTTGAAGTTAGGAACAGATCTAAAATAAGATAATTGTACAATTACAGTGTATTCCAGAAGTCTGGATTTTAGCAAGGGATGCCTCAATTTAGGATTTATTAAAGTGGAAGTCTACCTAAAAATACTCTGGAGCTGCCATCCTCATTCTTCTTTCCCTACTTACTGAGTCACAAATCTAGGAAAAATATATTTATATTGAGTTTCAAAACACATGCTTGTGTTGAGTGAACAACTGACCCCAAGTGAAGTGAGCCGAACACTGTTCGGCTATTCACTTCAGGCTGGTACGGCTGATTTCAGCCATACATCGGCCGAAATCAGCCATACATCGGCTTGCTTCACATGGCCTCGGGTCGGCCGAACATGCTCAGCATGTTCGGCCGACCCGAAGTGCAGAAGGAGTTCGACTCAGCCGATCCAATATCTGGATCGGCTGAGCCGAACCTCCGGCAGGCTACTCACGGCTGTTCGGCCTATTCTTATAGATGCCGAAAAGCAGTGAGTGAATAGTTTAGAACCTCTGTCAGATTTTTATTGCTCGTAAAGCTGGCCATACACAAATCCAATTTCCTGTTGAATTGGCCAAAATTCAACATTGGTTGGCCCTTTCGGCAAGTATATGGCCAGCTCCGAAATTGAGTTCATTGCTCACTGTGAAGGTGATTTCATACTGTGGACCATAGTGACTTTGATAAATCAGCTCTCTAACATGAAGGGGCTTCAGATCCGCCATTATCAGGGCTGAAATTGCTGATTAAGTTGATCTTTTAGTGGTCCATAGGGTTTTTAATTAACTCATTTAATCTAAATCATGCTTTGTCAGCTGGTTATGAGCGGCCTTAGTTTTCCCATAACAAACTACTGAATAATGCTTCTGTATCAAATTAGCAAATTTATTTCAGAGCAATTTTAACCTTCTATATACTCCTAAACTTTTGTTATGATAGTCTTATTCTTACAGTTTCCAGATTTGTATTGCTGTTGTGTTCCTCTAGGGGAGATTTACCCTTACTTTCTATTCTGATGACATGCTGTCATAATGGCAGGAAGTTATAGGATATTTCTGTGTCGTTTTTCATGCGCTCTCTATCTTCTTGTACTGACATCTTTCCCACCACACAGCAATACAGTCTTGATAGATTTTCTAACACTTCCACACTAGTTTTGGCTAAAGTTCCGCTTTAACCCTTAGGCTGGTTAGGGAAAACGTTAACAATAACGCAGAGGGTCCACTGAGACTACTGAGTTGTAAAAAGGGAATCTTTCATTGAGATGATATGAGAAAAATGAACAGTTGTAAAAAAAAAATTATGTTTAACTATAAGGAATTTTCCGGATTTCTGGCTCCCAAAATGTGGTCTGATTTTGCTCTAAAGGCCCATAATGGTAATCTGTCTGGCTGATTAAGTTGGGGAAACAGCTGTATGCCTTTGGACATGCTATGATCTCTGGATGACTGAATGTGAAGACCAATTTTTTTGGACAATCAGAATTTATTCCCAACTATCACTGTTGTTTTTCAGCCCCAAGCCCAGTATTGCTGTGATAGCTGTTGTTTGGCTTTGCAGTGAAACTTTCTGTCACCGCTCACCACCATTATCCATCTATTCTAATGAAGAATTGACTAGAGGACACTTGACATAGAAGTGCAGAACCATGCTTGCAGTATTTTCTTCTTAACCACCCTTCAGCGGATTCTTCATGGGAATATATGGAGAATTAACTTTAAGAGTTGATGAAGGCTTTTTGGCTTCATTGCTGTGCATGGGTAGTCAGAAATGTTCCTGTCAGCATGACAGAAAGTTGTGAAGTTGCAACAGTCGGTAATCCTTTTCAGAGTACTGCTATAATGGCTGTAAGTAGACAGTAGTTCTTTAAAACTTTATTCTTACTTTTCTTTGTCTTTTAAACGAGTATATTGGACTTGATTAAGTTTTGATGCATTAAAAAAATTAATAGCAATAATATGAGCATGGAAACGTCCCAACTTACACACCTTCAAGAACTACACATGAGAAGCAAAGTTTATAGTCAGTCAATATATTATTGCCAAAAAATGTTAGAAAAATATACATTTTGAAAAGCTAGGCAGTAAAACATATATAAATAGTGTACGTCAGTAGCAGCAGGCTTCTGAAATAAAGGATTCAGTCTAGCCCAGGGTGAAAACAATTAACTTGGTAAATGGAGTGCATTGTGGTACATGAGACTGTTGATTTATGGAGAGCAGAGACGGATCTCTTCATAGCATTCTCATGTATAATTAAAAGTTCCAGACAACTGCCTTGCCAGAACAGTCCCACTAGGTTCTGTTGCTTTCCCCGCACCTGTGCATATGTGTTAGTGAATAGTGATGAGCCAAACAGGCCGAGTTCGGTTCAAATTTGAACTTTAGAACACCCAAAAAGTTAGAATTCGAACTCGAACTCAATGCAAGTCATTGGGGGTAGAAATGTTTAATAACGATTGTCCCCTTTAAGAGGGCTTATATGCAAGTTATTTGCCATACAAAATACTTGGGGGTCTGGGTACTGCCCTGGGGGACAGGAATCAATGAAAAAAAATATTTTTAAAGGAGCAGTGGTTTTAACATCACTTAAAGGGTAACAATAAAAATTCCTTCAAATATCGTGCCTGAGGGGTCCCCTTAACCTGCCTGTAAAGTGGCAAATCTGTGCGATGTATAGAACCTGCTGCAGCAAAACTGAAATTTCTAAAGAAATA
>NW_017306443.1:142570-145728 GCF_000935625.1 Nanorana parkeri | reverse complement strand
AAGTCATACCATACCCTTAAGGTCTGGTAGGAATATTGAGGAGGGACCCATGTAAAAAAAACAAAAATAAGTGTGTGGGGTTCCTCCTTAAAGTCATGCCAGGCCCTTAAGGTCTGGTAGGAATTTTAACGAGGAACCCCACCCCCAAAAATGGGGGGGGGGGAACGGGGAGTCCCATCAGACCCTTGATCCGAGCATAGGCCTGGAAAGGGGGGGACGAGCGAGCGCTCCCTCCCACACCAGGCCACATGCCCTTGGCACTGGGAGGGTGCTTTTCCAGGGTCGCCCGTGCCGATAGGGACAAGGGCCTCCTCACCACAACCCTGACCCAGGGGTTGTGGAGGTCTGCGGGCAAGGGGGGCTTATTTGCATCGGGGTAACCCTTTAATTAAGGGGGCACCCAGATTTCCCCCCCCCCCCTGTGAATGAGTAAGGGGTACTTGAAAAAATCCTTTATTTTGAAAACAAAAGACAAGTTTTTGACAAGTTATTAAAAAAAATGTTTAAACCCAAAAAATTGATCCACCGACGTAATCCATGGTCAATCAGGACGTCCCACGTTGTCCATGATGACAACGACTCAACGAAATAAAAAATAAAACAATAAATAGAAATAATAATTTTTAAAAAATGCCGACCGCCGTCCCGTCCGCTTGCGACGAACACCCACCGCATAATGGCACTTTGACAGATGCTGGCAAAACATAAACAATTTGGCGGAGCTAGCGGTGACAGCCAGCTTTGCCCAATTGTGTAGTTTGACATTATCTGACAGGTGAGCCATGATTGGGCATAGTCATCATGACTTTGCCCAATCATGGCTCCTACAGAGTACTGAGCCCTGATTGGGCAAAGTCTTGCACCTGACCTGTGGTCAGGTGCAAGCCTTTAGCCAATTAGGGCTTCACAAGGCGCATTGCCTTGTGGGGCGTGAAGCGGTCAAACAGACCGTCAAACCCCCCTATAGTTCGTGTGTTCAGCGAACACATGGACTAGCGATGTTTGTGTCAAACTCACGTTCGACTGGAACATCCAGCCCAACACTATTAGTGAATAGTGTACTTTTTAAAGTTTATCCACTCCGGGTCCTTACATCTAGACAGTAGGGAAGACACCTAGCCCTATTCTTCTAGTTGGTACCAGGTGTACTGATGTAGTGTTAGCAGACAGTCTGTCCACCCTCATGCTCCGTGTGACATATGGTCTCTGATCTTGTTAGTACGGTACCAAGTCTAGGTATTCGACTAGGATAGGAGGTCAACAACAGAGAACAGTTGGCTGGGAGTGGTGGTGGGGGCAGAAAGCATAAATCTGGTCCTGTCTAATACTGAGATAGATCTTAATAATCTCAGGTAAACCTACATTCTCAGTTTTCTCAGGTCATCTGCAAAAGTTATTTTTAGCACCAGCATCTCAGTGCAAGTCTGGAGCTTTTGTAAGCCGGGGTGCTGCGCTTGGTTGTGTGTGATCCACCTTTTAATTGGTCTTTAAGTTGTGTGGAAATGTGAAAATATCACAAACTAAATACAGTGCCAGTGATCAAATCCTAATTGTGGCTGTATACTGAAAATACAAGTCGAAAAAAGGAAGGTAAATGTGTTCGTGAATAAAAATTAAATATTATTAAATATTAAGTTAACAATGTAAATATCGCAAAATATGCGTAGCATATGTAAATGTACCCTGGGAAGAGGTTCTACACAGGTTGCATATGCTGTTTTACCAACGGAAGTTTGTAAGTGCAAAAGCACTTTGTCTATTTTAACTTTAAAATAAACTGCCACTTTCCCATACTATAAAGCATCCAATAATTATTATACATTTGTATACTATGCATTACAGAATACAAGTTCCCTCTATCACTGACACTGGCCAGTGAATAACAGTACAACTATACGTCTCAATGACTCCACATAGAGATACATGCTCTGATGGAGTTGTAAAATAAAATTTGCAACTACCACCATTTTATTCTATTTATATAATGTTGGGGGGTTTTAAGTCATTTTCAGGCCTAAAATGTGGAATATAACATGGGTGCAAAAAATTAAAAAAAGGGGTTAAAAAAAATGGGTGCAAAAAATTAAAAAATGAAGGGGTTAAAAAACATTTATGTTATTCACAAATTGGTTAGGCTTAGTTTCCTGCAGTGTTATATCATTTATTATTTGGTGGTTGTTATTATATGTCATCCTACACAAATGTAATTGTGCCCTTTTCTTTTCTTTATTCTAGGAAACAAAGGAGATTGTGGCGATCAAGAAGTTTAAAGATAGCGAAGGTAAGTCTTCTACTTTGTTTATCCCTTGTGATACTATTTAGGATTAGGCCTCATGCACACAAGTGTATTCAAATACTTCTGTCTACGCTGTAGCTTTCTTCCAGAAACTGGCAGAGAAATCCAGCGTAAAAAAATAAGCATTTGGTGTGTCATTTCATACATTTATGCACATTTAC
The DNA here is from genome assembly GCF_000935625.1 of Nanorana parkeri. NCBI lineage: Eukaryota > Metazoa > Chordata > Amphibia > Anura > Dicroglossidae > Nanorana > Nanorana parkeri. Next base: position 143,271 of record NW_017306443.1, on the reverse strand, counting down.
AGACATATGCGTGTAAACTATTTCTGTTGGCTAGAATATTAATTTATTTTAGCCACTAGAATGAAGTTACTTGCATAGACATGTGTTTATGCCCATAAATTGTGCCAGTTAGGACCCATTTACAGGCGTCTAGTGGAATGCGGCTGGGGATTCCTGCAGCTCGCGATAAATGATTGTCCTTGGATGCAGGCACATTGCGTTTAGGGACAATTCATCTAGCCACAGGTAATTGTCCAATTTATGATTACATGCAGACTGCTGCTGACAGATGCAGCCACTGTCAGCCTGTCAATAACTTGAATGGGTGCAGCAGCCACAACTGTATGGACATGACTGGGATTCCTGCTGCAAGAATCTGTAGGTTCTTGTCGCTGGAATTCCCAGCCACACATAATAGCCCTGTGTGATTGTAGCCTAAGGTTCTCTCCAAACACAGGTTTGGGTCATTTTATTTTTATGCCCCTGAACACTGCTTTAAAAAATGGCTCTAAACATCACAATGTGGTTGAACACATTGACTAAAACACAGTTGTGTTTAGAGGCATAAAAAGAAAATGCCTCTTAAAGTGCAGTTTCTTCTGCCAGTGTGCATAAGGCATTAAAGCAACATTAAACCTACGTTTTTCTATTTTTACTTTTCTTGTAAAAAGTAAAAATAGCCCCCCCCCCCCCCCCCCCTCAGGGGTGCCTCCCTCCCTCCC
>NW_017306443.1:111725-142548 GCF_000935625.1 Nanorana parkeri | reverse complement strand
AAAAAAATAAAAACCCCCCCCCCCCCCCCCCTCCAGTATGGGTGTCTCCATCAGCTAGCCGGCTGCTGTGAATGCACCCATGTGTGCACGCTCAAAACCGTGCCCGTACCTAGTTGTGTGCGTCCATAGACACAGGCACGACCCCACCCTTGCAGTCACAGTTTGCCTGATGCCAGCATGAGCCTACTGTAGCTGTCACACGTCAGCTCTATTGATCGAGAGCTGTGCGAATACAAACCTGAATGCTCAGTTCACGATCTTCTCCCTGCAGACTATCAGTCACTGCTCCCCACAAGGATTCTCTCCTCCCCTCTCCATTCCTCCTGCGCTGACTGGCGGGACAGATGACTGAAGGCAAGTGGGTGTATCCCGACAATATTGTCTGCCCTGTGCTGTCAGCATTCGCAATATGCTGAGTTTTGGGAAACAGGTGGACATTAGGAAATGCCCTCTTGCGATCCTAAAGAGAACTAAAGCCAAAATAGTTTTGGCCATAGTCACGTCTATTAATTTTTTTCAATGACCAAAAGATGCGCTTTTGAGTATGTGAAGGTCTAAAAAAGGTTTTCAGCTTCAAATCTTTATAAAGGCAAAATTGAAGTTGTGTTTAGTAAATGAGAGTACTACCTTTACAAGCAGGAAATGCAGACATATGTTTATAACCTTTCACCTACCAGATCTAGTACAGTACATGACTTCTGGCATTCCTGTTATCTCAGATGCACAGGCAAGTTCAATAAACTTTCTCCTTAGCACACCGCATGAGATTCTGCTCAGGGTACCTCAGGCGCCCCATGCCCTCTGTAATGAAACTAGGTTCTAATGTGGCCATCTTAATTATGGGCATCTTTAATCCGTATGACATATAGCGAAAAAACACCCAGAAACACCAAAAAGCAGCTTCAAAAGAGAGCCGTGGGGGAAAAAAGTTAGCTAAACCACTTTTCTAACATAGTATACTCCTGTGCATGCGTTGTGTTAAATGTTTTAGCCCTGTGCTTAAATTCCTTTGACCACGTCTAAAATGGCTGCAAATGATCTAGGGCCCGAATCTCGTGGTTTGCGCCAATTCTCTCTCAGGGCAATCAGCCGGGCAGACAAAGAACCCTCCCAGAGGCATTTCCTTTTCAACAGCGACTGCTGCGACCTCGGTAGTTCCACCAGTGACAGGGACCATGGGGAACACAAGTAACCATCCTACAGAAGGAAGGACAGTGTCAGCATGAATTCAGAGTTCAGTGTCATTTTAAAGTATATTAAACAACCTGCTTCACTATTTATAATGGTCTGGCCCTCTAGCAACTTCAGCGCGAAATTATAGCTAATTATAGCTAATTTGCCTACAAACGTCAGGTGGTCATAATAATCTGGCCACTCAGTGTATATGTGTGTGTAAAACTAAAAATACAGAGGATAAGGATATTTAGCCTTTATTTTTTCACTTTCATGTCAGGTTTTTGAGTGTACATTGTTTCCAGTGGCTAATGATGAAGTTTGTATCATTGGCAAAGCCAGGGACATCTGTGTCTATAGACATTTTGCAGTTCCTACAAGAGTTGTATTCGGAAAACATAACTGCTTTCCACTGGTATAACTAGAAGTGTCAAATTTTAATAATTTCTGCTGAGCAGAAAGCATACATCAAAAATGTCTAAAAGCATAAAGGAAGCATTTATGTATTCAGCACTATTGACAAAGGTGATTTATCAACCTTTGCAACATGAAATCTCCCAGAATGGTGGAATTTAGGCTTTAAAGTGTATGTAAAAGCCGAAACCATTTTGTTAACTTTTAGATAGAGTAAGGTATGTTTAAAACCACTGTCAGGTATCTTGTTGGGATGATTTCCTGTGTCCTGTTGGGACGATTTCCCTTCATTTCCTGTCCTGGAGGCACAAAAGGAAATTAGAGAAATGTCTCCAAAGTGAATAGAATTCTCATAGTTGCCAAAGGAACAGGCATCCCCATTGCTAGATTCTGCCTAAATTCTTGCTCTAATGACAACGATAAAATACTGAAGTTTCCATTAATTTCTGTCTCCTTGACATGCTGCATTTTGCCGCAATGAACCGTAGCTCACCTGAAGTCACAGTTGGTCACCGTGACGCATCGGAAGTGCATTAAAGGGATGTTAAAGTCAAAAGGTTTTTAAGCTATTTTAAATGCTGATTACATCACTTACAATGGATGCTGCTCCTTGATGTTTGTAAGTTTTAGCTTTCTGCAGAATCAGCTGATCCCCTGTGTAGTGGCCCCTGATGGCTCATTTCCCTTGCAGGGTCCTATGGAGCCACCCTTGTCTACAGGGCCATCTTTAATATTAATTGGGCCTTGGGCAAGATTTTGCTGATGGGGCCCTCACAACCCTCCCGCCTCCATCCCGACCCATATCCACCTACATCACCTTCCCCCCAAAAAGAAACTAACATTTAAAAACGTGTGTGTGTGTATATATATATGCATTGCAATAAATTTAGGACTCTGCAACTCAATAAACTCAGGACTCTACAATGCAATACAATGCAATGGACTCAGGACTCTGCAATGCAATGGGCTCAGGACTCTGCAATGCAATAAACTCAGGATTCTGCAACGCAATAAGCTCAGGACTCGGCAATGCAATGGACTCAGGACACTGCAACGCAATGCACTATGGACTTTGCAGTGAAATAAACGCAGGACTCTGCAATGCAATAAACTCAGGACAACGCAATGAACTCTACAATACATATTTTTGACCAATGCATCTACATTATTTGTGGAATGCATATGTTGAAAATGCAATGCACCATGCAGTAAGTGATCGGGGACATGCAATGTAAATGCAATACCAATTTTACAAATTTACCACGTATTGGTATATTTGTTCTGTACTACTTGATAAACCATACAATAAGATTTAAATTAAAAGTCTTATTGTATGATTTATCAAGTAGTACAGAACAAATGTACCAGTATTAGTAAAATCGGTATTGCATTTACATTGCATGTCCCTGAACACTTACTGCACGGTGTATTGCATTTTTAACAAATTCATCTATATATATCATACGTAGAATCCATATGTTGCAAATGCAGTGCAGCCAGTGTAGGGGCATGCAATGTAAATGCAATACTGATTTTACTATTATAACCATGTATTGGTACATTTGTTCTGCACTTCTTAATAAGTCATACAATAAGACTTTTAATTGAAACTTTACTATAGTATTTATCAGGTAGTACAAGTAGATGGATATATTAGTAAAATCTGTATTGCATTTAGACTGCATATCACTGAACACTTGCTGCAAGTTATACTGAATACACCTCGCAAAAAGTGTCTAGTGATATGCATGTAAATGCAATACATTCCAGATTCTTCCTGGTTCCAGTTCTGCACCCAGACCTTGGGATGTGTGCATTTATTAAATACATTTTCAGATTCTACCTGCCTTGTGCTGTGCCTAGATGTGCCCTCCTTCTCCTCCGTGTCTGCCAGATCTTTGTGACAGCAATCGGAGGAGATCACAGCAGGAGTAGGCACACAGACTTTGGTGGTAACTGATACTAGAGGAGAACGGGTGGCCGGTCTCCCCACTGGCAGTGCCGCTGCTCATTTGCTGTCTGCTGCTCAGGGCGAAAGGGACAGCTGTGAGTCCCTGTAAATTATGGGGCCAAGGGCAGTTGCCCCTTTTTTTCTGTGGTAAAGACAGCCCTGCTTGTCTGTGCTAGTAAGCTGTTTGTGTCTCTACAAACGCACAGACAAGGCAAGCCACTCCTCTGCTCTTTCTTCCTTTTTCCTCCCTTATTCCTTCTCCAGGCTAGTAGTTGACAGCTGCTGGAGACTGCTCTGTCCCTTATGATCTTGGACTGGACAGGAAGTTCAGGGAAGCTGAGCTGAGAAAGTTGGAGCCAGCTGCTTGTCAACATGATAGCTGTGAGTGCTTGGGCAAAAATGTAAAGAAATACTTTGCTTGACAATGTATATTTGTTTCATCTGATTTCATTATCAAAAAGAGTTTGGAAGTTTAATACTACTTTAACTTTCAAAAAGTTTACTTTTCTGACATTTCAAAAAATGTAATAAAAAAAAATGTAAACAATTTGATGCGTTGAAAAAAGCTCATAAAGCACCTCCACCTGTTCACAGCGGACGCTAGCCTGCACAGGAAAATGCTGCGGGCTAGTGTCAATGGATCCTGTCTTGCAAGACTGGTTTTACAGAATTACAAATTATTTTGCAGTTTAAGCAGTAAAAAGCTATTTAACTGTATATTGAGTTGTTTTCATGAAGTTCCTATTATATTATATATAACACAAATGTCAGCAAAAGCTCTTCCTGCAAAAAGCAAGTACATTTTTACTCTCCCACTGCCCGTGCTGACACTAGCTGCTCCGATGAAGTGAAACTTTAAATACCTGATTTGTCCTGATTTATAAATATATATGATTACTATACATTCAATAAGGATTACTATACAATCCTTGTTAACAGGATGTACATGTGGCACATGTAATGAGCACTGATTAGCTGTATATGTAAAATAAGAAGGGTTTCTTTAAAAAAAAAAAAAATATATATATATAGTGGATTGCCTGTACAATGCTGTCTGTTAACCAGGGCTTTGTGCAGAAAATAAGGATTATTTGTGTTATCCCAACGCCACCAATCAGATTCAACCATTCCTGTTTACAGTGCTGGTTTGAATATTAATGTGTGAATTTTATAAACTCCTCTGGGCAACACACAACTTCTTTTAGATATTAGCATACTGGTGGCCCAGTGTGCAGAGCATAGATAACTTATGTTAATTTGTGGTAAATTATTATACAACATGTTCAGCATATGGTTAAAGCAACATTCTGTGGATTTATTTTAATGTCCTAATATATAAAGTGATTTCACATCTCCAGCCCCCATATAATTTCCTACAATTGCAATATTGTGTATAATTGCACTGCATCATGGAGGCACAAAACAATGACCAATAATTGCTTTACATGTTTGAGTATAATTACCTCCATGAAACATTAGCTGAAGGAGGTGCTGCTGAAGGAAAGCAAAAGCTGAAGCTGTAGCCAGCTTCAGCTTTTGACTAATACATAGGGGTCTATTCACAAAGCTACTAGGCAGCCGAGTGAAAGACCGGCCTGAAGTGAAGTGAGCCGTTCGGCTATTCACTTCAGGCAGGTACGGCTGATTTCAGGTGGCTTCACGTATGGCTTCATCAGGTGGCTTGCTCAGCATGTTCGGCTGAAAATAGTACAAAAAAGTACAAAAAATAAATAGAAAACAATTGTGCGGAGCTAGCAATTACAGCTAGCTCCGCCCAACAGTTTTCTATTGGCCGGTGGTTCTGCTGCCTTAAAAAAAAGCTCTCCCTGGCGCTCTGGGAGTCTCCCGCTCCCGGCCGCCAAGGAGAGAAACACTGCTTTTTCTTTTTTTTCTTTATTCTGACACGGACACGGAGTCCTGAGGCCGAAGCTAGCCGAAGGATCGACCGAAGCTACGGCTAGATCCTTCGGCTACTTCATGACCATGCACATCATCTCACGGGAGGAAAATGCCTTTCCCATTGAACTCGTGAGATTACAGATGAGATTTCCCAGCAATGCTCTGCTGATGACAAGGCAATCCCAGTGTGCATTGTGTTGGCAAACTGAAGTAATTTGCACTTTCAAAGCAGCAAGTGAATGCTCTGCAAGTGTAAGTATTTCAAAATCACAGCATTTTACATCTGACATGTCTATGTTATTATTAATCATCATCATACATAGAGGGATGCATTGGTAGCATTTGATTTTTGAGTGTAAAGGTCCACTATAAGGGATAGGAAATAGAAAAGTTTTGTTGTAGCTGCCTGTACACTGATCAGCCAGAACAGTATGACCACTGGCCTAATATTGAGTAGGTCCCCCCTTTGCCACCAAAACAGCCCGGACATATCAAGACTCTACTAGACCTTTGAAGGTATGCTGTGTTATCTGGCACCAAGCCATATGAGCTACAGTAGCTCTTTTATAGGATTGGACTACATGGGCCAGCCTTAACTCCCCACATGCATCAATGAGCTTTGGCTGCCCATGACCCTGTTGCTGGTTCACCGGTTATCCTTCCTTGGACCCCTTTTGGTCGGTCTTGACCACTGTAGACCAGGAACATCCCACAGGAGCTTCAGTTTTGGAGTTGCTCTGACCCAGTCATCACAATGTGGCCCTTGTCAAAGTCGATTAAATCCTTAAGCTTGGCCATATATTCTGCTTCCAACACATCAACTTCAGGGACAAAATGTTCACTTGCTGCCTAATATATCCCACCCACTTCCAGGTGCCATTGTAAAGAGATAATCAATGTCAATCAATCACTTGTCAGTAGTCGTAATGTTATGGCTGATCGGTGTATATAGGCTATACAAAATCATTTTATCAGTTGTACAACATCATGGCACATGATTAACGATGAGCAAGTTTTGATCACTGTTTCTTAGCATTAGCAATTTACTGATGGGTTCCTTTGAACCTGTTATCTATTATACCACCCACTGATAAGTCACTTTAAATCACATGAGCTACTACCATTGGCTAAAGTGTAATCGAGGGCAGATATAGGAAATTATTAAGGAAATGTATTCTTTATATACAACTTAAAGCCCATTGTCAGGATAGGGCCAAAAACCCACATCCCTCTGCTTCGGGATGTATCCCCATGCATTTTTGAAAAACATTTCTTAGTAAAGATTTCTTTTTCTGACTGTCACATAATTTATGGGGTCCCCATCTCTTTTTTCCTTCTGTGGCAGGTGGACCTTACCCCTGTGAGAGTCTTTCAGTACAAGCAGTACTGTGAGCCCAGGTCATCTTGATGATGTGTCAACATAAGGGTGGGTCCTTGATGCCTGGGGCTCATAGGAATTGGGTTGAAAGATTCTGAGTGACGTACACTGTACGTCGTCAGTCACGAAGGGGTTAAACCCAGAAGACCAGTGGCAGCATCAGGAAGAACTGGGGAATTTATTTTCAATTTTTTTTTTACTGTTGTCAGTTAAAAAGGAAATCTTCCAATGGGAATACTAGTTCTGATGACCCTGCTAACCACTAGAGCTTTCCCTCACTTTGGAGGGAACTTCCTGTTATGGTTATTGGACAGAAAGTAAAGGGAAATTTCCTTAATGGCACACACTGGGCAAAAAAGAGTTGACAGGGGTTATAACTCCCTCTTACTCTATCCAGTTCATATTTGAGTCTTTGTTGTGATTTTTATAGATCTTTGAGAATTCATTATTTTATAGTACATGCAGCTAGAGTGGTCAGTAATTGCTTGATTGAACCTACTCTAATACCCTGCAGATCATACAGGCTGGGAGTAGAAGGGCTACTCTTAAACAAAATGTATTGCTTTGTTACAGGCAGAGAAGTGTTGCTTTGGGTGCCAAATAATGTGTGCCTGTAGCCTCTGTGATGAAAATACAAAAGTTGGGAATCACTCTGTCAGATTTCACTGTCACTGTAAATGATAAAAATATAGTTCCAGTGCATAATGGCTTGTGATCTATTGTGTGACAAAGTGAGCCCTGCAGTATGCACTGCTGTGCAGAGGCTCACCAAAATTACAACGCCCAGGAGTCCAGTGTTGGTAGATTTGAGCTCAAGGCTTCCATCAAAATTTCACTGAATAATAAAGTGAACGTTTCTCTAAAGTACACCTTTATCACACAATCCTAAACACTCCTTGCATGACAGGTTTCCATAAAATTCTGCTAACCAGTAGTTTAAATGACGATGTCTGCTGTGATAATGCAGATTGCCATTAACTTTTAAAGTTCAGAAAATGTGGTCAGACACAGACAGATTTTATGTTAAATTCAGGTATTACAAGATGCTTCAAACATGTAAGTGCAGTATTTGTTGTAGTGTCACGATATCCTCATTTCACTATACATGAAAGAAGATATGTTTATACTTAGATGCTCTTTGTGATTATTCTGAATATAAATGAGTTACAAAATGTCAACTTCCTTGCATAAAAATTAAATCATCCGAAAAAACAAGTTGTAATATGTAAACAGTACATATTTAATTCACAGTGAGCCTAGTAAAAATGTATTTTTAAATACATACATTGCATAATAATAAGCATTATTTATAGTCAATCTGTGCCCGTGTATATGAAAGTATTGATATATTCTTAACAATCATTAAACACTTTAAAACAAATCCTTATTATTCTCTGTAGTTATAGACATTGTGGAGAAATGAATCTTCAAAGTTTACAGAGGCACTGAAATCACAACTCCTTTCGCCTTTTGTTTGTATGTAAAGCCAAATCTTGGCAGTTGACCAGCAATCTATTATAACACACAAAGAAGGTGCTGTAGTCTTTTAGAAATTGGCTGGCATCTGAATTAAAGTAGAAGTAAAGCGTCTTTAAAAGAAAAACTACTGACAGGCAGCTTTATTATAGCAAAAGAGATTGTGTAAGTCTCTTCTGCCAAAAATCTCCTACCTGTCTGTCAGCATTTGTTTTGCACAGAGCACAGACCTGGCATGCTGAGATGAAGTAATCTCCATGCGCATGCATGGCAGTTACATCATGTCAACCCAGCCAATTAACAGGCCGAAGACACTGAAGAAGACTGGGAAAAGATGGCAGCACCGGCAACAGAGGGGAGAGCGGGCAGCTGCACCTGATAGCACATTAAGGCAAACATCTCTAGAGCGCTTTCTTTTTTCCCCAAAAAAACACCTTTAAAGTCCAGCTGAAGTCAAAACTTTTTTTCTTTTTTAGTCTTTGATAGAGTGAAGAATAGAGTGATAGATTCCCCCTCTCTGTTTTTCTTGGTGACCGTTATCACTGAACAGGAAATCTTCCATTGAGGACTGACCCTCCGAACCACCAGGAATCTCCCTTACTTTGGAAGGATTTCCACTCTCTTTCTGTTATAGCTTTTGGACATGAATTAAAGGGAAATCTCCCCAAGGGGACAGAGAGGAGGGTAAAAAGCTGACAGAGGTTAAAAACCCTCCCTTAGGCTACATTTACATGGGGCGTTCTGGGACTCCTGCAGCAAGAATCACAGGTGTCCCCATTCTGATGTGGCTGCTGTACCCATTGAAATTAATGACACGCTGACAGTGGCCACATCTGTCAGCAGTAGTCCGCTCGTAATTGTACATGATACATTTACATGCGGTTTGGTATAGATTATTGTCCCTGAAAGCATGTATCACTCGTCCAAGGACAATCATCAGTCCCGAACTGCATGTAATTGTATCATGTACGATTACATGCAGACTGCCGCTGACAGATGCGGCCGCTGTCACCCTATCATTAACTTCAGTGGATACAGTGCCCGCATCTGAACGGGGATTCCTGCTGCAGGAATCCGTAGGTTCTTGCCGCAGGAATCCCAGAACTCAGTATAAGTCCCCGTGTGAATAGAGCCTAACTCTGGTGACTTACTTGCATGCAGGGTCCCTCACTAAAACACCTGGAGCAACCTACATCTGCCCAGACGCCTAACTCTTTGCAAATAAAGACCTTGCCACGCTGATTGTATCTTACCAAACATTGGCTGTATAAAGTGCCCAAAACTACCAAACTCAGCTTCCTCACTTAAAGAAAGGCAAATATTTATCACACTGCTGGAATCTTGGACATACACACCTCCCATGCTGGATACAACCAGAAGCTTTTACAGTGTCTTCTGATGTAACCTGGGCTCCTGGCTTGTCCCTGGTGGATATGATTGTTTTGCAGTGTTGTCTCTTGACACTAAAGCAAGCATTCTTTTGTTATTCCTTTGTATATGAGTAACTGTTGTTTAGTTGCATCTTTACCCCGGTGCATCTTAACCGCTTTATTAGTAAATAAATATAACCAAGTGTGACCTTTCTGCTGTGGTTACATTCTGCATCGGGGAGCTTCAATAAATGCCACAACATAACTATTGTTGTCATTGTTATTTTACTCGAGGTTTACATGATGTAAAGGTATGTTTACTGAAAATTCTGGTGTGATAAACAGTTGTGCTAATAACATTTGACATAAAAAATTGCAACTGCCATCATTTTATTCTTCAGGGTCTCTGCTTTCCAAAAATACATAATTCTGTGGGGTTTATGTAATCTTAAAATGGCCTAAAATGTGCATTTCTGGCTACATTAAGATATTTGGGATTCAGTTCAGCAAATAGACTATTTTAGAAAGTCTGTATAGAGGATACTGAGCAGAGTCAAAAGACTCCAGTATATTTGAGAAACTTCACGTCTATGATTTCTCTTCTTTGTTGATCTGGATAGTTTAAAAGTAGATGTGAATATAAGTGCTCATGCTTAGCTGTTCCTCTGAGCCAGCCGGCTGTGACACCGCTCCCTCCTGCCTGTCTCCTCCTTCGCTGCAGTGATGGTATGTCCCTGTGCATCCGCACATCCTATACACCGTGTTTAGAATCCCGGGACCTTATACCGCTGCAGCAGAGGATGAGAGAGGCTCCAAGGACCGGTCTAGAAGCAAGGACCATGTGGATATAACTTTATTTTTTACCCTAGGCCCCATCACAAGGGTTGGTTAACTCTGCAGTTAACCCTTTACACACCAAACGTTAGCTGCCACCATGTGTGTTTTAATGGAAACACGCACCGTTCCCAGCAAATGCTGTGACAAATGAAAACACTTAAACAAAGCCTATGATAACGCTGTCCTCTTCACGCTCTTCACCGAGGCAAGGATGCTTTAAGTTCGTATTTAGAGCATAGAGATAAGCTTAACAATTTTTAAGATCGTCCTTTAATGAAAGAAACGGTGCAGGAAAAATATACAGAAAAAGATATAAATAAAAGGAGACAACATATATATATACACAGTAAAATAAAAGGAGAATACTTAATAGGCCTGGTTATAGGCGTTCTGACCGAGTCCAAAGTTCAATAAGCAAAAGAGAGGTCTAAAGGGCTCTCCTTCAAGCAAGCTTGCACAGATGACGTCCAGATGTTAAAGGGGAACTCTTCTGCGATGTTAAGAGTTCTTGATGTTGCTGGAGTTCCTTTCTTGATGTTTCAAAACAAGAACCTCTCTAGCTGCCTCGTCAGCATCTTTTTGTTAGCCCTCTAGGGGGTGTCACATAGCCATCCCCTAGGGCAAGGCTGGGGAGGGAGAGCAGGAGGGACAAGCCTTTATTTTACAATACCACTGTCCAATTCCAAATTATGAAATGGAGCTGATATTGTAACTCAGGTTTACAACTTGTGGGTGAATGCTGGGTCATTAACTCTACCAGACCTGCTTGTGTTTATCAACTTGTCCACTGGTAGATGAATGCCTGGCTGCATACCTTTAATTAGGGCTGCCATAAAAGGGTTGGAGGGCTATTTGGAACTAAATTAAGACCTGCATTTGCTCTGATCTGCGGGACAAGAGAATGCTATATTTAATATTAATAGACTCAAACCCCCACTGGACCCCAGGGATGCAGCCCCCTCCCTGCAAAACAGGTAAGCAGGAGAGGGGGCAATATTTTAATTATTCATTTGTATTGTTAGTAGTTCTTTGTGTGTGTGTGTTTTTATTAGGGTGTTTTTTAATGAGTGTGTTGTGTTTTTTTAAATGAAAATATGTGTGTGGGGGTTTTATTGAAGATATGTGTGTTTTATTGAAGATGTGTGTGTGTGTTTTAATGCGTGTGTGATGTGTGTGTTTTAATGCGTGTGTGATGTTTGTGTTTCATTACGTGTGGTGTGTGTGTGTTTTAATATGTGTGTGATGTGGGTGTTTCATTACGTGTGTGTGTGTGTGTGTGTTTTTAATGCGTGTGTGATGTTTCATTATGTGTGCAATGTGTGTGTTTTTTTTTGAGTGTGTGTTTCATTGCATGTGTGATGTGTGTGTTTTATTGATTGTAATAAATGTTTGAATATGTGTGTTTCCCTTTTTTGCCTATGCAGTGATGCTGAACGCCCAAACTGCAACACAATACTAAACTTATTTTCATTGTTGGCACTTTGAGATAAATACATTGGTTTTGTGTCACAGTTTGGCCACTCAGGTTCATAAACGTTCGCCATCACTGCTCTATACTATAGTATCCCCCTTCTCGCCTCCTACATAAAAGGTTATGTAGGGAGGTGAGTGAAGTGGTAGAGATGCTGGGTTAGCACAGAGAGTGAAAAAAAGAGAAGAGGTCTATGATATGCAAGGAAAAGGGGGCTGTGCCTTTTCTGGAGTAGCCACGTTTTCTAAGGGCACATTGCAAGTCAACAAAAAAATTAGTTATGGAAAGGAAAAACACAGCAAGAAGTATTTAAAATACCTGATTTTTTGTGCACTTTTTTGTTGTTTTTTTTGTTGGTGAAAGGTTCTTTTTAATGTTTAGCGACTAATCACATGACACATGGGACACAACTGGTAGAAAAAAAAGTGTCATTATTGTGGTTTTCCTGAAGCCCTAAACTAGAAATAAATATTTAAAGTTTTCTTTAACGTGTATTACAAAAGATATTACAACTTAACTAGGCTAAGTAGTATGCTAACATTATTGTTTTTTTATGTGTATATAAGCATATGCAGTATGATAATCAGACATGCTCTGGAGAAATGTTTATGTCAACACTGACACAGTGGAGTGACCGACTACTGACCACATTTATTCCACACTAGGAATCTACAGGCAGTGGTTTCTGACTTGCCCTTCTGATGTAATCCTGCCAAAATTGCATATTGTATAATGGGTATTTATTTTCTGTGTGAATATAGATTAGGTTAGCCTTTCTCAAACTTTTTCCCCAGAACAACCCTTGAAATAATTACCAGGTCTTAATTGGTGGCCAGTGGGAAAAATGCCTCTTACATTGGTGGCTAGTGGGAAGAATACCCTCTTACAGTGATGGTTAGAATATGACCATTACAGACACCTGCAAAGATCATTGGGTCCATGTAGCTGGCTATGCCATATGGTGTTGACCCTGAAGCTATGCATAAACCATCAAGCAGAAGGTCAAAAATCATCTTCAACTCAAGGAACCCCTAGCAACCTCTGAAGGAACCCTGGGGTTCTACGGATCCCTGGTTGAAAATGGCTGGATTAGGGTATACAATGTGTATGCTAAAATCTAGTTTGACTACATTATTTTACAAATTTACATTGCATTACCCATCTCTTCACAGTAGCTTTTTAAAAACACAATTTTTTCAGTTTTTTTGAGACTCCAAAGAATTATAATTTGAAGGTGGGAGTGTGTCCTGCTGAAAGTAAATGCTCGGACCTTATATTAAAAGCATTCTTTCTTTAAAAATATTTTAGATGGTGAAATTGTGCTTGATAATGAGTGATAATGAATGAGAATTCAGTAAATTTTTTGTGCACATGAATAACATCACATACTGTATAATTTTAAATGAATAATATACAAACTGTTTTATTAAGTACAGTTATTGCTTATGTCTGAGAGTGTTGGGAATATAAAGGAATACTAAGCTTTAAAGCGGACCTTTACCCCCTAAAAAGCTGCTCTGCATGCTGATATGAAAACATCTCACATTAAATAGTTAAACAAACATGTTTTGCTTTTACTTATAATTACTGTTCTTCCACTTCCTGGTTGAGTGAGGCACTGGTGATGTAGCCCTGGCCTCATGAATTCATCCTGGGAAGGTTCCATCATCAGTGCCTTACTAGGAAATCGCACCGGTTAACTGCAAAATCTTGTGAAATCTCAGTGGAATGGCATTTTTCTCCCCCCTCAGATGATGTGAACTGTCACATGTTCCAGGAGTCAGCCCAAGAGTTCCAGGAAGTAAAGGGAAATGGGCTGATCTGCCCTTAGAGAAAATGCCCACTGTGAGAAGAATGGGGAGGAAAAGAAAAATTAAAAGTTTGCAATTATCTAGAATTATCTGTTTGTAGACTGCTATTACTAAACATTTCCAAAGGCACCCTCCTGTCATTTTTAAGAATTTTGAAATGGGTGAGGTTCCCATTTAATGTAAACTGGCCTATATATGGTGTTATATTACCAACTGAAATTCCCCAAAAATGTAGGCTATTGTGGGGCATGTTTGCGGTCAGACATAAACGAATATCCTATATTCAAATACAAAAGAGGAGAGTGCATAACATTTATTATACCCTTTTTAATCATGTGTGTATCAGTAAAGGGGAAATATCTGATCCATTGTAGACCGTATGTAAACAATGGGTTTAGGATTCAGAGCTTTATTTTAAGCAAAAAGGCCAAGTTGCTCTGAGTGTTCTGTCTCGGTGAAAGTGAAAGAACCCTTAAAGATCTACTGTATATCCATTATCTTTAGCAAGCTATAAGCCACATATGTCTGTCAGCTACCTTTTATGTTGTTCATGGCAGCCTTTTAGCAGATGCTCGGGATATATCCATTTAAACACCTGCTGCTTTAAGTATTTCAAGTAAGAATGAAGGCAATCAGAGATCAACTAATTCATACTACCGCATTAAAACGTTTTACTATAATTAACAGTATGTTTTAAGGGACATTTATTTATAGGTACTTGCTACCACTTTAGGAAGGAAACATATGACCTTTACCAGCATTCATTGATGTATGACCTTATGTATTGAACACCATGTGCAGTCAACTTCACAATGAAGCATGGCTAAAAGACTAAACAAGAACAGCTCCAGGTATTATTCCTTAGAATAGCTGCCAAAAAGGTTCACAAATCTTTCACAGAATGTGTGTCACAGCATGGAATTTTGATTTAGAAGATGAAGCACAGCTGACATTTCCCTGTGAAAGTATTGTTCTTTTGCTTACATACAGAAATCCAGAAAGACTGGAGGATAATTACTTGTGTTATTTATTTCTTCTAACATAGAGGGAGTTGTCTTTTAGAGTACCGTACCTGTCTATTTTTTCTGTTTTGACAACTTTGTAACAGGGATGGACTTGACAGTATGTGACAAGTTCTGCGCAGCTCAAGGAGTGCCTTTACTGGGAGCTGAAATGAGGCAGAGAGCAGGAGTGGTGGCTCCAGAGTGTAGCAGGAGGAAATACTCATCTCCAGCCCAGATTTTAAAACAATTATGAATGGAGGAGTGGTGAAGGGTTAAAACTAGGGATGCTTCAATACCAGTTTTTCCTTATCAAGTATGAGTATCAATATTTTGCTTTCGGTACTCGCCGATACTGAATACCGATACCGGTGCATCCGCTGAGTAATGGCATGCCGCCCGGCTTCCTGAGTGCCTGGGAAGCCGGCTCCATGTTGCTTGGCCGGCTCGATTGCGATTGTCCGGGAAACCGGCTTCCTAGCCAATCAGCATTGAGCCGGCTTCCCAGCCAATTAGGTAGCCAGGTGCCGAGTAATGACCCGCCTCCCTGCTTTGTGATTGGCCGGGAAGCTGGCTCCATGCTGATTGGCCGGGAAGCTGGCTTCCCAGCCAATTAGCAAGGAGCCGGCTGACCCCGGCCAATCAGCATGGAGATGGCTTCCCGGCCATTCAGGAAGCTGGGAGGCGGGTCATTACTCACTGCCTGGCTTCCTGATTGCCCGGGAAGCCCGCTTCATGTTCCCCTATGGCACTGCCGATCAGTGGAAATCTTCCTCTGACCGTAAGTTCCGGTATCAGGGAAGGTATTGGTATCTGTGCATCCCTAGTTAGAACCTCTATCCGGTGCTTATTACTGTTTGTACTGTCAACTGGGTAGGTTCCCCCCACACACACTTCCTGCCCCTATGACACCAGGAAAATAATTTAGTGATGTCACCAGGACAGGAAGACGCAAAGAGCAGTAAAAACCCACTCCTACTCCGTCTCCGTCTCTTGCATATATTAATTGTATCTGCATTTATTGCAAGTTCCATCCTTTTTTGACTCCTTTTCTAATTCACAAAAAGTATCTATCTGATAGACCGCAGCTCCATCCAATTAATTTTTTGGTTTGAAGTAGAGAATGGCTAGAACCTCAATATTAAATGCTGACTGTATCCCCATTCTGAAGAGTTGCCGTCCAGGTGATATGTGCCAGACTGAACTTGTCCATCATTCCTGTATCTGCAGTCACTACCAAGAGACAATGTAAACAACAGAAAATTGATATTGAACGATTAAATAGAGAATAAAAGAGAAAAAGATATTGTATATGAGGGTCTCCCTGGAGAACGATGTTTGGTATTATTTCTTGGGCTTGGGCTGCAGCTTTTTTAGCTAAGTTATATCTTCTGTTGATTAGTTTGGACTTGCATGAGGTGGAATTAATTCCCAGTGAAACTCTCATTTTATTCTGTATGCTATATATATTTGACTTGCATGTGTTTATCTGTTGAGGTTTATGCAGTGTTCTGTGGAAGAAGAGTGTAACTACTCTTAATTCTTTGATTTTAATGCATCAAGTTTTTATTGAAAGATGGATACATCAAAGAGTAGTACATGATCTCACCTTTCTTCCCCACATCCAATCACTATCCAAATCCTGCCATCTTCACTTTCATAACATCTCCAAAATACACCCCTTCCTCACCAATGAAACCTCTAAATTACTCACCCACTCCCTTGTTATCTCCCATCTTGACTATTGCAACTCCCTCCTCATTGGCCTTCCCCTTCAGTCTATCATGAATGCAGCTGCTAGACTCATCCACCTGACCAACTGCTCAGTGTCTGCAACCCCCCTCTGCCGATCCCTGCACTGGCTTCCACTCGCCCAAAGGATAACATTCAGAAAATTAACATTTATCACTTATAAAGCCATCCACAACTCTGCCCCCAGATATATCTCAAACCTTGTCTCAAAATATCACCCTAACCGTCCCCTCCGCTCCTCCCAAGACCTCCTGCTTTCCAGCTCCCTTGTTAACTCCTCCCATACTCATCTCCAGGACTTCTCTGGAGTCTCTCCCATCCTCTGGATTTTTACCCCAACCTGTTCGTCTATCTCCCACCTTGACTGCCTTTAGGCCATCCCTAAAGACTCATCTCTTCAGGGAAGCCTATCCCACCTCAACCTAACCACTGAACTATCACTTTCTCAAACAATTCATCCCCACACAGCTACCTCCTCATGTATCACTTGCCCCACCCTTTTAGATTGTAAGCCCTCACGGGCAGGGCCCTCCTTGCCATCTTGTCTTGAATTGTATTGTGACTGTAATGTCTTCCTTATATTTTAGAGCACTGCGCAAACTGTTGGCGCTATATAAATCCTGTATAATAATGATAATTATCTAAAACAACTAGTGCTACAGTATTATCGGGCACCAAGAACATTGTAGTTAGTAAAAATCTGTGTATGCAACACGATAAATACACATGTACAATTAGTATTAAGAAATAGAAAATTATACCAAAATTATGGTAAACATTAAGCTTCGAAGTTTCATTGCATACTTAGAACATGAAACTATTATCTTTATAGAAAGCAACACACCAGAAATACATATCCCATAACAGACACTTTATGGGGGACTATTTATAGTTGAGAGCAGTTATCACTATCCAGGGGAATATATATATTTTTTCTTGGTGGGGGTTCAGCTTTCTGAAATTACAAAACAGTTTATCTAGCTGACATCTCAAGGTTTGGGATATAAAAAAAATATACCAGCTGTGCACTCCCGAGTTACTTTCTTATTCGGAGCCATAATATGTATTGTGTTGTTGTTCTTTTAACACTATAAGTGTTGAATACACACACAGTGAAAATATTTAGTAGGCACCAAGAAAAAGTATTTTTAACCACTTGCTGTCCAAAGAAATGTCTTACTATTTGCACACACATGATAAAATCAGATTTTTGGGCTAGAAAACAGCTCAAAACCCCCCAAAATTATATTTGTCCTGAAAGCAGAGGCCCTGTAGAATAAAGAAAAATGCTAGTTCCATTTTTTTTTATGTTGCACGGTATTTGCCTAAATGTTTATCAAATCAGTATTTTTTTTTATAAAATACACTAAAATGTAGTGCACAGAAATAGAATATAATACCAAATTATTTCGTAAAATATAAAAGATGGGCTCACGCCAGGTGAATTGATGCCAAAGATGTCAAGCCTTAAAATTGCCTGTGAAACCGCAAAAAACAACAATGTTCAAAATTTCCCATAGGTGTTGGCTTGGCCAGCTGATTTGAAAAATGTTCCGGAGGGCTTGGCAGCGAAAGGGTTAAAAGCTTTTCGCGGCGATATGTAACATGTGTGGTGCAATTTTCGCGGCGATATGTAACATGTGTGGTGCAATTTTCCTTTTTGCATGTATGCCCACCCGACGTGTTTACATTTGTATTTAAGTGTACATGGGGCGGGGGACTTTACAAATGTTTTATTGCATTTTAACATTTTTGTATTTATTTATTTTTTTACAATTAACTTTATTGCTATCTTTCAGACCCCTAATGCCACCTAGGGACCCCAAAGAAGCTAATGAAGCACAGATATGTTTCACCAGCTTCTTCACCTGGCTGTACGAGCCAGAGAATTTAAACAGTGATACCGGAAGTGATGTAATACACATCATTTCCAGGTCCAGTGAGTGGAGGATAGATCAGTGGGTAGAAGCTTCCTGAGCTCCCTTTGATCGATGTGGGGAGACCCACTCTGCCGGTCCAGGGCCCGCATGGGGGACAGCAGAGCCTGGGGTAGCTGGCGGTGGTCGTGGTGGGACACACACCGCCGCTCGGTACACACAATCTGGCGGCTATACAGCCGCCAGATCGCTTGTACCTGAACAGTCATCGCCGGCTGTTTAAAATGGTACAAAGAACACGGCTGCAGCAACAGCTGTGTTCTTGATATAATTGCTTCAGGGGGAGGACGTGTATATACGTGAACACACCTGTTTTCTTAGGTCCTCTGGAAAAATTGCATCTGGAATCTTGCCATGGGCAGCAACAATAGTTTTCCTTTCTCCATTATTTGTGAATTTGGCCCAGTACAGAAATTATGGTAAAGAAAAAAGCTCAGGACTGCAATTTTAGCCATAAGCTTTTTTTACATCCTGGTACTGCCTTGCCGTAGTTTGTATGGCAATGGCAGTAAAAGTGTTAAATCATTACTCCTAATTTTACACACCTTTTTCATAGTACCCTCAGATTTGCCCTACTCTAACCCACACTCACTCTTTTCCACCTTATTCTTGCTACAATAAGTCCAAACTCACATGCTCTTGTCCAATTACTCCAACTTTCTTTCTTCTTGCCATGTCAGCCCCTAGATTCATTCACTTGCCTTAATACCCCTATGATCCATCTCCTGCCCCTGCACCTACTTCATGTTGGGCATGCATTGCATATTTAAGCAGAGGTGGCACAGATGCAGAAGCTCTCTAGAAGTACTGCCCTCGGCTGTTCAGCTGATGCTCTGGAACTCACTGTCAGGCTGTTGAGTTACCCGAGTCTGACACAAGCTGTTCCCTTCTGCATTAACTCCATATCACAGCCCTGTCAATTTTTATTTGCTAAGGGAAACATGCACATATTAAGGGGTTGCGCTGCTCAGTGAGAATAATTATATCCTGCCAGGTGCAGCAGGTTTTTCTACTGTGTGTGGGACAGGTTCTGAAAAGTGTCAAAAAGCACGATATACAGCTCTGTATTTAATTGAGACTTGGGTAGTTCTCAAGCACCTGATGACAAATCCAGGGCACATGCCCACGGTGCCTGACACTAGCAACAGCCATAACTGACGGTGTCAGAGATAGCTCCTAACTGCTGCACTGCTGTGGACACTTTAAGGGCCTGTTCACATGAGTTTCAGGTCTGGATCAGGTGCGGATCTGCAGACGCTGTGCTATGTGTTTTTGCAGCGTTTTTGATGCGTTCCAGTTAAAAAAAAAAAAACATTTTTATTTTTTTTTGCTGGAGTGGGTCTGTCAGTATGTTAGCTGCAGTGCAGTGCGTTTTTGATGCGTTTTTGACGCGCTTTGCATTTCCGGACCGTTCCCTTGACCATACAAAATGTGACATGCAGTATTTTTCTGTCGTAACCTGAACTGACTGCGCACGTGAGAACTGTAGCCCATAAAACACATAGGGATACATTGGGATGCATTTTTAGTGCAGGAGCGTACGGATCAGGTCAGCACAAAAAACGGACGTCGTGTGAATGGTGGACGTCGGGGCTTGGATCCCCTTACCGAACTCCCCCCTTATTCGCTGTCCCCAAATGTTTCTCCACATTCAGCCGGCATTTTACATTCTATTATTAAAATGCCGGAGCCTGCTTTTTCTCACATGGTTAACACTGCAAAGAGGAGAGGAGAGTAAAAAAAAATTGTATTCTTCAGAGACAAAAAAAATCACTTTCATATAGGGTGCTATTGATATTTAAAGTGTGTCTCCAATGTCAGCAATTACTTATCTCTTACAAGCATGGGAGGAAAGCGCAAACTTTCATTGAGACAGGACATTTTATAGAACACTATTGTTACTACACCTCTAATTTTGTCTTTATTGCCTTTTCTTTTTTCCCCAGAAAATGAAGAAGTCAAGGAAACGACACTTCGAGAGCTTAAAATGCTTCGCACATTGAAGCAGGAAAATATAGTTGAGCTGAAAGAAGCCTTTAGAAGAAGAGGAAAATTATACCTAGTCTTTGAATATGTGGAGAAGGTAGGTGGATAGAAATGTCACCTGGTTTACGGGTTTCAGGCAGCTGTGACTTGAATCTGGCCATGTATGGAAAAATGTCACGAGTATATATATGTTTTAGATTATAAGGCTTATATAAAGCAATCTTGTTATGAAAGAAAAATGTAAGCTGCCATTGCTGACCTCTCCTGAAAAAAGCTAGTTGCTTGATTGTCATGCTATTGCTTTGGCTTTCAGTGGTTTCTGGGTCCCTGATATGGAACAGAAATAAGTTGAAGAGTGAAATGTGATTTAGAGTAGTCCTTATGGGTTACTGTACCATGCATTTAAAAATGCTGGAGAAGATGCTTTCAGAGATTTAGGTCAATATTAAAGTACATGTAAACATTTAAATGAAAGGTTTCCCAGCCTCCATAGATAGATATGGGTTCCTTCTCCATCAGGTGTGCACTTGCCACAATGTCTGCCGCTCGGCTGGTAAAAATCAAGTGTTCGACTGCTCATACCTGTACTGTAACATTTATTTGAATGGGGCACTGCTCCTGCTATATGAGTACATCCTATTCAAGTCTAAAGGAGTATTTGCAAATGCTAGAGGGGGGAACCAGATCTATGAGGTGGGAGGGCTAGGAAGGAGCCTGGACAACTTTTGTATTTAAATATGTACATATAAGTACTTTAATGTGGAAAAATCCTAATTCTACTCCTACCAAAAAGACTCTGAATTTGGAATGAGTGAAGGACATGGAACTACATAGCTAAACTATTGGTACTTAAACTAAATAGCATTACCTTGGTTCAATTTAGAAAAAATAACCCTGTGATTTTCTGTGAAAATCATGTATTGTTTCTTAGCGTCTTATGCTTCTCACAGATATGCAAATGTGGCTAGATTTAGAAGATTAGGAGCTGCGTTCTTCAGCATGGCATAGCTCTTAGTGGGGCAAGTATAGACCCTCTCTAAACAGGGTAAGCACATGCAGTGGCGTGTGTCCTGTAATTACTTGGTGGCCAGTTGAAGCCACCACATATCTTGAGGGAGACCAGGCATCAAACATAGATTTTGAAGATAGCAAAGATCAGCGGTTCTAGCAGCATGATTTTTCCCCCTGATATTTATGTTTTCTACAGAGTCGAGAGAGACTGTCTGATCTCGGTCTGCCTCAGGCCATCCTAGATGTAGCCAAAGTGCCCTGTTTGCTGCATAAAGGGTTTATTGAACCTTACAGCAAAGGCCCTGCTGAATGCATGCACACTTGGCTGTTTTTTTCAAGCGCAGTGGAAAACATTTCAATAGTACCGTGTCCTGTCCAGTTACTCTGCACTGTGCAGAGCAGAACCGATGTGTGCAGCCAAATACAGGTGGATTTCAGATGTCTTCGTAGGACCTGTGGACATAGGCTTTAGTTTGTGTCAGAACTGTTTTTCTCCCCATATAAGTAAATGGGAATGCAAAAAGTGCCTGGAATAGCTTAGGAGGGGTCATGTGATGTTGAGAAGAAACAAAATGCTTTCTTTAGATTAGGGAAACATGAAGCCATCTCTCCTTTCTTTGTTGGTCTACTAAGTTAAAATGTAGTTGTGAAAATAAACTTTGTTCTTCATATGTCTTTTTATCCATTTATATTTATATTCATTTCCATCATTGATTTAATGTGGTAGATTGTTGCAGAGCTCTGTTCTTATTTATTTCCCTTTTGTCCATCATCATTAATTATTTACTGAAACAAATTAAAGTGGAGTATTCTGTCCCTTTAGTCTGTAAAATGTGAGCAGTGGTTTTAAACTACAGACATTTTCCAGGTTTCATGTCTCTTCAATTAGGAAAGCATATGGCAGTGTTATGCTTCAGGAGATGAAGAAGACTTAGTTGGATCTTGCTTCTCTGCGGCTTCTCTTCTTTTTTTTTTTTGTACATGCTAATCAACATGACTTCTGTCCTAGATACTGTGAAACCCAGTAGCCTTCAAACATTTACACAATGTTCTTATTAACAGCTCAATATAGCAATCATATTCAGATTGGACAATTTTTTGAACATAGGAGTATTAGAAAATGAGAATTGTTGGAGTTGCCTTGCAAAGTATAAAGGGATACGTTTTAACTTTTTTCACCCATGTAGAAGTAACAAAAATAGAATTCATATAATTTTTTTTGTAATTTAATATTTTTTAAATTTGTTGTCAAAAGTCATACATAATACATGTGAAGGGATCCGCTTGTTTAAAGATAAGCATGTCCATTGCAGACTTCCAGTTACATATGGATCATATAGATACATAATTGCATAGGAGTACAGGAGAGGTAGGGAAATGGAATGGTCCAAGGGTAAGTTGTGGTTAAATATTGGTCAAATCAGGCTAGAAAATATATCAGTCATGAAAATAAGAATTTGGATTTGATACAAAAAAATCCCAATGAGCTACTTTCAATGAATCAGTACATATAATCTCCAGGTAAGAAGAGGTCACGGACATCGACGTCACCGGACTCCTCCCCCCTTCCCTTCGTTAGCCGACAGAGCCACTTGGGGAAGGGGGGAGAAGTCCGGTGATGTCGATGCCCGTGATGTCACCGGATCTATGACGGGACTCCCGGAAGCCGGCGGAGAGGTGAGTGTTTTCATTTTCGATCAAAAAGTTTAACGATTAATTGAGGAATTAATCGTTAATTTTCCCAGCCCTAGTATTTTTCAAGACGATGCAGTAAGCCCATACGCCGCAAAAATTTTTTATGAGTGTCTCAGGAATAGTGAGTAAGTTACTCCATGGGGGTGATTTACTAACCTAAACACACGCACGCACCAGGTGCGTGTGATTTTCACACAGCAAAACGTATTTATCAACCAAAAAGTCTCTAAAAGCATATTTCCACTAATGCCATATATGGAAAAATCATGCACATGATGCATATATAATGCTGCTTCACAGTTTAGACAAAAATGGTTAGCTCATGCATTTACATTCCTGCATTCATCAATTCAAGCAACACAATGTAGAGCTAATTTACACAACATCACCTTGTAATTCATGCAAGGCTTTGCACAACACACCTGCTGGCTGTGTACACACTACAAAGGTGTTTAGATTCCACCCATAGATCATGCTGGGAGGGAACACACTACAGAGGTGTATACATGTTCGTGGTGTGTTTATAAGGTTAGTAAATCAACCCCCATGAGTCTAATCTGATCTATTTTTTTAAACTATCATTTAATTGGGGGAGCAGGTTTTTTTTTCAATATAGTGGATAAAGGAGATTTTGCTGCATTCAACAAGTGAGGTGTGCTTGCATTGGCAGATAGTGAAAAAGCTCGGTCCAAGTGTAACAGGAAGAACCGAGGATTGAGTTTGGAGATACATTTAGTCAAAGCCATGGGTGATGATAATAATGTTTCACTTAGATTAAGCTCTCAAAGAGATCTTAGTGGTTTTGGTAGAGAACTCATGGAACGTTGCAGCTGGGTATATCTCTACTGATCTATTGTCTGCGAGGAAGCAGATTCACAAATTGGTGAGTACATGATGAAGATGGAGATGTTTCTCTGTACGGTATGTTTGATACATTAGGCCAGGGAAGAAGTAGGAATGTCCTAGCAAGGGGAGTAGTGGGGAGTTGTATGCTCATTGTTGATTTGCATAAAGAGTTCCATTCGAAAACGTTGCCAACGTTTTCAATCGTCGATTTTAATCGACTAAATCTATTAACTGTTGCAGCTCTACATGTGGCTAAGATGGAGTGGAGACAAAAAGGTGCGAGGGACCTGAATTTTTTAGGAATTTATATAATAGTAGTAATTTCATTGGTACATAGTGTATGTTTTAGGTTGACCCAAAATGTGGACTATTTCAGAGAGGTCCAGTCTAGTATTCTTTTGGGAACTGCAGCTTGGTAATACTGTTTGAAATCTGTTGATATTCTGGGGTGGACATTCCTTTTGATAATATTCTCCCTAACCAAGAACAGTAAAGAGACCAACGTTAGTGTTTACTATGTATAGTATTCAATAAAGGCATGTAGTTAGTTTGAAAGAGTTCAAATAGGTGTGGCGTGAGGTATATGCCAAGTTACTTACATTTTTGGGGATACCATGTGAATGGGGAATGTGCTGTAAGGGCCTATATCCCTTGGTGGAATAGTCTAAGGTTTTATATTTCTGACTTAGGAAGGTTTATTTTTAAATTTGATATCTTCCCAAATATATCTAACTTCTTAAGCAAATTCAGTAAAGTGACATGGAGTTGTTGAATGAAAATAGTACATCGTCAACATAGGCCTCACGTTTGTGCGTATGATAACTGATCTGAACACACAGTTGCCAGGAACAGTTCGAGGGATATGGCAAACAGAAGGGTTCCTGGCATGGGTATTTCTTGCCTATTTTAGCTGAAGTAGTTTGCCCTTTTCTAGGGTCACAATGTTGCTTCTTCATAGATACAGGACAGTTTGTGAGCGTTGTTACCTTAGGACAAGAAATGTGTTACTGGTAGAATTACCTGGTGAAAAAAAGAAAAAATCTTGAACATAAAAAACGAATGCAGTCACCACGTCTAAGGATTGGTAAGCTGCAATATATTACATTTATGTTCTTGGGTTCAAATATGCTGTACCGCCCGTTATTTGGTTGCACAGAGAGTAATACACCCAAGTGAAATTTAGGATTTTATTTCAATGCCCTGAAAGCTACCTGCATACAAAATTCCCATATGTGACCTGGAAATGTCGTAAATGACAAAAATACTGGACAGACAGTATTAATAAAATGTACCTTTCTATACAACATCCTAGTAACTTTAATCCCACAAGCTTCATATTGAGTCACCAAGAGGAAATGTCTCTCTCTGCTGCCGATATACAGGCACTTAGGGAAATGCTATTGTGTACAATAAAGGTACTCTTAAAAATGTGGATCTCTCCAGCTTACCCCTTTAGGCAGAGTTATATTACAGTTTAAGTATTTTAAGCATTTTAAACTTTTACACAACATAGGAACTTTCACAAAGAGTTTTATATGCATTTGTGTATATGCTTATATTTGCATGTGTATGTACATCTGATACCACACGCACATTTATGTTTGGAATGACAACTGTTTAGATGAAGAAGCCCTCTCCCTAGCTACTGTGGATAAGAATGGGTAATTTTAGGATTAGGAACCCTTGGATACAAGCAATATGATTCTTACTAGGCATTCTGTAATTCACTACAATACATTATAATGTTTAAGTCCTACATTAAATACTTTGTGATGGAAACCTCTTCCAAAACATCCTTGATTTCTGTCTCCGCTATGTCACTGAAGGATATAATACCAACATTTTTTTTAGTTTATTTGATCTAGTGTGGATTCTCTGATTAGTGACAAATATGCTACTTGAGTCAGGAGTTGGAGGTAATGTTCTCTCTACATATTGAACAGTAGTTATAATTTTGCAGTATTATTAGAAGCAGTAATGAAATAATGCTTGGTTGTTTCCCACTGTCACAGCAAAAGCAAAAATAGAACAATAACACAAGGAAAGGATGCTAACAATATCCTGAATCGTCCCCTGCTCCTCACATAGAACTATACACTTCCAGAGTAACTACTAACGTCAATAACAAAGTCATGTAAATTAGGCATCACAACTCCATCAAACATTTTAACAAATAACTGTAGGGGAAGAAAGAAGCAGAAAGGAAAGGAAACGAAATAAAATCAGAGAAGAAAATAAGAAAGAAAAGGAGAGAAGGAAGAATGTAATGGGAGAGAGAAGGAAAGGGAAGAAAAAAGAGGAGGAAGCAGGCAAACATAGAGAAACAAGGGTCTCAGGTAGGCTTTCTACATGACTCCAGGCCCGGTCAATAGGGCTTAAAGGAAGGTGGTAAATTCATCAGAGGAAGTAAAGGCTGTCCAGTAAAACCACGGTTTACAGAACTGTTCTTTCCTATGGTGTAGAGATGCAGTGAGATCTCCCATAGTGTAGATCTTGGCTATTTTAGAGAACCACATGGAAAGTGAAAGAGGAGCCTCCTGTTTCCACAAAATAGGGATGCAGCTCCTGGCTGCGTTTATTAGGTGAATTAGCAATGAGAGCTTGTAGTTTTTCCTCGAAAGACGAGACAAATGCAAAAGGTAGGCAGTAGAGTTATCTCCCAAATCTATCCATGTTAGGTGACCTCCCAAACTTTTGAGATGATAAATTGTGGCACCTTTTAGTACAAAATATTCTGGCACACACACATGAGGTCATGCAGACCATGAAGAATCCATAAACAAAAGATAATTTTTTCTTCCTTTCATTGAAGTACACAATAAAGATGAAGATTGTAGATCTGGAGTTATAACGCCACCTGCAGTGGTTCCAAATCTACTCTCTTCATCTTCACTTCAATTAATGCAGATAAAAGGATTTTACGGTGAGTACAACATCCTATTTTTGTGCATTCTTGGACACCTAAAAGGACCAATATCAACCAAAAAAGAATAGCACAAAAAATACAAATCACATAATTAGACACTAGTGTTTTTTTCTTCCACTATTTTGCTTTACATTGTTGTGCAATAATTTAGAGTTTAGGAATAATATCTAGCTTCATAAAATTTGTATTAGTTAAAGGACGTGCCCCTAGCTATTGCAGCCTGTATTTTGTTATGATTAAAGTCTGACCTTTGAGCCCAATTCATGTACAGAGGTAACAACAGAGCCTGCAATAAGAAATAATGGCAGCCTGCCAAGGCTTGGAGTTGGTGTGGTGGACCGACTGGTGGCTTCAGCTGCCATTATGTTGTGCTTGGCTTCTGGTGTGATTCTGTGCCTTTAAGAAGTAATGGGCTGCCTCCTAGCAAACCTGCACCCAAATTATCCTTTGCTATATATGCTCCAAGATGAAGGCTTTCATGGATTGGAGTTAGGACCACACTACACAGAGGGACCTTGACGAGGCAGTGTGGCTTCCACATATTTTGCAACATTTCTGCAACTAAAACCTCTGTTTTTAACCCTTATAGTTAGAAAGTGACTATAATTTATATCTATGGCAATTCCCCTCCTCTATGGAACCTCTCATCAGGATGGAATGCAGGCTTCAGTAGCTTTAAAGGAGAACTATGAGGTGAGTGATTTTCACTCAGCTCATAGTTCTAGCCGACCTGTGACAATGAGACTGTCACAGATCGGCTCGGTAGATCGGGAGGTGAGCGAACACATACCGGCGTTCGCTCACCTCTGCCGTGACAGGGGAGGGTCTGGATTCCCCCCTCCCCGCTCCGATCCACCAGCGCTGACTGGCGGAACGGACGGGGGAGGGGGCGGGTACAGCTGGCTCTGCCTCTAGATAGGCAGAGCCAGCTGTCAGTCACGCAGCTGGGCGGATCCAGACATAATTGTCGGGATCCGCTTCAGCTGCGTCATCTTAGTATACCGCGAGCAGTAGCTCGCTGTATACTGCGGCGTCTAAGTATACCGCGAGCTACAGCTCGCGGTATACTGAGCCTAGGGTGACGGGAGGACGCTAGTTTGTGTCCTCCCGTTACCCTAAGGAGAACTATGGAGAAAAGCCTTAACCCCATAGTTCTCCTTTAAGCAGGCTGTGCAGCTAAAGGCTGAATATTACCAAGGCTAAAATATTGTACTAACAGGATTTTTGCTGATGTTATAAATAATTATAACTGACGAGGAACAACGAGGGACAGTTGGGAGTACTGTGTTAGAGCCTTACTTGTAAGGTACTGTAGCTAATGTAGCTTATTTTAACACTCTAGTACAGCTATGGCAAACCTATGCCATGCATCCACAGCTGGCACGAGGGGCCCTCTCTGCTGGCACGCAAGCCTTAAGCTTGCCTCATTGCTGTTATCAGTTATCGGTCAAAGTGACTGATTTTACCCATAATAAACACTGCAAATCTCAGGCAGTTCTTGGGGAACTAAATTTGTCCAGTGGGTGCCACTGTCTGGCCGGCATCACTTAATCAGCTGATCAGAGGACCCGGTCAGAAGCCGACAGCCATTGAGCTGCCCTCCCTGTTCAGGTATTTTGACAGTGGCTAGCGCCCGCTGTCAGGATACAAAGTACAAAAAAACAGTTAGCAGGGCAATCAATAACTAGGTTGGTTATTTCAAATTGCAATAGCAAATAGCAGGCTGACTATTGCACCCGCCCACTGCTGCTGTCAATCAGCAGAGGAGAAATTTTTCCTTCAGGTCAGCTCCTCTGCTGATTGACAGCAGGCAGTGGGCGGG
This sequence comes from Nanorana parkeri, assembly GCF_000935625.1. Classification (NCBI taxonomy): domain Eukaryota; kingdom Metazoa; phylum Chordata; class Amphibia; order Anura; family Dicroglossidae; genus Nanorana; species Nanorana parkeri. The sequence continues at coordinate 113,792 of NW_017306443.1, read as the reverse complement.
TGCAATAGCCAGCCATAAAATGTTTTGGCTTGATATATCTTTAAAGCAGAAGTAAGAGAAAAGTTAAATATACTGCACACAATACTATGAGCCATCATAGCACAATACAGCTGTCACACTGCACTTTTATAGCAAGAGCTGAGTAATCATGTGACCACTGATCGTTCAGCTCACAGTATTCTCCCTGCTGACAGCCATGGCTGTCATTCACAGCTTACCACAGGGATCCCCCTCCCCTCTGTTTCTCCAGCTCTCATTCGAGGGAAAGGCAGTGGAGGGGGCAGGCACAGCTGCCTCTGGCGCTAGAGAGGCAGAACCAACTGTCAATCAGGCAGCATGGTGGTTCCTGACAGTATTGTCGGTATCCATCCTGGCTGCAGCACAGCTCTGTGCTGACAGTATATAGTGGACAGTAGCCCGCTATATGTTGACTTTGGGTCACAGGAGTACTTACGTGAATGTTCTCCTGTGACCCAAAAAAAGGTTTGGCTTTAGTCCTCTTTTAAGGGTAATCCATCATGAGAGACATATGCAGCTTGTCATTGTTCACTTCTTTTGTTTCCTAGCTGAGTTGCTGATCCTATATCTGGGGATCGCTTCTGAGTCAATGATCTGAAACAAGAATTAAGGTAAAAAGTTGGGACTTTACTTGGCTCTCTTCTTGCAAGCAGGTCAACGAAGTAACATTTTCAGGAGGTCATCAATGGTAACCTACATATTTCTGTAATTTTCAATACCTTTGTTTTTATCAGTTAGATCAAATGAATTAGCAAGATTTTCCACGCTTTTCTTATGTATAAAAATATGACCCATAGCTATGTTTGCATGACTGCTTTGGCATGATTTGTTTGGCTGGAAAATGAACCAGGCCTTTGAGTGGATTTAAGGAGCTGAAATGAGCCGTGTCAAATTGTAATGAGATTAACACTGAACCCTGTTGTATTTTTCCTTATTTAGAACATGCTCGAGTTGCTGGAAGAAATGCCAAATGGAGTTTCTCCAGAAAAAGTCAAGAATTACATTTATCAGCTCATCAAAGCAATTAACTGGTGTCACAAGAACGATATTGTTCATAGAGGTGAGAGGCTTTTCATAGATAATGGGCTTCATATATAAGCGTCTAAAGGAAGTCGTATTTTTTACTTTCCTAGGACAGTAAAATCATCTTTTATTCCTATATGCCATAGCAACAATAAAGTAATAATCTGATTGGCAGATGTGGGCAATCAGAATAGTTTCTCCTTCAGACACTTTGCTGAATGGGGCCTGATGTTAGTATTTCTTCATAATGCATGACTAAAAAATTGAATTTTGTAATATTTCATTTTTTTCACACATAGAATTTAGCATGTTTTATGATAGAATACAAACTGAACCTGTGAGAACAAAAGTGTGAAAGCTGCCATTGCTGACTTGTTTTTACACAATCCAGGGCTGCCATCCTGATTCTGTGAGCAACTGATATGAGCAATTAGTAATACTAGGATGAAGATGAAAAACATGGAGCCTGGACCTCTGCAAACAAGTTAACAATGGCAGCCCACATATATTTATTCTCCTAGGTTCACTTTCATATAATAAAATGTAATATTATATACTGTTATGTTCCACTCAGCTAATGTTTGAGCAGAGAAAAAATATATTGCAGATGTATACACACAAATGTATCTGACAAGAATGTCATACACCAATCCATCTCATTGTCCTTGGATTTATGTGCGCAAGTAGGAAGTGAGTGTATGATTCAATACAGATGGCAACAAATAGGACTCTGCAATTAAGTATGTATATACTGTATATACACTGAGTGGCCAGATTATTATGACCACCTATAATTTTGCGCTGAAGTTGCTAGAGGGCCAGACCATTATAAATAGGGAAGCAGGTTGTTTACCACGACAGTAGAAGTGATTTTTTTCTGAAGATATGGGTAAACATAAACAACGCGAGGCGGCCCAACGATGTCATCTTGTGGAGTCATCTCATGGCCCAACGAAGTACTTATGGGGTGGTCATAATAATCTGGCCACTCAGTACTGATGGGGTGGTATTTATATATATATATAT
>NW_017306443.1:108503-111389 GCF_000935625.1 Nanorana parkeri | reverse complement strand
TTGTGTTTTTATATGCTTTAAAATAACAACTATTTATTAAATAAAAATAATTAAAGCCACCCTGTCATGGCTTCACACTGCCAAACATCACTCTGTTCAAGAGGAATGGTCCCCTGAAGTCTGCTAAGAAACCAACTCTTCCATGCATGTTGATCTCCTATGTCCCTTGCAGTGCTCACAGATGTGAACCAATAGAGACATTTGGTGGCTTCATGATTTGTGTATTTTGCAGCCCAACTCCAGCTCAAAATACGTTGTATTTTGCTTTGAGTAAGTTGGGGCAGGGTTAGAGCCTCCATCAGCTTTTTTTTATTACCCTCCTTGTCCATATTTATACAAAGTGATAGAAATATTTCCATTGGCGATGCAGTGAGTGAGGAAGGGTAGGGACTTAAGTGTTTTTATTGCTGTCAATGCCTTGCTGTCCCAAAGACAACTGAACCCCTTATTTCTTGTATGGGGTCACGGAGACCCAAAACTAACAAGAAATGCTACTGAGCAAAAAAAAAAAAAACCTTCACCTGCTTTTATGGCATGAGAGGCTGAAAGACTGCAAAATTTCCCTCACCAGCAAGGGAGCAACACTTTCTTGGTTCATCCATCCAGCAATGCCTTAGAAACAAGTGAGTGGCTTCTTTGCCCTCTATAGCAATAATGTCACTGTTGAAATTAGGGAAGCACCGATATATCGGCCGCCGCTAAATGCCGAAAGTGCCATTTTCCTGCCGATACATCGGCGCATCCCTGCTTTCTTTCCTCCCTGCTGGGCGCTGCTTTGTGTCCCAGCGGGGAGGAGAGAAAGTGTGGCAGCCAGCCGAGCGCTGCGGGAGGAGAGCGTTGTGAGCGGCCGGCATCTCTCCTCTCACACCGCTCAGCCTCCTATCACAGTCCGGCAGAGCGGTCACAGGAGGCTGAGCTCTCCCCTCTGCTTTTATAAAATATTAAAAATGAAAAACATTTTCAGTTTCAGTTTCGGCCTGACAATTTTTTTATTTCGGTTTCATTTCGGTTTTGAAATTTCCATTTCATAGCACCTCTAGTTGAAATGCTGTCAGCTGCATGGTCACTAGAAAATCATAGGCCTTAGAAGTCATTAGTTCTAAGTTGACTTCTTTTCCTATTAATCAATCTAGTGTGCATGCCATGTTCCCCGTGCTTGCCTGGGTTTCCTCCAGTACTCCAATTTCCTTCCACACTCCAAAGACATGCTTAATTGGCTTCTGTCAGAATTGGCCCTGTATGCATGTGAGATGGGGACCTTAGATTATAAGCTCCTTGAGGACAGGGGCTGATGTGAATGTGCAACTATGTAGAGCTCTGTGTAAATTTACGGCAATATATACATGCCAAATAATAAATAAATAAGTATACTTATTTCCAATAAGTCCAAATTAGAGAGTCTTATCCTTGTGTTCACTTCCTGACCTTTGTAGACATTCTTGAATAGATCTTTAGCAGGGTTACAACCAACTAGAATTCACCCAGCCAGTAGTTGAGATGAGGTCTGTGACAATGGTATATTCTATATATAATAAGTCAATGATATTTCAAGGTCAAAATGTTTTATAATGTCAAACCGATGTATTATTGTGGCTCTGCGTGTATTGGTTTGACAAAACTGATGCCTGTCCTCTATGAATTCTGGCAGTATCAAGTCAGTGCTCATAACAAATATTTTTACTTTTTTATTTATTGGGGGGACTTTGTGTAGCAAAAGAAATATGTTTAAACACTGACAAAGAGTCCCAAGTAATCTCTGTCAAAGCTGAGGCTTCGAGGGATGTGAAGACCATATGTCACTCTGAGCTAATAGGAAATGAAAACAAAAGTACTTTGTTACTACTCAGAAACAATAGCAAATAGGATGTTAGATTGGGGCTTACAATGAACAAAAGGCTTTTAGAAGAATTATAGGCGTATCTGTTGTAGCTCGTTGGCGGGGCTTCCTTAGTGGTGCCTTTGGCTCCCAGGATACAGTCATATTCATAAGGTTCATGCACATTTGAATGCATTCAAACCTATTCTTTATTCCACTTGTTATTAACATATGAAATGTTACCACTAACTAGTTTTTTTTTTTTCCTTCCAACAAATGTTAATTGAAGTAAAGATCAGGGTTAAGCTGTTATCCTGGTAGTTGAATGAAAGCAGCTTGAGGTTGCAGCATGTACTTTTTCATTTCTCTTGTGTCTCTTGAGGGGCAAATCAAGAATATATTTAACTAGCAGTTTAAAAGCTTGAACTTTAAATTGGGTGTGCTTTAAACCTCAAGAACTAAATATCACAGTGCAACAATTTTCTCTATATTGGATGTGTTTTTATATCGTATCCACAGTCATATCATAAAGCAGTGTTTCTCAACATTTTTTTAATTCAAGGCCTCATGCCAGAGAGGGATCTGGTATGGATTTTAAGGGGTATCCCACTGGTGTTCCCTCCTTCAAATCAGGACCCCCCTCACATTAGAGGTGCACCCTCTTCCACATCAGAATCCCTCATTTCACATCAGAGTTCCCCTTTACTTCAGGAGCCACCCTTTATATGAGAAGCCCCTTCACATCAGGAGCCCCCATCTTTCACATCAGTGTCCACCCTCTCACTCGAAGAGCCCCTCTTCACATCAGAAGCCCACCTTCACATCAGAGCCTCCTCCTTTTACATCAGAGTCTCATCCTTTCACATAAAAGCCCCCCTCTTTCACATCAGAGTCCTCTCTTCACTTTACAAGCCGCCCCTTCGCATTAGATTCCCCCCTTCATGCCAGTAGCCCCCTTCACATCAGGAGCTCTCTTCACATCAGTAGCCCTCTTCAGATCAGAAAATCCCCTATCACATCAGGGTCCCCCCTTTACATAAGAGCCCCCCTTTCATATCAGACCCATCACC
>NW_017306443.1:64494-108471 GCF_000935625.1 Nanorana parkeri | reverse complement strand
CCCCCCCCCCTTAATATCAGAGTCCCCCCATCATATCAGGAGCTGCAGCATGGCAGATGGAGGTAGGTGGATCAAGCCAGGATGAAAGAAAATGTAGATGCTTTTCTGAATGGATCCAACCCTCCTTGTATTAGTGTCATTCTTTTCCATGGTGTTGGTGGCCAGCCTGCAACATGGAAAGACATGACACTGTATGAAAATTTTGAGGCACCCCTGAAGAAGCCTGAATACACCCTGGGGTACCATGCCTCTTAGTTGAGAAAGGCTGGCTCAAAGACAATCAAACAGCAGTGCAGCTTGAAAATTCATGGACATTTTAGATAGGTCAGTCTTTGTTTAGAGATCGTATGTAAGCATATTCACTTTGTAAAGTTACATTTTTTATCTTGTAGTAGATATTGAGACAAGTTCTCTGAAAGTTGCATTTCTAGTCTAAAAGCTGGCCATACACCTTACAACCATCGCACGACTTTCGTTGTGCGATGGTTGTAAGGTAATTCAAATCTCGTACGATATCCCCATCTTGGACAGGCAGATCGTACTTGCGATGATCGCAATGCTGATCATTGCACGGCACGTTCGGCATTTGTCTTCCGAGCACGCCACTAACCCGTTTTCAAGCGTGCTCGGAAGACAAAAGACTTGCGACCGTACAGTAGAAATGGTCGCACACCTGCTGATTATCGTACGATCGCGGGATCACTCGCGATTATCATACGATAATCGGCAGGTGTATGGGCATCTTTACTTGGAAACAGGTAGTAAATTTTTGAAGTGGAAATGTAGAGGTATTTTCCAGGGCAATTCACCTAGAGATATAACATTGTAGAAATTGCATTTTTATGGGTTTTTGTGAGCTTACGAAGCATAAAAATTTAGTCGGAAAAGAAAATATACAAACCGATAGTAAAATGTCCAAAAACAGCCAAACAGCCAAAAAATTACAAAAGTGAGAACAGATGACACTGCACAGAAAAATAATGAAATATATTAAAAAAATGTGAGCTACATTCTTTATTGGTTAGGTAATTGAGTTAGCTATAGAGCTCATCCTAGCCAAATCACCTTAGGCACATACATTTATCAAAGAGCTGACAGAATGTGTAACACTTGTCTACTTTGCCAATTACTTTGGGGTGTATATTGATCCTCCTTCACAAATAAAGTTAAATACGCAAAAAACCTAAACATAAATCATCTTACATGAAAGATTTATTTATTTAATAACTATAAATAAGGACTTGAAATGCTGCTAAACAGTTAAACTCAGACAAACAGCTAAATTAAAATTTAAAATACATATATGGGAACTGTTGTGCCTCCCAAAGGATTTGTATTTCTATCCAACCCTGTCATTTACACAGCCCTCTCATACAGCTTAGCCAAACTGGTGACCTGAATTGTCTCCGCTGCAGTTAAATCAAAACTCCAATTTAAAAAAAGAAGTATTTATAAAAACAAATATAGCATATATATAATTGGTACACAATTAATTTAATGTTTTTAAAAATGTAGTAGCTGTAATTTTCTAAAACTGTCAAAATATTCAATGCCATATGGTACACAGTTGGTCCCCCAGAAATGTCACTTCCTGCTTTTGTGATTAACTCACTGATTTTAACATACACTCCACTAAGATACAATACAATTTTAGGCATCCCTGGCAATAGGAATTTAATTTCTGGTGAGATACTCCCTAAGGGTTATTTACTACTAAAGGGATACAGACACTGCACCTTTCCTCATTACAACACAGGAAGCCCACCTGCTGATTATAATGAACGCAGACCCTCCCATTCAGGAATCAGCTTGTAAAGCACATGTTGGAACAAACAGCTTTTTCTTCAGAACAGAAAAAAAGGTCAGAATATGCAACAAAGTTTGGTAAAAATCCTTGCAAGGTACATTGATCACCCAGAGGATTTTTTTCTCAATGAAAGGGGAGTTACTCTTTAACCCCCTGTACGTCCTGGTCTTGAAGTGGTTAAACCAAGATCATGGCTGCTGCTCCCTGGGAACTGGTGTCGGTCGCCGCAAAAGTGCTTCAGAAATGTGTCCTTTCAGCCATTTAATCTCCATTCTTATGTGAATGGGCAGATAATTTATAAGATATTTTATATACAGGAGATGTAACACATATCTTCTATGCACAGGGGATGGAGCAGATATTTGCTATGCACAGAAGATGGAGCGGATATCTTCTATACACAGGAGATGTAGCAGATATCATCTATGTATAGGAGATGGAGCAGATATCTTTTATACACAGGAGATGTAGCAGATAACATATATGCACAGGAGATGGAGCAGATATCTTCTATATATAGGAGATGTAGCAGATATTATCTATGCACAGGAGACGGAGCAGATATCTTCTAAGCACAGGAGATGGAGCAGATATCTTCTAAGCACAGGAGACGGAGCAGATATCTTCTAAGCACAGGAGATGGAGCAGATATCTTCTAAGCACAGGAGATGGAGCAGATATCCTCTATGCACAGGAGATGGACCAGATATCTTCTACATACAGGAGATAGACCAGATATCGTCTATGCACAGGAGATGAAGCAGATATCTTCCATATACAGGAGATGGAGCAGATATATTCTATAGACAGGAGATGGAGCAGATATCTTCTAAGCACAGGAGATGGAGCAGATATCGTCTATGCACAGGAGATGGACCAGATATCTTCTACATACAGGAGATAGACCAGATATCGTCTATGCACAGGAGATGAAGCAGATATCTTCCATATACAGGAGATGGAGCAGATATATTCTATAGACAGGAGATGGAGCAGATATCTTCTATGCGCAGGAGATGGAGCAGATATCTTCTATGCACAGGAGAAGGAACAGATATCTTCTATGCACAGGGGATGGAGCAGATATCTTCTATATATAGGAGATGGAGCAGATATCTTCTATGCACAGGAGATGGAGCAGATATCTTATATGCACAGAAGATGGAGCAGATATCTTCTATGCACAGAAGGTGGAGCAGATATCTTCTATATACAGGAGATGGGGCAGATATCTTCTTTGCACAGGAGACGGAGCAGATATCACATGAGTCAAAGAGAAGCTTCAGGCACGCACTGCTTAGCTGGCCTCTTTCCCCATTATTTGACACATAGCTGAATTTTCAACAGAAGGAATTAGCCAGTGGGTGTAATAAACAACCAGAAGTCTATTACATAAATACATAACTTTGTTTTTTATAAAGCATACAGTATGTTTGTGCAATGTTTCTGCTGCTCTTGCATTTACTATTTTTTGTGTGCAAGTGAAATGTTTATTTAAAAAAGAGAAGGGTATTCTAAATGGTCATTAGGGAATGTTGGGCCAGTATTTTTATCACATTGGTGTAATGCATTGATATACCTAAACATCAAGGACTGAATACCAAAAAGCAACAATTTTGTCTTTATGGGTATTTTTTAAACCTGTGCAGCTTCTAAGCTATTAATAACTAGTTTTGCCTTTTTGTAAATGCATACATACATACCTAATTATGTGACTTCTAAACTATCTTGTTTCTCTTTTTATAGATATCAAACCTGAGAATCTCTTAATTAGCTACACTGATATCTTAAAGCTCTGTGATTTTGGTAAGTTAAATCTGAATATTTTTCCTATTTTGCTGAAAGCAGAAAACACTTTCATGCTTGCAATAAATAATTAACCAATTCTGTTTTATCTCCATAAATCAGTTTGTAAGTCATAAGTCAACACCTTCAACGGGCTATCAAAAGATATGGCAATGTTTAAAGGAGAAAACAATACATAACGAGAAGAACTCCATTATTTGATGACATACTGTAAAAACATTTACCATCAGGCACTGACTGCCACTTTCATACGGCCATTGTGATCAGATCTGTCAATTTTTCAGGCAAACCTGATAGGAAGCACAATATTAGTGTATGGGCAAGCATACATAGCCGATTACCTCCAAGCCAGTCTTGGTCCGAAAAAAAATGGAAAAGAGTTCAGATGTTTTGGACCTAAACAGGACGGATTGGAGGTAAAAGGATGTTAATGTATGCACATCCATTCACATCGCGTGCCCATAGACCTAACATGGGTTTGTTTAGTTCAGTTTTTCCTTTATCACAGGATTGAGAAATATCTGAACGGACACAAACGTCACAGAACTGACCTTTGTTTTGTACTGCTCGGATGAGATGGAGATCTGTGCACAGATCCCCTGCTGATCCATGCAAACTACAATCTCAATACAAACTACTAAACTAAACATGAGATTGTAGTCTATCACGGGAGCGAGCTTGGAGCGGTGGCTACTTTACAATACACACAGGGACCCTCGGGGAACCAAAGTAGCTACTCTCCAGAAGGACGGACTGTGTCAGCACAAATTCTGAGATGATTTGAGGATCTACAGCCGAATGATATATAAATAAGTTACATTGATGTTACAATTAACTGCAGTTTATGGATTCCAGCTACTGTAATTATTTCTGCTTTGGGTTCTTTTCTCCAAGTAGTACTAGCATGTTGATTTTAATAGGTAATGTGCTGTGAATAATTTGTCTACTTACACCAACTTTCTATATCTTCTATGCACAGGGGATGGAGCAGATATCTTCTATGCACAGGGGATGGAGCAGATATCTTCTATGCACAGGGGATGGAGCAGATATCTTCTATGCACAGGGGATGGAGCAGATATCTTCTATGCACAGGGGATGGAGCAGATATCTTCTATATCCAGGTGATGGAGCAGATATCTTCTATGCACAGGGGATGGAGCAGATATCTTCTATGCACAGGGGATGGAGCAGATATCTTCTATGCACAGGAGATGGAGCAGATATCTTCTATGCACAGGAGATGGAGCAGGTATCTTCTATGCACAGGAGATGGAGCAGATATCTTATATGCACAGAAGATGGAGCAGATATCTTCTATGCACAGAAGGTGGAGCAGATATCTTCTATATACAGGAGATGGGGCAGATATCTTCTTTGCACAGGAGACGGAGCAGATATCACATGAGTCAAAGAGAAGCTTCAGGCACGCACTGCTTAGCTGGCCTCTTTCCCCATTATTTGACACATAGCTGAATTTTCAACAGAAGGAATTAGCCAGTGGGTGTAATAAACAACCAGAAGTCTATTACATAAATACATAACTTTGTTTTTTATAAAGCATACAGTATGTTTGTGCAATGTTTCTGCTGCTCTTGCATTTACTATTTTTTGTGTGCAAGTGAAATGTTTATTTAAAAAAGAGAAGGGTATTCTAAATGGTCATTAGGGAATGTTGGGCCAGTATTTTTATCACATTGGTGTAATGCATTGATATACCTAAACATCAAGGACTGAATACCAAAAAGCAACAATTTTGTCTTTATGGGTATTTTTTAAACCTGTGCAGCTTCTAAGCTATTAATAACTAGTTTTGCCTTTTTGTAAATGCATACATACATACCTAATTATGTGACTTCTAAACTATCTTGTTTCTCTTTTTATAGATATCAAACCTGAGAATCTCTTAATTAGCTACACTGATATCTTAAAGCTCTGTGATTTTGGTAAGTTAAATCTGAATATTTTTCCTATTTTGCTGAAAGCAGAAAACACTTTCATGCTTGCAATAAATAATTAACCAATTCTGTTTTATCTCCATAAATCAGTTTGTAAGTCATAAGTCAACACCTTCAACGGGCTATCAAAAGATATGGCAATGTTTAAAGGAGAAAACAATACATAACGAGAAGAACTCCATTATTTGATGACATACTGTAAAAACATTTACCATCAGGCACTGACTGCCACTTTCATACGGCCATTGTGATCAGATCTGTCAATTTTTCAGGCAAACCTGATAGGAAGCACAATATTAGTGTATGGGCAAGCATACATAGCCGATTACCTCCAAGCCAGTCTTGGTCCGAAAAAAAATGGAAAAGAGTTCAGATGTTTTGGACCTAAACAGGACGGATTGGAGGTAAAAGGATGTTAATGTATGCACATCCATTCACATCGCGTGCCCATAGACCTAACATGGGTTTGTTTAGTTCAGTTTTTCCTTTATCACAGGATTGAGAAATATCTGAACGGACACAAACGTCACAGAACTGACCTTTGTTTTGTACTGCTCGGATGAGATGGAGATCTGTGCACAGATCCCCTGCTGATCCATGCAAACTACAATCTCAATACAAACTACTAAACTAAACATGAGATTGTAGTCTATCACGGGAGCGAGCTTGGAGCGGTGGCTACTTTACAATACACACAGGGACCCTCGGGGAACCAAAGTAGCTACTCTCCAGAAGGACGGACTGTGTCAGCACAAATTCTGAGATGATTTGAGGATCTACAGCCGAATGATATATAAATAAGTTACATTGATGTTACAATTAACTGCAGTTTATGGATTCCAGCTACTGTAATTATTTCTGCTTTGGGTTCTTTTCTCCAAGTAGTACTAGCATGTTGATTTTAATAGGTAATGTGCTGTGAATAATTTGTCTACTTACACCAACTTTCTTCTTGATGTTTCCTAACTTCTTCTGGATTTTGTGTCAGACACACAAACACAGTGTTGAGGCAGGCGCACAAAAACACACACACACACACACACAGTGTTGGGGCACATACACCACAGTGTTGGGGCACATACACACACATGCACATGCACATACAAGCACACAAAGTCAGAAATATGTACAAAGTGTCAGGGCAGGCACCCATTGACAGGGCAGACACACACACACAGGTCTAAGTCAGACATACACACATACATACAGGGTAGTCATACAGACAGGTCTAGGTCAGACATACATTCAGGGCAAACACACACATGCATGCAATGTCAGGTCAGATAAACACACATGAACAGGGCACATGAACATACAACACACCATTCACAGCTCAGCAGGCAGACAAAGAATAGACATACAACACAGTCAGAGCACACATAGCACATAGGGCATGTACATTCAGAGCACAACAATAGTTTATAACACCACAACTTAATGTTCTGGCAAGCATTGTTAGAAGAGAGTGGAGGCCGCTAGGGGGAATTTCTAGTTCTGCTCATAAAAGAATGTTCAGTTGTTTGGAGCACTGTAAGGAAAACTGAGCTTCAATTTTTTTGTAATAGAAAATAATACAGTTTATTTTACTTTGTTCATGTTTTCTTAGCCTACACTGTGCTCGTCCTGTAGACACTTTGTGCAAACTTCCCGTGGATGTGTGCATGGTCTGGCAGCATTTGAACATCTAATAATGTTAATATCTTTCTTATGTGGCGTATTAATAATAAACATCTAATAGTAACTACTTTTACTATATTTTCCTATTACTTTCCTGTATACTTTATATCTCTAGACTGTTTTGAGATACAAGCTTCAGAGACCTACCTTAAAGTGACATAAACCAATACTGTAATGTGTGCCTTACTGTAATCCATGGTTGTTTCCCTTCTCTTTGCTGCTCTTCCTTTTAAATCCTCATGTCTTCTCATGCTTGGGGAGAACTTCCCTTTTCAGCTCAGGGCCTCTTCCTGTAGTGCTAGCTCAGGTTACAAGCCTATAGAAACCTATACACAGACACCGTGTATCCATTCCTGAGACAAGGCAGTCTGCTGCAAAACAGAAGTTCTGCAGAGCATGAGAACAGATACAGATTTAAAAGGAAGAGCAGCAAAGAGAAGGGAAACAACCATGGATTACAATAAGGCACACATTACAGTATTGTTTTATGTAAAAAAATCTGAGGGTTTAATGTCACTTTAAGGGAAAGCTTTAGCCGTTGTAAGGGAAAGCTTTAGCCGTTGTAAGGGAAAGCTTTAGCTGATGCTAAGCTGTTTACACTGATGTATTATAAACTTACACTTACAATTAAATAAACCACAGCATTCTGAATTATCCATTCTAAGAACGGGCACAATTTTCTAGTTATTCCATTTTACTTCTCTGCTCAGATTATATACAACTGTTCCAGTACACATTTAAAAAGCTGTGTATTTCAGATCTTTAGATTAAAATGATTTCACTTTTTTATCCAGCAGTTTAAAACTTCTAATATCATATCAGTCTGATCTCTTTGACAAGTTCTGTATCAATTTCTTCTTTCTTTTTTGGCTTGGTGATCTTAATAGTCTTTTGATTTGGCATGCTGCCTAGAACAGTTGAAAAAGTCCCATTAAACTGAGATTGAATTTTACAACAAATCGATTTTCTAGATATTAAAGCTAAACTCCAAACAGTCATAAATAACCGCAATTAATTCAAGTATTGATTCATTAAGAACATCATCACCCTAGGACAGGAAGTGTGCTACTGGCAGGATGACCAGTTAAAATATAGGGAACAAAATAACCTTAAAAAGGAAACTAGTGCAGTCACCACATCTAAGGACTGGTTAGCTGCAATATGTTACAATGTTTGTTGTTTTACTTGAGATGCTTTTTAATTTGCCATCATTTTAGCTTCCTGTATCCTGTACAGCCGCACTCAAATTGTTAAGAGGAATGTGAAGTTTATAAGGAAATCCACTAATCTCACATAAATGAGTAATAATATGGAGTGGTTCACTTCAAAAGCTTCAAAATTTTACTGAGCCGTAAAACAGATTTTAGATTTCAGTGCCACCTGCTGATGACATCTGGGATTGTAGCTTAAAGGCATAAAGTCCCAGCATAAACTATCCTTTTATAACATCAGCATTGTAATAGGAATACATACTAGTTTATTTTTGATAATACAATCAAATCTTACTTGAAAAAATCCCTTTTATGTAGTGAGTGCTGCCTTCTGTCTGTCCATAACTTTCATCAACTTCCTGGATTCCCAGTGTGCTTTGCATCTCTATACTGCTGCTTGATGTGATGCAATCTCAATTTCCCACGATGACATATCCCATCATGCATTGATTCCAGCAAGCAATGATAATGTTACATTGTTCAGACATTGACTTGTACAGAAGGCAGACACTGTGAGAGCTGTAACACAAGGAATTCCATATTCACAGGGCTAATTGAAATTGTGTCAGCACATTGAGCACAAACTACTGGCACCCCAAATATAAAATAGGTGTTATTCTAATTTGGCTGCAAAGTGGAAATATACATTAAGTCATTGGTAAAAGAGTGATGCCTAGTTTATCCAGCCAGGGAGGAAGTGGCACATGCCACCAGATGAATGTTTTATTGCCGCATGTCCTCCAAATCAATCCTGCCACTGGTGAGTTCTCACCAATGACAAGATCGCTAGTTTGTTGCAAGTGTGACATTAGCGTTAACAAGGACTCCTTATATGTGAAGTGCATAACTGTAGATGTATTATTGCCCTGTTTTTGCTAAGTCTGCTATGTTATATTGCCAGGTTTTGCCCGGAATTTATCTGAAGGCAGCAATGCAAATTACACTGAGTATGTGGCCACTCGGTGGTATCGTTCACCTGAACTGCTTCTCGGGTGAGTACGGCAATATGTTTCATAATACATGGCAAATATCTGTGTACACAAATTATTCTTATATGCCATGTATGAGACAAACGTCTAGCTGTTTAAGCGTGGATCTGATCTTTTCAGACTTTTTATGACAGGGCTTTCACCGGGGTTTGGAGATTAACTTGAGATTTTCTGGGACTCTTTCCCTTTTGTTTTTGGCCTGGGTGCATAGAAAGGTTTCTCTGTGAACTGAAAAAAACATCTGTAATGTGAAAATTTAGATACCACAAATTGTGTTTCTGGGAGCCCAAAGTACGAACGCATTAGATTAAAACTTTGCTTTGTTTTTATTCCTCTTGACTGAATAACTTCAGACATTTCCTCACGTTTAACATGGTCACCCTGTCCAATCTAGAACTGGGATGCACAGTAGATATACCAAACACAAACATGGCGGCAAAGTGCGTTGCATTTTAACTTTCATTTTACTGGTTATTATTATTATACAGGATTTATATAGCACCAACAGTTTGCACAGCGCTTTACAATATAAGGAAGACATTACAATCACAATACAATTCAAGACAAGATGGTAAGGAGGGCCATGCCCGTGAGAGCTTACAATTTAAAAGGTAGGGGCAAGTGTTACAAGAGGAGGTAGCTGTGTGGGGATGAAGTGTTTGAGAACGTGATGGTTGAGTGTTTAGTTTTGAGGCGGGATAGGCTTCCCTGAAGAGATGAGTCTTTAGGGATCGCCTAAAGGCAGTCAAGAGTAGGAGATAGATGGACAGGTTGATGTAAGGAGTTCCAGAGGATGGGAGAGACTCTAGAAAAGTCCTGGAGGTGAGCATGGGAGGAGTTGATGAGGTAGCTAGAGAGCAGGAGGTCTTTGGAAGAGCGGAGGGGATGGTTAAGGTGATACTTTAAGACAAGGTTGGAGGTATAGCCGGGGTTGGCCTTTGTATTTATCTAGTCAGTAGTTAACTGTTGCAACTGGTCTGTATCTCCTCCTTCTTCTATGTTGCTATATATCATCATTGGCAGCACAGGTAACAAGAAATGTGCACAGTGATTGA
Organism: Nanorana parkeri; assembly: GCF_000935625.1. NCBI lineage: Eukaryota > Metazoa > Chordata > Amphibia > Anura > Dicroglossidae > Nanorana > Nanorana parkeri. The sequence continues at coordinate 97,968 of NW_017306443.1, read as the reverse complement.
CATGATACAGACTTTAGTGATACTACTGAGAAAACCCCCTGATTTACATACATTACTTTTTGGCAATGCTTTCATGTTTTGTTTATGCAGCCCTGTTCAAAATAGATTAGATTTTGATAAGCTTCAATTCCTTCTGCTGAGACATCAAAGCCATGGAAATGGCAGGTTTAGAGTGAGCCTCCACCTTAGAACCATAGAACTGCAATATATAGCGTATTATTGGAAATAATATATTCTTGAGTAGAGGACGCCTAAATTATGACTCCAGACAACACTTATTTTGGATAGAGCGGGAAAGGGTTTAGATCCTCCATTAGGCCTCATTCAAACCGGGCGATCTGGGATGCTCGTGGCAGGAACCTACGGATTCTTCCGGCAGGAATCTTAGATGTCTCATTCAGATGCGGCTGCTGTGCCCGTTCAAGTAAATGACAGGATGTCAGCTGCTACATCTGTAAGCTGCAGTCCTCATGTATTTGTATAGGATACAATTACATGCGGTTTTGAATAGATTTCTGTTGCTGGATGTACTATCCCACGTCCAGTGACAATCATCTATTCCAAACCGCATGTAATTGTACCATCTGGACTACATGCTGACTTCCGCTTACAGGTGTGGCCGCTGTTACCCGGTCATTAACTTCAGTGGAATGGTGTAATAAGTAGATTTCAGAATACCCCGTGTGAATGAGGCGTTTGTCTCCCTCACTTTTGAGAGATTGTAAAAGTAAACGTTCCTGCTGAGGACAAACACAGCATTGAATTCTGACAAAGCATAAAGCTATCCTTCTCCTATCTAAAAAACAAAACAAAACCGGATTTCCACTTTAAAGTGGAAGTAAAGTAAAAAATTCCTCTTCTTGCTCCCATTTAGCAATTTGTTTTTTCCGTACCCTGAGCTGCATATGCTCAGCTCCATTTACAGACCCAGCATGCCGAGTTGAAATAACTCTCATTACACATGTGCTGGAGTCATGTCATGGGGCCCGGCCAATGATGTGGCTAAAGACACGAAACCCAGAAAATGATGGGGGGAAGATGGAAGCGCCAGCAAGGCAGTGCTGGAGAGGTTTGGTTTGGCATGAAGTCTGCCATAATGTGCTCATATGCTGTGCATACCAGCATATTATTGCTATGACTATTGAGATTGTAGTCCATCACATGAGCAAGCGTGGGGCAATGGCTACTTTACAACAGACACAGGGACCATGGGGAACAAAACTAGTCACCCACCAGAAGGGAGGACAGTGTCAGCACCAATTCAGAGATTATTTGAGGATCTACATCTGAGTGATACACAAATAAGATACATTTGTGTTAATATTCAGGTACCTGAGTGCATTTTTTAGGTTTAAGTCCTGAGTTTAGTGTCACTTTAAAGAGTAAAAGCAGGACTTCCAAAAATGTTTAAATTACCTTTGATGAGGTTCAGCTTGTCATGCAGTCTCTGGAATCATTTAGTGAAAGAAATTATTAGAATTCAAATTAATTAATTAGCATGTCTAAAAAAGCCAGGAAATCTGCCAACTTTGTTCTTTTCAATTTGGGGATTTTCCCAAAATGTAGCTAACTGATTAGCATTTCCAATCACACCGTGCCATATAATTTCCAGAGTAATGAGCCATGTTTTTTTCAAGGTGAAACTGAAAAAGTAGAAATGGAATCATATATTAAAATTAGTATGGAGTGGAACTCCAGCCCACACCTTTTTTTAGATAGAGTAGGAAAGAGTAGTTAAAAGTAAACCGCTAGCTCCTTTTTGTTATTGCCCTCAGTGCTGTGTTCTTAGCATTTTTTAAAATGTAAAATATAACTGCCACGTATTCATTGTGTAAACTCTTCTCAGTTTTGTTTACTTATTACATCGCCAGTAGTAGAAGGTCATGGTTTGGAAAGTTTGGTAAACCAGGTGTAGCTGTTATGATGGGAAGAGATATAGAGAAAGCTGGTAATGCTCTGTGAAACCTTCCACCTGCTTTTAACATTGGTGCCCTCCTTCTCTGTAGCTTCTTCTCTCTTCACTTTGACTATGCTGTATTTTCATTCATGTAACATATACTTATCGGGTTTTTTAACAGCCTCTTGAAACCTCTTATCATGAGCAATACATATATTTGTCATATACAGCAGTAGTTATAAAGACCTAGCTTAAATAAGTGCTATTATGTATGAGAAAATATTGTGTATGATTGTTATGTAACTAAGCACAATCCTGAACATTGTATTGTTTCCCCCATGTTTAAGACACTTACACTTTAAAAAGTGATCTTGTGGTCCCTTGCCACGTTCAGCGGCTCCTCCCATCAACCTTCACATCAATACAGGACACATTGTGCAGTAGGGGAGCCAGAGTTCAACACTCACAAAGTTATTGGTTTCTCAGTAGACTTCAAAGGAGCAGAATGTGGTGGCGGAGGCAGCAGAACTCATTTGGAGGGAGAGCTTTTTGGCTAATTTAAGTTTCCTGATAGGGTCACTTTTTAGTAATATGACAAGCAATATGATTACTTACTTAAGTATAGAAGGCAGGGATGCCATGCTGTCAGAGTAAATAAGGCAGCGTAAGTGCGGATATTTATTATTACAACATAGTTCATAGTTGTGCACACCTCCATGAACATCACCTTTAAATTGTAGATACTGTTTCTGGATGCAATGATCCAGCAGTATAAGTGCAGGCCCCAAATTCTACTCACAGGCACCTATGTAACTGCAGGAGAAAGGACAAAATGAGAGATGCGTGCAGACAGGAGAATGTTTATGAGGACAACTGTTTTAAAATATAATCAAACCCAAGAATAAAACTGTAATATACAGTAGTGTCCTCACACAGTCCTTAGATGTGTTGATATGTATTTATTTCCTATGGTCCTCAGCTCAATCTAGTGGCCATAATGCACTATTGCATTACATGCATTCCACCTGAACAGAAAATATACCCTAAGAATGTTTATTTTTGCTCCTATTTGCAAAGAATGGATGTTCAGAAAGATTTGTAGGGCCAATGGCTCTGCAAATTGGGTATAAATAGACCCCATTGTGTTTGATATAAAACAAAATTAAGTTTTGGCTATATGTACATTTTAATCATCTGTTACTTAACACCACTCACAAGAATAAAGCTGATAACAATGTTACTCCATTTTGCCTTTACAAGCCAAACTGGAACTGATTTTTTCCCCTCCTGAGCCAGTGAAGCCAGACATCACATTACTGTAAAGAACATGTTGACTTTTACAGGAAAAACTGTTTTTTTAGAGTTTTATTTATAACTTAAGTTACCTATATCTCTGGATCTACTAATTGTTTTGACATGTTTCCAATTATGGTAGCCTCTGATCATGCATTTGTCATCCTTTGCTCGTGGTGCAACGACTTGGCCCCCCTCCGACTCTTCCCCTGCCCCCACCTGCCACCTTTGCCATCCATGTAATGGTAGTGTGAATGCTTGGGTGATGTGAGGACTCACTAGGAAGTCCATGAAAGGGGCGACTGGCTGGGGGATGGCACTCTCCTCCTGCTGGGGTCCCTACATGGTTCTGGCCTTACTCCGCTCTATGTCCGGTACTTAGGCACTCTCACCCAATGTAGGCCGCCGGACTTCTAGGCTGTGAGCTGTTGTGAGGATAGGGGGAGGAGCCGGACAGTGTCAAAGTCAGTGTTCTATAATTTTTCTTGACCCCATAAATTTTCTCGACTGCGTCACTTACGGTGGGGCCGCATCATCCGAATCAGATTTTTTCATGGCCCCTTTCTTCATGCATATGCGCACCTGGAAGTGACGCGGTAGATACATTTCTGGGTTGAGGAAAATTATAGCACACCGGTAGCGGAGGGATGCCTCATCAGTACGCTACACTACCGCTGCGACCCTGGTAGTTCTGCCACTGACTCCAAGCTGTAGAGGGACTATAAATCTCAGCACATTATATAGCAATGTAGATTAATACCATCAGCTTTAGAGGACTACAATTCTCAGCAATATATTATACAACAATGCAGGATGGCCCTGGTAGTTCTGCCACTGACTCCAAGCTGTAGAGGGACTATAAATCTCAGCACATTATATAGCAATGTAGATTAATACCGCCAGCTTTAGAGGACTACAATTCCCAGCAATACATTATACAGCAATGCAGAAAAATACCAACAGCTATAGAGAACTACAAATCCCAGCAATACATTATACAGCAATGCAGAATAATAGCACCTGCGAGCCCACTTGTGGGTTTAAAGTGGTTTCTGGTAAGAATCTTCCCTTGGTCATCATGGTAAAGTTCCAGGTCTAAAAATATTAATATATCAGGATCTTCAACATGGGTGAAAGAAAAAATTGTTAATATTGCAGTATTGTACAAATGAAGTGATGGCACTATGGTCGCCATCCCAGATGATAATACTGTCATCTATGTAACGGCCATAAAAAACAATATGGGACAAAAAAGGGTTATTGTGCCAGATGTAGAGGTCTTCCCAGTAGCCCATAGTTAAATTGGCATAGCTAGGGGCACAATTAGCTCCCATGAGGCATTCCTGGCAACAATTTACCACTATTGGTTTCCTCCCACTAGTTGTTGCCAAAGCGCTCAATGCTTCCCCCTTTCCCCTATATAAAGGACTCTGCCCACTCCACCCTTAGGCTTGACAAAGGAGGTGAACCTCTAAAGCGCGTTGCCTAGCAATACCTGACACGTGGCGACCCGGAAGTACTCAGCAGCTGTGACCCTGCTTTGAGGAGAACCAGCCACAGCAGTGCTCAGCCACTGGATCAGACCTGTGTCTTCCAGCACAGGCGTCGTGGAATCTTTCTGGACTGAACTGGACTCTGCTCTCTCCATATCCTGATAGCAATCTCGGACCAGCGGCTGAGATGGAACTTTCATCTGATGCGTGACAGGCGAGATGTTTTTTTTAATATCCTGTAAGTGCATTAACCTTTTTTAATAGTCACTTTATACTGCACTTAGATCGGTGCGCCGGTTTCCTATGTTTTCTTCACAGTGCTGTTACATGGATGTTTCCCCTATCCAACCAACCAGGCTGCAGGATCGGTGCATGCATCTTCTCTAGAGTAATTACCAGTATAACTGGAGTTCATTTGATACTATCAAAATATAGTCCATAAACAATCGATCTAGTTGCGCAAGTTGATGACTTCTGTTTTATGCAGAATAATACCAACAGCTATAGAGGAGTACAAATTCCAGCAATACATTATACAGCAATGCAGAATGGCATCGGTTATAGAGGAATACAAATCCCAGCAATACATTATACAGGTATCAGGAGGGGTGTGGAGGGTCTCAGAAGGGGTGAGGAGGGTCTCAGCAGGGGGAGATGTGCGGGCGGCGGAAGAGCTGTAAGCAGGCAAAATGTGGTTCCCCAGAAGGCTGCCGCGAGGTCCCCAGCAAAAGTGGGATCTAACACAGCCGAATCAATTTGAAAAATGAAAGCATCGGTTTTTAGTATCAGGGCAGTTTCACCAATAATGGTATCAGTGCATCCCTAGTTTGAAGGACTTTGTAGGTGTCCAATAATCATGTGTAATAACACTAGGTAGGACTCTGTCACCCAGAATTCTTGCCCAGTCTTGCTCTGCTCCCCTTCTGCTTTTTCTGTGAAGAATTTATAATGCAGAGGTCAGTGGTGTCGTGCAGAGGTCAGTGTTGTAACACAGGGTGCAGAAGTCTGCCGTGCATAGGTAAGTGATGTAATGCATAGTTCAGTGGTCAGAGGTGTAATGCAGAGTTGTAGAGGTCCTCTCTGTAACGCATAGTACAGAGGTCAGTGGCGTAACTCTCAGTGCAGAAGTCAGCACTGTAACACAGAGTACAGAGGTCAGTGGTGTTACACACAGTGCAGAGATCAGTGGTGTAATGCACAGTGCAGAGGCCAATGGTGTAACGCACAGTTCAGAGGTCAGCAGTGCAATGCATAGTACAGAGGTCAGCGGTGTAATGCAGAGGTCAGCAGTGTAATGCAGAATACAGAGGTTTAGCAGTGTGATGCACAGTACATTGGTGTAACACACACTACAGAGGTCAGCGGTGTGACGCACAGTACAGGGGTCAGCAATAACTCGGAGTACAGAGGTCAGCGGTGTGATGCACAGTTCAGAGGTGTGACGCACAGTTCAGAGGTCAGCTGTGTGACGTAGAGTACAAAGGTCAGTAATAACGCACAGTGCTGAGGTGAGCGGTGTGACGCACAATGCAGAGGTGAGCGGTGAGACGCACAGTGCAGAGGTCAGTGGTATACGCACAGTACAAAGGTCAGTAATAACGCACAGTGCAGAAGTCAGTGGTGAGACGCACAGTACAGAGGTCAGCAGTGTGATGTAGAGTACAAAGGTCAGTAATAACGCATTGTGCTGATGTCAGTGGTGTGGCGCACGGTGCAGAGGTGAGCGGTGTGACCACAGTGCATAAGTCAGCAGTACAATGGTCAGTAATAACACAGTGCAGAGGTCAGTGGTGTGACGCACAGTGTAGAGGTCAGCGGTGTGATGCACAGTGCAGACGTCAGCGGTGTGATGCACAGTGCAGAGGTCAGCGGTGTGACGTAGAGTACAAAGGTCAGTAAAAACGCACAGTACAGAGGTCAGTAATAAAGCAAAGTAGAGTGGTCAGTGGTGTAACGCACAGTACAAAGGTCAGAAATAACGCACAGTACAGAGGTCAGCGGTGTAATGTCGAAGTTTGTATGTTATGCAACGTAGAGGTCAATAAGTAACAGTGCAGAGGTCAGCGGTGTAATGTAGAGGTCAGTATGTAATGCATTGTAGAGGTCAGTATTTAATGCAGTGCAGAGGTCAACAGTGTAATGTAGAGGTCAGTATGTAGTGCAGTGCAGAGGTCAGTATGTAACGCAGTGCAGAGATCAGCGGTGTAATTTAGAGGTCAGTGGTATAATGTAGAGGTCAGTATGTAGGCAGTGCAGAGATTAGCGGTGTAATGTAGAGATCAGCGTTGTAATGTAGAGGTCAGCGGTGTAATGTAGAGGTCAGAAGTCAGTATGTACGCAGTGCAGAGGTCAGCGGTGTAATGTAGAGGTCGGAATGTAACAGTGCAGAGGTTACACAGAAAGAACAGGGAATTGCAGTGACTCTTTTCCTTTCCTGTTTCAGGTGCCCTGCCCTCTTCGTCTCCTGGTGGTGGGAGGGCGGGAGCAGCGGGGTTGCCTGCACGTTTTGAGGTGATTCCTCCAGCAGCCACCTCGTGCATGTTCTCTCTTCAGGTTCCGCGCAGACACTACACAGCCAGCCAACAGTAGGAGTGCAGTCTCCCTCTAAGCCTTTAGCAGCAGAAGTGGGTGGAGGGAGCTGCCATGGCCGCCGAGGAGCCCGAGCACTGATGCTGAATTAACAGTGTTACAGTAGTACAAGCTCAATTTTAACTCTACCAGAGGACGTTGGGAACGGACTGCTTTTATGGACCATCAATAACAGTTAAACAGCTGTGTACTGCTGTATGGACTAAATGCTGAAGAAGGCGATGGAAATGCTTTTAGTGCTGTACCTTATGTGTTACAAACAACAATAGCCTATGGGGGATTTGTGCCCATTTCCCCCGGTGCACCATTGCTATGCATGTATTAAAATGACCTCTAGTGGTTAATTGGATAAAGCAGTTGTGCAGGGCTAAAATTGTTTGTGGTATCTGCAGTCAAAAAAAGGCCAAGATTGACTGCATGTGATCTGAACAAGCTTTCAGATAATACATCACTTTCTGAAGATTGGATAATGGAATAATGGCTCTTAGGCTTTACATTTTTTTAACATGGATAATAATGAGCAAGTGTTAAGTCTTTATTCATAACACTTTATTCAAAGTTCATCTCACCCTGATATCTTTGACTCCATAATTGCAAACTGTGTAAAAGCAAAGGAAAACATGTACGTTGAGCATTTACCTGTGCACTCTGCCTATAGAGGTAAAACAAGGTTTGTTCAGTGTTCAAGAAACTAGAACAAGCAGTTGCTTCAAGCTGGAATAGCTTGACTTAATTAACCCAGTTTTGCTGCAAAGCTTGTTATGTGCAGTTTAATTGCACCTTTTTAGAAACTTTGAAAGTCTTGCCTAAATAAGGGATCTTAGAAGAAGTATTTTCACTCCTCTTGTTTACACTTGTAAAGCTTGGCAACCTAGCTAATAACAGTTGCGGTGCCTGACTACTCTACATCTTGATTTAAATTTTTCTTTGATTTGATAACAAACACCTCTTTTCTAAGTCAAATCGAACAAGCCTGAAGGCAGAAAACTTCCAAGAGAGTTTCGTCTCCTCTCTTTGTACTTATAACATTTTAAGGGCAATTTAAACCATAGTAGCCAAGTGAACATGACTATATTTCAACTTAGTGCTGTCTTGTGCCACTTTCATTACACTGTTATTATGGTCCCCCATGAACACAGATCTTTGTGCCCTTAAAGTTGTGTGCACCAGATTTTCTAGATGCTGCATTCTTTAAAAGTAGTTATTTAAATCAGGTTGACATACAGAAGGTGAGATCCACCCAAAATTCTGTAAAACCTGAGTTATATGAATATAGATTGTCTTATTCACAAGTGTTCCACACCTCTTCAAGTATGGGTTGTTGTCAAAGTACAGTAGAACATGTTGGCTGTTAGTCTCTGAACCTGCCTGTTATGTTAAGGACCACTACTAAAGTAGAAGATGTTGGGCCAGCCATTAGCCTACCTCCTCTAACTCATTTGCATACCAGAGCACCCATTCACTGTGCTTGGAATTAGGGAGCAGTTTAGATGGGTTCAAAGGACTTTTGCGGGCAAATAAAATGTTCTACAGGAAATTAAATACCATTGCTTCCTGGATATAGTATAGAATTCAAATCAAAGGTTGATCCTCAGTCTTGGCAAAAAACAAGAGCAGCATTAGAGAGCTGCACAAATGGTGGTTTCTATGTGACAGCACAGTATGCCTGGGTTTACACATTTCCGTGGCCACGCCCCCTTCCTCAGAACGTGTAAACCCAGGCATACTGTGCTGTCACATAGAAACCACTATTTGTGCAGCTCTCTAATGCTTGTTGTTGTCTAAATCTTGTTTTTTGCCAAGACTGAGGATCAACCATTGATTTGAAGGCTCAGTGTTACCTACTCTTTTGTGAGTATCATTCCACTTTTTCCATTTATAAAATAAAAATGTATCTACACTAGGGAAGGCGCCCCTTGTTTTTGTTTTCTCATCAGATATTACAGTCTCCCTGACTGATGTGGGGCAGCAACCTGTAGAACTTCTGCATTTATTTTTCTTCAGTGACGTGGTCATCTCTGGCGCTATTGGTTTTTATTTTAATTGTACCTTTGTATTTAGAGTGAGTACTATGACATCTAATGTACTGCATTTGAGAGTGATTAGAATTAAAATGTCAAGTACTTTAGGTACAAGTATGTTAGGAGGTGTACTTTTTTGATCATTGGATTTAGAGGGTCCTCCAAATATCCCCACACTGTTACACTGTTGTAGATACATTGACTATAGGTTCAATTCATAAAGATTTAGCACATGGTTAAAGATGTTTATTTTAGTTATGTGATTTATTACCTTTGTGAATTGAGCCTATTGTAACAGTTGTTTGAGAATAGAGCTTTACTGTCATTTGATTCTGCAGCTGTATTCTATTGTGAACAATTTCATAGCAATAATTGTGGATGTAATACAGTGATTTTAATGATGGTCATTGGCAGGACCCATTTGATAGTTTTTTCATACGTTTTAATAAAGATGTAGTGTATTACACAATTCATGGCTTGACTATCCTTATTACTGAGATATCGTGTATATTGTTTATTGGTTTTATAAGGGGCGTTGTTGACCCAGGGAATATTGGGATGTGGGTGTTTTATTAGTCTGGGAATAGATGGTTTTGAAGAGTGCAGATGACTGCCCTACCCAGTGAGTGTACACTCATATATGAAACAAAAGCACAGTGATAACATACACTAGGTACACATTACATTATTCATGCAACTGTTACTAGTATACACACAGTCTCTAGAATTCCTGTGCTGTTGTACTGATCATCTATTTATTAGAGATGTTACCATGTATATGCTCCCTTCAACTACTGCATTACAGAATATATACTGTATATTCCTGCATTTACTCTCAGAGGTAGCTTAAAGCAGCATATAGTGTGCCTGACCCTGAAGGATGACTGCTCTCAGAAAATCACCCTCATTTTTGCCCCCCCCCACATTCTTTTTTTTGCTAGTATATAAAATATGTCACCATACATTATAAAAGTAACTTTGTTTCATGTGGTACAGCTGGATGGCGATCCCTCTCCTCCCTACAGCAGCACAGCACATACAGACATTTAAATTGAACTCTAAGCACCCAATAAAGCCAACAAAATCTGGGAATGTCACTGAAACAATTATGATATTTGCATCTGAGGCCAGTAATACCAATTCAATATTTGGTTAGGAGGGGGATACAGGTTTTTGTTTGGAAAGGCAGTACCACTTTAAGGCACCAGAAATTGAGTAGGTTCGTGGGTTATAAATCTCACCCTGTGTATAATACAGTTGGAATTATTTTATAGCCAATATAATGTACAATGGAGATCACTCTAAACAGTGCCTGAACCCAATATTGCAATGCAGACAGCTCCTTTAATTTTTCAGATGTGGAGAAAATAGTTAAATGTCACCAACCTTGTTGGAGTAGCTCAAAAAGTCATGCTTTGTCTGGAGCGCCACACACAAAGGGCTTGAAAAGCTTATATTTCAAATGGACAGCTGGAGATATTCTATAAATAAGATTGAAAATATAAATGACAGCTCTTAACATGTTTTTCTTTTTCCCTTTTTTTAGAGCCCCATATGGAAAGGCCGTTGACATGTGGTCTGTGGGCTGTATCCTTGGAGAACTTAGCGATGGCCAGCCACTCTTTCCTGGAGAAAGTGAAATTGATCAGCTTTTCACAATTCAGAAAGTATTAGGACCTCTTCCTCCAGAGCAAATGAAGCTGTTCTACAGCAACCCTCGGTTTCATGGGATGCGGGTGAGTGTAGTGAGCAATATGCTCAGATGTCCTACAATGAAAAATATGCAGATGATCACTAATACTTTTTCAGGTGGCATTTACAGAACAGAACACTTTCTCCCCCAGTCAATTATTTTATTGCATTCAGAACTACTTAAACTCTCTTCTTTCCAGAAATAAATGTTTTGTAGATGTACCTCTCCGTGCATCTTTCACTGATCAGTAAGTTATATAACACAAACTGTCATCCAAATTTTTATGTAACTTTGAAGTGGGTGGGAATAAAACCAACCTGCATTCATTCTTTTATTAGTAATAGAAAAAGAAAAAGTGATGCAAAACCCAAGGTGCACATAGAATATTCTTTAGTGAAATCAGTTATAAGAGAAATACATCACAATTAGAATTATTGTTGAAAAATCATGGTTTTTTTTCACAATGTGCATACCTAAACGTCTGAGGTTTCTTTTATACCCCTACTGTTTGCAATCTGGTAAGTATTGGCACATCCATAATATACCTAAACTTCATCCTTTGGAGAATCTAAAAACTGAATTTCATGCCTTTAAAATAGCAGTTAAAATGGTCATTGTGGTCATGGATCAAAATGTGATCATTGTCTAGAGGTTCCATGAGGTAAGGTTTTTTATGGTTTTCATGCTGTCTTCTGCCAGCAATGACAGTGGCAAAACACCAGCATCTACATTGTGATACAGTTTTTCCAGTGTTAATGCATGTGTGGGGCTTTGTGCAGAGGCTGTGCTTGCTGCTGGGGGAGTGATATTTAAATTGCTGAATCAGCAGGACTAAAAATAAGGGCATATCTGGTTGGCAGCTCTGAGTTTAAAGTAAAGTGAGGTCAGCCAGGTAAATTACATGATTTTTATTTCTGATTACTTTTGATGCAGAGCTTCTGACCCAGAGAAGTATATCCTGCTCTAAGGCCCCCTTACAATAACCCCCATACCGCTATAGTCAACCCCAGTACTAACCCTCCATAATGTAAACCTAACCCCTTCTTTATCTAATTTCTCTTTAATTGGGATTCTCTGTGCCAAAGACTAACCCTTCCTGCAATGGAAAATATGCTAGAACCAGTATATACTGTTTTGACAAGGAAGGAGTCATGAAACATACAAAGATATTTAATCTACAGCGTGAATTTCTGTCTTCACATGCCAATGCTGCGGTATTAGATTTTTTTCATACACAAATCTTTCCTACTGCAAGCCACAAGGATAACAAGACCTTGATACCACATCCCTTCTTTTTAAGTTTTAAATTAAATGTATGCAGTGATGGTCTGCATCTTTCCCCCTCCTTTGCTTGTGCACCTCAACAGAACACAATTTTTCCATTTCCTTGCCTTCCAAACCTATTATATGAGCCATAAATTACACGTTTTGACACACTACTGTGGAAAACTCTTACCAGTTCCTCTGATTTATTGTGCAATAAGGCTACAGCAACATACTTTTAATTTGCAATTTGCATATACAATGATACATTCGGTATACATTGATAAAAAAAAGTTAACTTTCTCACATAGGCAGTATACGGAATTATGAATGTTCAGGTGAAATGTACTGTCATTTCTAAAGGTAAATTATAAATGTAGCAGTTATGTCATTAACTTTTTGTGGTAAATATAAAATTACCACAAATGAGTGAATGAATAGTTGGGTGGTATTGTGTGGGTCTGACTTCCTTGCACAGAAGAAAAGAGTAGTCTTTGTGCTCTAATGATTTTGCAGGTGCAACAAGGAGTTTTAAATAAGTTTTTGGCCAGGAAACTTAAAACATGAACAAAAGTTTCCCCACTTCCTACCATTGTGGGTGATTGGTTAACCTACGTGAATTATAACTTGAAAATGGAAGGTCTGGTCTACTTGCACACATGCCCACAACACAAATAAAAAAAAAAAAAAAGAAATTGGTCAGAATGGCTGAATACACCTGGTTTGGCCCCCATGCATTTCTTCTATTAGGGAAATCATTGGCCTTACTTACCACTTATGAGTGACTCTCATACACAGTGGGTAAGATATCAACTCAATTCGTGCATCCCTCATTTGAAACCGTTTAACAACCCTGTTTTAAAACCAAAGCTGTCATATGATTTTGGGGTGTACACTTCACAAACTGTTTCCCTTTACACAGTGTTATATTTCTGCTAGTTACATACTGTAAGTTATGGTGAGAATGTTCTTTGTGTGAAAGAAGTGGCTATATATACTATATGTGACTGCAGTTTACAGTTGTGCGTGTATTTTATCTAATGCAAACAGTTCAATAAAAACGACCTGATTCCAAAAAATATATATTGCACGGTAGATGGCAGAATTTTAGGGGCCAGGCATGTGGCTGGTATGACACACATGACCATTTTAATTTGGAATTTTGAAAAAAAAAAGCCACCTGCAGTCCCTGTGCATTACTTGTTGTAGGACTGGTCTCTTCAAGACATATAGCCTTAGAACCACTCAGTTTGAATCAGGATGCAAGGACTATGGGTTTTTTTTTTTTTCATGTCATGGTCACCAGAATTGCCAACAGTTGACATTGCATGGGACAGGGGCTAATGAATCAGTGTGTAGAAGGGAAGTCCATAAAATACAAACTGAGCTGGGAAAGTTAATGGACTGTTGGCAAGCAAGATAATTCATAAATGATTCAGGCAACAGCCAGGGTAAATTAGCAGCTCAGAAACAGGCTACTTATATGGCTATTGCACCATATAAGACAGGAAACCAGCCATGTTGTAAATTCAACATCATTTTACTTTGCACTAATAGCCTTCAGTTTTAAAGAGGTAATTTGTAAAATCATTGAACTGATTATTTTTCTGCTGTCCTTGGGTTGTAAATCAGACATGTCTTCAGTGTGCATTTGCCTTATCATAAACAAGTTATTCTGGACTATTAATTAATCCAGCTGTCTTCCAACTTCCATTACTGATAACATGAACTACTAATTATCAAAACTGTTGGGTACATTGAAAACAGTCTGAAGACTGGAGTTCAAATAATTATGATATACAAGAAACAAAGGTATACATAATAATGCAGCTTGCTAAGGACAAGAACATTACTTTTTAGAAGAGTGATGGGAATTGCAAAATATTCATTTATTTGTGTTCTAATGCTGGACAAGCACATTACTATTTGATTGTACAATCTCTTTACAATTAGATTTACTAACAATTATATAGTGCTGGAACCTTCCTATATGATCTAATTCAATTTACATCCTTGGATACACTGCTTCTATGGTCAAAAACGACAAAATAAATATGTATTTCTAGCTTGACTTTCCATAAGTTCTCTCCCACTTCTAATAACCACATCAATCTAGAAGTGTGTAAACTTATTGGAAATGCCCATAGGTTGTACTTCCTCAATGTACTGACACAATTTCACTCATCCCTGTGAATATGAACTTCCTTGTGCCACAACTCTCATAGAGCCTGCCTTCTGAACTACAACTCAGTGGCTGAACAATGTAACATTATTATTGCTTGCTGGAAGCAATGCATTATGGGCTATGTAGTCTTGAGAGAGGAGAGAGAAGGGGACCCTGCGGCATACCTTATCCCGCCGGGTGACTGTCCCCTCCTCTCTCTGCCGGCAGGTATCAGAAGATCGCCGCGCGGTGACGTCTCGGCGGGTTGACACCCGGTAACCGCTCCGGGTGTCACCCAGCCTCAGAGTATACGCCCCTGAGTATATACTGGAACTTTACAACTCATTTAACAGAAGAGCTAATTTTCTCACCAGCCTATAGTAAATCCAAGAGTCTACATATAACACAATTTTTTTGTGAAGGCTCTGGACTGCACCTTAGCCTACCTTTGCAGTGTATATAAACTGAAATAAAAGTAGACCTATTCAAATTCAACATCAGTAATCAGTTTAACAGATGGGAAATTAAGATACTGGCGTTACCAAAGAAAGCGTAACTAAAGAAAAATGTAGGCTGTCCTTGTTTTCCTGCTAATGCTAGTTTCCTGGCTGTCATGGGAAATCTTTGGCTTTAGTCCTTTTTTTTATCTTTGACTTAGAAAGGGTATAGAGACTAGGGGTCCTGGAAGAATTATGTTTTGTGTAGGAAACAGCATGCTGCAAGGTTAGATGTTTAAACTTTGCAGCAGCCCCCCACACACACATAACATGCAGCTTTTTCATGATAATTTACACAGCCAGTGCGCTGTGTAAAAAAATATTTTTCCCAGAGTTTGGCTTTAAAACAAAACTTGCTGACCTATGTAGTTGGAGGCACTTTGGTGCATTTAATCCTGAAAGACCACAACAGAGACATTGAAGTTGGAATGCATCTGTTTGTTTGCATTAGAAGACTGGCAGGCTTCAGAGTTCCCACTGCCAGACAAAGCAATGTGAGATGAGCCATGCCTCTGTTATGAACTGTGAGGAAGAATTGCACCACAATGCCTACTGCTACATAGGTCAGTAAGGGCTTGTTATAAAGCTAATTTACTACATGTTAAGACTAATGAAATACTTGAATGTCCATAACCTAGTCTCAGGTGCCCTTTAACAACAGGGACCAAGCCATATGACTAGCATTGGAGAAAACCCAATGTTAAGTTTACTGATACTTTTGTTTTAAATTAAACATATTTAATAATAATAGATTGGAACGGTTTACATATTTGGATTAATAGCTAATACTTGTCATGGTATCCACTCTTAAAGGAGAAGTATTGGGAGAGAAAAATGTACTCTTCCCAATACTTAGAGCAGTGTGTTACACTGCAAGCATCACGTTCCGTCCATCACGTTCCGTGAGCTGAGCAAGCACAAACCGCTGATCACTCTGCTCATGGTCTTCTCCCTGCAGAGAGCCGTAACTGTCATTCACTGGTCCCCGCAGGGATTCCCCCCTCCCCTCTATGTTTCCTCAGCACTCAATGGAGAGGGTAGACACAGCTGGCTCTGGCTGGCTCTGTCAGAAGACAGGAAGAGCCAACTGTCAATCAGGCAGCAGGGGGGATCCTGACAATCCTGCTGCTAACTTTGGGTCACAGGTGTACATTAGCAAATATACTCCTTTGACCCTAAAGAGGACTAAAGCCCAAAATATGTTTTGACTTTAGTTCTCTTTTAAAAGGAATGTAAAAACATGGCTTTTGCTCCTGTATGTGGCCATTGCTTTTTCTTTGTCCACTACATGTGATTAACAGCTTTCCATTTGACTATATGTGTGCATTTCAAAGTAAAAGGCCAGACATTGTTAGGCACTGAGCAAAATTGCATGGGTCCCTCAGTTAAAATTTGTCACCATGCTCAATGTCACATTTAAAAAACCATATTGTTGTTGTTAAAATGCAAAGTTGGTTTCAGTAAAGTTACAGTAGCTGTAAAGGCAGCATATAACCCCCCGCCCCCAATTGGTAACTATACCAGTGCTTATTTAACTTCTTTTGTTTTGATTAAACGTATTATTTTTAATAATTGATTGACATTTCCACTTAAAACTTAATTTACATTTACAGTGAGGGAGGACGGATATGTACCTGTGCCTGTTGTCAGAGTCCGTGGGTATGCATTGTGATTGTTACCCCAGTGTTATACATAATATTGAGACAACGCTTCTTCAGGGTACTGACAATCCTTCATTCAATCCTTCCAGTCATTGTAATAGCGACTGATCTCGGTTGTCGGCCAGTGCCAGAACTAAGATGATATTCAGGGGAACAGCAGAATCAAAGGGTACACATTTTACATAATCTAAAGCTGTTAAAATAGAACATATCATATGTTGTGGGAGGCTTGCAAAGGACAATTTGTAATTTTTGGCTGAAGTGATACTTTAATGTAGAGCCCCAGACAAATGGATCAATACATATATGTTATAGCCAGAGAATAACAGCAATATTCAGATCCTGTAGCTTTGTTTCAAATCAACTTTTTTTCATTGTACTGTAGTCAATTCAGATCTTTGAACGGGACTCTCTAAATGCATTCATGGGTTTGCACTCAGTTTTTTGCCTAATTAATTAAAATTAATTACGCAACGCTTGAATTGTGCCTGGTTTATCAGACGCCAATCAAAATATATTTGGCTAAGTTAAAAATAGTAATGTATGTTGATGCTTCAGGAACATGTGCTGGCTTTTACACAACATAGTAATCTTGACTGTCAGTTTCAGTACAAATTACTGTTTAATTTGCTTTCATGCCTTCAGTTGTCCCGCACAAAGAGCTGTAGGGCTATCATGTTGCTTCTGGCTATTTTCAAGCGTGTTTGGGTTCTTGATGACCTCTGTAAGTACCTTCAAGACAAATTTTGGGAGAATTGCTAAGCCTTTGAATTGAGCCCAAAAATCTAAAGATCAAAGGATATTAACTCACAGAGCATTAAACATTATCCAGCCTTGATCTGCAAAAAAAAGGCTTTGTATATTTCAGAATAACCATTAAAATGAATCCTCCTAAACCTTTGCATATTTGCATTGCATGGCACTGTCTTATATTGCTTTGTTGAGGCTTAGTAGTTAGCACTTGCAGCAAAGGGGTCCTCTGTTCACATCCTAGCGAGGACACTATTTGCATGACGTTTGTATGTTCTTTCTGTGCTTGGGTTTCCTCCGGGTTCTCCAGTTTCTTCACATACTCCAAAGACATGCTAGTAGGTTTATTGACTGCTGTCTAAATTGCCCCTAGTACAGTGTTACCTGGGTTCATGAACAGGAAGTTCGGCAAAATTTTGCTTCCGTTCACGCACTCCGCTTTGGGTGATGACCACAACTACAGCCATTTTCCCTGCTCTGACACATGATCATGGCTTCCTCTAGTTTGATTCGGTTCACGACAAAATCAGTTCGCGACCAGAATCGTGGAACAAATTAAGTTTGTGAACCGAGGTACCACTGTATATGTTGATATGCATGTATGTGAGATAGGGACCATAGATTGTAAGCATCTTGAGAGCAGGAACTGAAGGGAAAGTACAGTTTGCGGTATACTGATACCGCCGCAGCTGGGACAGATCCCGACATTACTGTCGAGATCTACCCAGCTGCGTGATTGACAGCTGGATCTGCCTATCTAGAGGCAGAGCCAGCTGTACCCGCCGCCTCCCCTGTCCGTTCCACCAGTCAGCGTTAGAGGATCGGACAGGGGAGGGGGGTAATCCCTGCAGGGAGCCGTGAGTGACAGTCACAGCTCTCTGCAGGGATAGGATCGAGAAGTGAGCGAGCAACTGTATGTGTTCGCTCACTTCCCGATTCTATTGAGCCGACGTGTGACAGTTTAATTGACACACGTCGGCTCAAACTATGAGGCTGAGTGATTTTCGCTCACCTCATAGTTCTCCTTTAAGTTTTCCCCACAGTTTTGCTTTAAAAACCCCACTACTCTTTAGTTTAGGAAAGTGGACTGTTGGTCTAGCTACTTGAATTGGTAGATGACAATCCTCCCAGGGCGTGATGACAATAAATAATGTCTTTTTTTTTTTTTTGCTACAGTGCTTATGTGCTCATGAGCACAGTACACTAATCACATTATCCATTGGTCAGTCCAGATCGCAAAAAGAGGGTACAGAGCCAGCGAGAAAGGAAAGTACTTGCTGATTGCATCTGTTTAGTACTGGACAACACTGGTAAATGTTTATTAGTGTCATCGAGTACCAGAAAACGCTTTCATCTAGTACCAATGCCCATTCACCCCTCTACAATATACACTGAGTGGCCAGATTATTATGACCACCCCATCAGTACTTCGTTGGGCCACGAGATGACTCCACGAAATGACTTCGTTGGGCCGCCTTGTGACTCCACGAGATGTTGAAAGGTGATGCGAGGAATCTGACACTGCACTGTTGCCCTTCTGTTGTCTTGTACCAGTCTTGCCACTCTCCGTTCTGCCCTAACATTGACTAGTCTTTAAACACTTTTAACAACAGCTGCTCTTGAACATTTAACGAATTCTGCTGTTTTGCTGATACTCGCTCCATGGCTTGAGCGCCAACAATCATCCCACGTTCAAAAGCTGTTAAATCGCGTTGTTTACCCATATCTTGATAATGGTCTGGGAAAAACAAAATGAAGACTTTGGAGTGGCCTAGTCAATGTCCTGACCTGAATCCTATTGAGATGCTGTGGCATGACCTTAAAATGGCGGTCCATGCTCGAAAACCTTCCAATGTGGCTGAATTACAACAATTCTGCAAAGATGAGTGGACCAAAATTCCTGCACAGCGCTGTAACAGACTCATTGCAAGTTATTGGAAACGCTTGATTGTAGTTCTTGCTGCTAAGGGTGGCCCAACCAGTTATTAGGTTTAGGGGGCAAACACTTTTTTACACAGGGCCATGTGGGTTTGGATTTTGTTTTCCCTTAATAATAAAATCCTTCCTTTAAAAACTGCATGTTGTGTTTACTTGTGTTGTCTTTGACTAATATTTAAATTTGGTTGATGATCTGAAACATTAAAGTGTGACAAACGTGCAAAACAATGAAAAATCAGGAAGGGGGCCAACACTTTTTCACACAACTGTATATCCTTACAGCACATATGTTTTCAGTATAGGTTTGCAACAAATTTTGACCTTCATAGGATACCAATATATGATCACTTTTACAGAAATCTTTTATCCAAGAACTCCCTGAAGCTAGTGAACAATTAAACTATGAAATGGCATATGTAAAAGTAAAGACTACAAAGCATTTAATTCTAGTCTTCTAACGGATCACAGCTAGGAACCTACTTTTCTCATATACCAACTAAGGGGGTATCATATTGTAAAGAATTTCCAAGACAAGCAAATGTAGAGTTTCATCATGCCAATGCATATTTTGTATTTGGGTAGTAAGTTTGCCTTATGTATGGGGAGGCAAAAGAGTTTCTATAATATACATTAGTGATACAAAATTGTGTTTCTATTGTGTTTATTGTGTCTGTTTGCAGTAAAGATCTCTTCACCCTCTTTTGTGTTTCAGTTTCCGGCTGTCAATCACCCTCAGTCTTTGGAAAGACGATATTTAGGCATCATTAGTGGTGTTTTACTTGACCTCATGAAGGTATGGGACATCTTTCACGAGTGCCCGTTGCCACTTACTGTATGTGTTCCTGTTGAGAAGGAAAAATCCGTTACTGCTAATGTATTTCATACATTATAATACAGCTTCAATAACCAATTAAACAATGTTTCTGACTAAAGGTTTGGAGAACATTTAAAGAGATTGCTCCCTTAACATATGGCATGATTGGGTACGTAGAAACTTTGAGGGGTAATCTTTGGTTAAAGTAGACCTTTCACTAAAAATTTAACAAATATAAATATTCTCTAGTGCAACGCTAATGCTGCATTATTCCAATGTAAAAACATTAGGCTTTTCCAGAGAGCAAAAGGACACTGTAAATTCAACAGCACTAATATCTCTCGGTGTTGATTGTCGTAAGAACAAGCAGCTCTATAACACCAACAATCAAAATTTCAGATTTCTAATCTTTTTTTAAATGATTTTATTGACTGGAAAACAGGAAAAAGGCAGCTCTTCTATAGAAAAGAAGGATTCACAGGAAGATAGAAAAAAAATGGTCTACATGTGGTTGGTATAGCAGGGTGAATGCTGCTAGCACAGTATTTCCACCACTAATTAGAGTCGAGGGGTACAGGAATTTCCTATGCTCTTGTGTTGCATCTAGCGGTGGGAATGCAATTTGCCCAACTATACTTTGGGCGGAGCAGCCCAAAGTTTTGTTAAGCCAAAACTTTCTCTTAGTTTTGGATAGAGTGGCGAAGTGTTAGAACCCCTCTCATATTTTTTACTGTTGTCTGAGGCTCCTTAAGTGAGCTCTCCCCTCAGTTCTTGTCCTGCTGACAACATTTTATCAGACAGGAAGTGAGGGGAGATCTACAACAACAATACAGACAGCTCTAAAAAAATAGTAGAGTAGAATAGGGGAAGGTTAAAGCCTGTCAGATTGTTATTCCTGTCTACGTCCCTGTTGCAAATTTCCCTCACTTCTTGCCTGGTGAAAGAAGTGGTCAGGTAGCCCCAGACAGCAGTAAAAACCTTGCAGGGGTATTAATTTTTTTGTGCTTATATCTAAAACAAAATGAAACGTTTTTGGTTTGACATACGCATTAAAATGTTTGCCCACACTAACTTTGTCAGAAACTGAGCTGATGCTAAACCTAATGGTAACATTACAAAAAAAGAGTTAAGGTTGTTTGTCAAGTAAACCTGTCTTTTATTTTTACAAAAGCTTAACACAGGGGGAGGGTGTTAGTTGCCAGTTACAAAATCAAGCAAATTAAAGCAAAATAACTTTTCAGGTTTCAGTATTAAAGTGACATTAAAATCAGGAGTTAAATCTAAAAAATGCATTCACGTACCTTAGCTATTAACATAAATGTATCTTATTTGTGTATCACTCGGCTGTAGATCCTCAAATCATCTCTGAATTGGTGCTGACACTGTCCTTCCTTCTGGAGGGTGGCTACTTTTGTTCCCCATGGACCCTGTGTGTGTTGTAAAGTAGACACGGCTCCAAGATTGTTACCATGATGGACTACAATCTCAGGTTTAGTTGACTAATCCATATTCATATGGTCCCTCCATGGGGAACAAAAGTAGCCACTTTCCAGAAGTAAGGACAGTGTCAGGACCAATTCAGAGATGATTGGAGGATCTACAGCCGAGTGATACACAAATAAGATACATTTTTGTTAGTTTAAGTACTTGAATGCATTTTAAGATTCAACTCCTGAGTTTAGTGTCACTTTAAGCTGTTTTGAATGCAATAGTTTCATAATATGTAAAAATATCTGTACTTTGTTGTTTCCGGTATATAATATAAGCAATACTTTGTTTTATCTAGAACTTACTGAAGCTAAATCCATCTGATAGATATCTGACCGATCAGTGTTTGAACCACCCAGCTTTTCAGACTCAGAGACTCTTGGACCGGGGTGGGAGCTCTCCTTCCAGATCATCCAAGAGAAAAACCCATCAGTCTGAGAGCAACTCATCAAGCAGGTCATTGTCTCCTTTAGTAAAAATTCATATATGTCATGTAAAAGACAATTTTACAATAAAAATAGTTAAGGAGAATTAAGTAATAGTCTGCCACAGTAAATCTGCGCTGTAGAATTTGAGTAAAAAAGGCACTCTAACAGAAAATGACAGTGGTGGCAACATTTCTAGTGCTACACTTGTACTCATATTCTTCAATTATTTGGCAATAATTAAATAATAATGTACTTGTTCCTAAATTTTGTAATGGTGTAAAGCCGGGAGCACAAAAAATTGACTTTTGCCGCTAAGACACGATATTTATCACAATTTCCTAATTGATTATCTTTGTCTTGTTGATGTACTTTTTAAAACAAAATGGTTTACTTTTTGTTCTCTCTTCATGGTAGCACAGATAGAAAAAATAAATGTGTGTGGAGAACTGGAGATGCATATTAAATTAATGTTTGCTGTGTTTAAAGTACAGTTTATGTTTGTTTCTTCTGTATAAGAAAACACAATATAAATACACTACACCAAACACAATATTGATGCATCCATTGGGTTGGATTTCTGCCAATGTATTTGTACTCTTAAGCTGATAGGTTTCACTGAATAGTAATTCAGTTTTGCCTGTGTTTTAAAGTCTAGTGTTGCCTATGGAGGAGCAGCCTCTATCCCACCGGTAACATTATTTCAACATCAGTGGAATCTTTCTTACATCATAGCAGTGCATGAGGAGTTTCATCTCAATGAAAGGGTCATCGTAAGCCTCTGCAAACACAACAGTGCACAGACACCCCATGGATGAAGTTACACTTCTTGTGACCTTCATAGTTTTGCCACTGGGACAAAAATGACTGCCCATTTTATCACAAACAGCATTTATGAAAATAAATCCTTCCTGTTTCTTCAGCTTAGTGTTGCTGAAACAATTGCTACTTATGGCCTCAGAAATATTAGCTCAGAAAAATATATGTGGTTCCTGGGTGTACTCAAAAGCATAGGTTTCTCCCAAAGAAGACCTTTACTTTCCCTTATTAATGGAGCATAATGGTGAGTGTTGTGTGGCTACCCATACCCATTATTCCCATCCACCAGGTGTGTTGCAATTCTTTTTTGCCTATGTTTTTTATTATCATTGTTACGAGTCATTTCTGTACACATCTTTAGAGAATACTACCATATCTTAGAAGATTTAAAGATGAGTAATCTGATTTACTGAACCACATATTTCCCAGTCCACATTTTGGAGGAGGTAGATGCCCTTATTTTAAGATTACTATATTAATGTAGTATTAAACTCTAAAACGTTTTTTAGTAATAAATCCAGATCAAATAAATAAGCATTTCCTCAGCAATGTGTTTATTAACAATTTTACCCATGCACGTATAGTCATCATGCTTTCAAATAGCTGTCTCCAGCTCTCTCAGCTCCGCTTCCATTAGCTTGGAGTTGGGAGGAGCAGGGGAGTGGCTTACCTTCTGATGGCTGTGAGTTTGTGGAGACACACTGCTTGCCAGCACATAAAAAGGGTGGCTTCATAGGACCCTGCAAGGGCAATAAGCCACCCTAAATCAGGATATTAGGGCCAGTGCTCAGAGGATCAGCTGACACTGCATGAAACTAAAATTTTTGAACATTAAGGAGAAGCATCCATTGTAAGTGATTTAATCAGCGTTTGAAATAGCTTTTGACTTTAAAATTTCACTTTAAAGTGTGTCTGAAGTGATATGGAATTTTTCATTGTTTGTGTTCATATTAGGAAGTAAAAAACTTGCAGCGGGACACATGAACCTGTGACAGCCGTCTGAGAGGATATTTCCTTAATTTGGTGGGATTTCCTCTCACTTCCTGTTATGCCTACAGTACAGGGCCCTTTTGGACACAGATGACAAAAAAATGCCTGACAAGGGTTTTAACCATCCCTACTCTTAAAAAAGGTTTTGGCTCTAGATGTAATGTACCTGTAAGGAAGCCTGCCTGTGTACACTGTCATTCAATTTAATACTTTTTTATTGTTTTTATTTTGTCGTTTTACATGGCTTTAGTTCACGCTATGACACTTTAGGTGCATTGCAACCCTCTTCCTTGGGTGTCTAGCATGAGGGCCTTGTTTTAATTAGAACCTGCAATATGGATAATGTGCAACATAGAAGACTATTTTACTATCTTGTTTCTTATCAGTTACCCACCCGCACTGTATATAGTTTCGGAATATATGATAATGACACTCATAGCATAGATACGTAGTACAGCAGATCAAACTTGATGATTAAGCAGTTGTTGCAGCACAAGTAATATAGTGATTTAGATGATTGTTTTTACTTTATTACGTTTGTTGTCACAGTTATTCATTGCTTTATCCTTGTCCTTCAGGAAACCATCTAGTAAAAGTTCTCAGCCACATCACAGATCAAACAGTAAAGATGCTCAGTCTCTCTCGGTTGGAGCAAAACGAAGTGAGGAAGCTCATCCACCCACTGAAACATTCATTAATGGAAACCACCCGGCAGGATCTCATAGCCCAACAGTGCATCCAAAAAAGAGTAACCAAAGCGGGTCTGGCAACAAGGATCTATCCAACAACCATTTGCCGCATCTTGTTAGTCCAAAGGAAGCTAAATCTAAGAATGAATTTGATTTTAACACTGATCAAAAAGCAACTGATGGACCAGGCAGCAAATACATGAAATCGAGTTCCCGGTCCCAGCACAACAGACATTCATTCATGGAGGGCAAAACTAGCAGTTTACAACCTGGCGAAAGGCATGCTCGCCATAGCTACATTGACACAATCCCACAGTCCTCAAAGAAGAGCAGTTCCTACATGAACTATTCTAAAAATCATGGTGTCCTAACAGACTCAAAATCAGTGGGAAACCTTATTGAAAGTAGAGGACAGGCATTGGAGCCAAACAGTAGATATTTTCCATCCAGTTGCCATGACTTAAATTCTCCAACTAGCCCTGCTGGTCCGAGGCATGGTGACAGTAGAGCCATGTTAAGTCCCTCTGGAAGGACTAATCGTAAAGAGGGGACCTTAGAGTCTCGAAGGCCTACCACTAGACATTCCAGAACCATGGAGGAGCTGAAACTTCCTGATCAACTGGATGGTAGTCATTCCCACTCCCATTCAGCGCCACATGAGTCTTTTTCATATGGCCTGGGCTACACTAGTCCTTTCTCCTCACAACAGCGTCCTCACAGGCATTCAATGTATGTGAGTCGAGATCGTGTGCGAGTTAAGGGCAATGACCAAGGACTAAGTGTTGGGCAGGGAATGGCATCAAGGGCCAACAGTCTGCAGTTGTTATCTCCTCAGGTACAACATCGAACATTGACAAGATCTGTTGGATCATCTCGCGAAGATTGCACAGAAGACACTTCTAGGGTTAGTTTCATTTTCAGTTTAATAGTATATAAATTCTTGCCTGTTTGGTTTATCAAGGCTAAAAAGGCATCGTAACTAATGTCTTTGGGGCCCGACATGCTAGAGTTTTTGCACTACATGCTTATATATAACAAGCCATGTAGGGGACTGTGATTTTAAATTATAGCATAGGCTATAATTATAAGCAGGGGGTTGTATGACTCTTTCTTTTTCCTTTAACAGAAACTCTGCAGAATGTGTTACAAAATGCGATGTTCTTGGTCTGTTGTGTCATCATGACTTTGGGAAGTTTAGGAAGCTTTGTTTGGGTCCTGTAAACTTCCAACAGTTGCCTGGTTTCTTAGGTTCTTTAAAGTTTTTAGATTTGGGGGTAAATGCATTAAAAATAGAGACTATCGGGGTGCTCCTGGAGAGGACAGGTGCTGCGTGTGATTGCATGCAGCACCCTGTTCTTCTCTATGGCAGGGTGTCCGTACTCGTACTCAGACATGATGGATGCTGTCTGTGTCCGAGCAGGGACACCCGCACGTACGTGCAGTTCGGGTGAGCGTACAGCCACGTACTGCCATAGAGAAGAACAGGCTGCTGGGTGCAATCGCACGCAGCACCTGTCTCTCCCGGGAGTGGCCCGATACGGCCGTGCATGCAGCACGCATCTGTACGGGCCAGCTGTTAGTCGTGTGAATGAGGCCTTAGGCATCTACTGCACCAATCGGTAATCTTGGCATGAGGCTAACAATGATGTGGGAATTGACCAATTATACTTTGCAGGCAACATGACCTATGCATTGTTAACCAATCACAACTGAAAATTCTTGTATGATACATTCTACATAAGCACATCATAGCAAGGTATCACCTATAAGTCTGCTCTTAGTTTGCTTTAACTGATCATTTCTTCAAAATTTCCACCAGAACCTTTAGAAATGGACACTTGAATTCCATAGTTCAGATCGCTTTACTTTTGCTAATGATTTTTACCTTTCTCAAGTGGGCATATTTTTCCTCTATATACCATTAGTGATATGTGTCTGATATTTGTAGAAACATTTCAGATTAGAGTTTTTCATTAACAGAAGCCCTTGATGAGTGTTCGCTTTAGTAAACCTTTTCAGCCGCTTGTCGGTCTTATTTTTAGGATGTTTTGCATTTTTGAGTTTTGGAGAAAATCACAGGGCTCTGATTTACATAGAAATAATAGAGTGATTTCAGGTTAGAGTAAACTATGCTTCAGCAAAAACACCTCCTGTTATCTTGCATCACTGAATTTAATGTGTGTTCCTGTGGAATTAGGCTATAATGGAGCTTTAGCCTAGTTTTCTCTAATCACGTTTTGTGTGCTGTGCGTCTATCTGCGCTCTGCTTTGCCCTTCTATATTTGTTTCATCCTTGCTGCAGTTTCTTAAAACAGAAACAAATGTATTATGGTAATGTGAAGCACTGTCAGTGTTTGGTGTGTGAGGGAGTGGGTGTTTTTGTGTGGGTTGTGCGAATATTTTCAAACTGCTTTTAAATCTTTTAAGTAGCCTCTCCTTGCATAATGGAATAATTGAGAATTGTGCTGAATGAATATATTCTGTTTAAAAGTATAGCATTGTTACCTGTCTTGTTATGTTTTATGTGCACTTACATTCTCCGCTATTCTATATTTGATATGTTCAGATTCTGTTGCCCTGTGGAAACTGTAGCAAAATGAAAAGTTGTGTCTACCTTCTGTTGTCAGTTACAGATAACTGCAGACATACTTCAGTATCAAAAAGCAAAATTCACTTCTCTATTATAGTGCAGATCTCCCCACTTACCCTACATCCCCCACACTAACGCTCCATGTAACTTGGCCTATTCAGCTCTTACCAGACTGTTGCATTAATCCCCATGTGGTAAGATTTGTTATGGTGTGCATTCACAAGCGCTATGTTAAAGCAGGCCTCCTTGGACCCTAAGATGCACAGCTCTTTGTACTTTCTTGGCATGCCTCGGTGCCGGAATGAATGAACTTCCACACCCATGTGTGGGATGTTTGTAATTTTAGCCCAGTCAGTCAAGATGGCCAAAGATTACGAACCTTAAACTAACTCTTCCCAAAAACCTAATATTATTCTCACATCAGTGCTCCTTGTAACCCTCACATTAACCCTCCCTGTGACCTTACCCCCCCACCTTCTGTAACCCCAGTCCTCACACTAACCCTCCCTGATGCAAGCTCAAACTCAGCATGTGGTGCAACACATTGAGTCAGCCACAGGGTGCTATATATGCCCAGGGATGTGGTCCATCAGCTGGTGGAGCTCTGTCCCTATACGGGTTCAACAACAAACTAAACAAGTCCCCAGACGTTCACAGCGGATGCTCTGGTGACTCGGTAGGATCAGTTTAACCTGATCTAGGCCTTTCCTCTCTGAAGATTCTTCCTCTAATGCCCCTTAGGATTGAGGCAGAGGTCATTCTGATGATCCTCGTGGCACTAAACGAGGCTCGTGGTACTCCCACTTATTTAGACTCTTGGCAGACTCTCCATGGCCTCTTACAGACTACCCATACCTTCTGTCTCAAGGGCCGATCCACCGTCCTACTGTGCAGTTGCTGGCTTAGGCAGCTTCACTGTTGAAGCCCAGGTCCTGAGAGACAGGTTCAGTTCAGGAACAAGTATGGCAACAAATTAGTTTTCATTTAGAGTAGAACTTCATGGTTTGTTCCCTGCTGTAACTTTACATTTGTGTTATTGATAAAGATCTCTAGAGAAACAAAGAGAATTTTTGAGTTAAACATAATAATTGAAAAGGGGTTTAAATGCATACTTTTCTATACCTATATATTTATTTTTCACATGTTTTACAATTCATGGCAGAATTTTTGTGTTTTTGTACACAGTTGCAGTATGTATGCGTATATATATATATATATATACATGTGTGTGTATGTAAAGGGTGGGGGCTAAACATGTAAAGCTGGTGTATCACGCTATATGATTGTTCGTGAAGAGTTAGACTGATGTCACTTTTGCAATCTTTAAAAAATTTTCCTTTTTTCACAGGTTGCTCCATCACTGGCTGAATGAGCAAGTCGTTTCTCCCTCGTTGAGAGATTTGCTGAATGCCACTTTAAGTTAGGGATCAGTGACTCGCTTATCCAGCCAGCAGGGGAATGACCGGTGCAAACAGGCGACTATAACCAAGTTTTAATTTCTTTATTTTTACAACTGCTTTATTCCCCTAATATCTGTCAGTGTTATGTGTTCCATTGTGCAGTGTGCTGAAGTACTAAAGCTTTCTTTTTGCTTACCTGAACTGTATTCACCAAGTAATGTGTGTTGTCTTGCTTCACAAATTGTATGATCCATATGTTTTATTTGCTGTTAGCAGGCTGACCCAGCTCTGTCAGAGGGGATCATCCACTCAAGACCACTAGCTAAAGAGCCCAACAGAGAAGCCACAGCTCCATTTCACACGCGCCAAAAGCCAGAGGTCTGAATCACGCAATATTAGCATTATATATAATCTTGATGACATAACATATAATATCTGCGGAATATGGGTGAATCATACACTAAACTTCAGAGTAAAATTGGGACTAAGTAATTTTCAAAACTGCAAAGAACTCCACTTATGCCATACAAATTCTGAATATATTCCACTGGTGAGAGTGTTTTATCACCAAATTAACCCTTTCGCTGCCAAGCCCTCCGGAACATTTTTCAAATCAGCTGGCCAAGCCATTTTTGAATTTTCTGCAATTTTTTCCTATTGGTTTGATTTTCAACTGCTGCGTTGCTAGCGTTTGTAAAAGACCCCCCAAACCATATATTTTCTGAAAGCGCAGGCCCGGTAGAATAAAAAGATGGTGATACTAAATTTGTAGGCCCTGCGATAATTGCGCAAATGTTTCTCAAATTAATATTAAACCGATAAAAATACACAATTCAATTGTTAAAACACACCAAAATCAGTATCCGTGCACAAAAAAAAATAATTTTCTGACTAAATCTAAAAGATAAAACTGTATTGAGTTAATAAATAACAAATATTAGCAAATTTGTAATTGCGCCTTTTTGCGAAAAGGTAAAAAAATGAAGGTATGCAAAACTGTAAATAATCGACTGTTTTGAACTGTAAATGCCAGGTCCGTACGACGTACTGAGCTGGCCAGCTGGAAGCACTTTTGTACCTCCGTACGACGTACGTCCTTGGCAGCGAAAGGGTTAAAGGGCAACACAACTATCATTGCACAGGCATAGTTGATAACGAAAGCTCTGGCTGAATAATTTCATTCTGAATTTTATGTCAGACTTTAATATCAGGGAATTTCGTACAAACTCACAAAAATAAACTTTAATGCCCATGCGACAATGACACCTTTTGTCGTTCAGTCAGAACTCCAGAACACGTCTACCTTTTAAAGATGATTTAATAGAAAGAATGCTGAAGAACAGAGCAGTCTTCTGCTTTTCAGCATCCACGTTGCCCGGGGTTTTTCATAGGTGCCAGGAAACATTTTTGTCAGTGTTTCTGGCATGGTTCACCTAAATGAAAGAAAAGATGTGGAGGTGCCAGTGGTAGAAAAAAAAACAGCTTTCATACAACTTAAAATACTGTCTTGAAGTTATGATTTTGCTCTACCTTATGTTGCCATTCCTCATTTGCATGCAAACCAATAAACACTTGCTTGCTTACCAAGATATTTGTGCTATTGTAATATGTATTCTTGTCTGTCCTAAAGACAACTGACTTCATAAAATCTTAGATCTGCTAACCATAAACTCATATCATCTTGCTGGGATTTCTGATGCCACATAATATGCCTTTTTGCCCACTTGGTCACCATATCTCTGCAATTCCCATTAACAAAGTTCTCCTTACAAAGATCTCACTGGCAATGGTCCCTCAGTCTATTCCAGCATGGAACACTTTATCGACGGACATTGAGCTTGTGGCAATGGCATCAGTTTGACATCTGTTAACAGTGACACTAAACTCAGGAGTTAAATCTTAAAAATGCATTGAAGTATCTTAAGTACCTTAACTATTAACAAAAATGTATCTTATTTGTGTACCACTCAGCTGTTGATCCTCAAATCATCTCTGCATTTGTGCTGACACTGTCCTTTGTTCTGGAGGGTGGCTACTTTTTTTCCCATGGTCCCCATGTTTGTTGTAAAGTAGCCACCACTCCATTCTGAATCCCGTGATGGACTACAGTATCACGCTTAGTTATCCAATTTTGTATTGAAGTTATAGTATATCATGGGAGCAAGTTTGGAGCGGTGGCTACTCTACAACACACACAGGGACCATGGAGAAGTAAAAAAGTAGCCACCCTCCTGAAGGAAGGCCAGTGTCAGCACCAATTCAGAGATGATTTGATTTAGGCAACTACAGCTGAGTAATGCACAAATAATGTACATCTTTTTAATAGTTAAGGTACTTGAATGCATGTTTAAGATTTAACTCCTAAATTTACTATCACTTTAAGATGCTTATTTTGGCATAGGCCCTTACAAGGACTGCCATCAGTTCCCAAGGTTTGTGTGGTACACAGGAAATTATTTGTGGATCTACAGCAGTTAGCCCATGAATGGAGCCCCCAAGTTTTAAATGCCTTTTGTGCCCCTGTTGAGATTTTTCTTTTTTTAGATTTTAAATGCCTTCTGGGTTTTCATACAAGGGATTTCTCCTCTCATCCTTTTCTGTCTGACCTGAACAGAAAGTGAGCAGTCTCCATCAGAGTTGAATAGCAACAGAAAACAACAAAATGCTAACAGAGGCTCCTCATTCTACCAGAAAGATTCTTCCTCTGCTGCCCCTTAGGATCAAAGCGGAGGTCATTCTGGCGATCCTCATGGCACTACAGGAGGATCGTGGTACTCCCACTTACTCAGACTCTTGGCAGACCCTCCATCGCCTCTTCCAGACTACCCTTACCTTCTGTGTCAAGGGCTGGTCCACCATCCTACTTTGCAGTTGGGGACACAGAAAGGAAAATAGGTTTTACCCCTTCCCCACATTACGCAAAGCTAGCAATTTTTTTCAGTTGTAGGTGTAGTTACTTTGCTGCAGGTTTTCTATAGGTGAATTCAATTTTGAGATTAAATTAAAAGTTGCTGGGATGTCATCACTTACCTGCTGGCTGAAATAGAACTACAGAGGGGAGGTTATTAGACCACTGGCTTGGCTGATAGACTGCTCAGTGGCTAATGGTCTAACAGAAAGGAAATGAAGGATGCAGAGGGCAGGAAGCACAGGCTTGTACCATAGATTTCTGGAAGACTACATTGCTATGCAGAAAAGTAAGTACATATTTTGAATCCTTTCAAAAGCTAGTTAGAGTAGGCTGAACAATTTGTTTCTATAAATAGGAAGAACCTGGGAACATGTGCATATATCATATATATGTACTGAATCTTTTTTTTTATTTGCCCAGACATACACTACAAACAAAAAAGTTCAGGCTTGATTTAGATGTGCAATTTGAATTATCCACTAATATTTATAAACACAACAAAGCAATTCTGTGTCCCAAGCAGTTGTTTTCTGCCTGCAGGCTCTGTTAGATAATAGCTATCTGTTGTTCAATATCTGGAGCTTCCAAAGGTTTGCTTGGGGATCAGGATTTCTCATGGGTGTCACTAATGTCTACAAAGTTTCTTAGAAGACTAGCTTTTAAAGAAAACGTGTCACAAGCTTGGGCAATTTCCTTTATTCATCATATGCTCAGTTGAATTGACTTTATTTGTGAGTATGTTACTTTGAAGGAGTGAAACTCACATGGCAGTTGGATTGTTTCTTCACATCTGACCACCATATACAGTTTTTGATAGAACACCAAATTACAGAAGATGGTAGAGAATTCTACAACCCCAAATCCAAAAAAGTCGGGACGCTGTGTAAAATCTACATAAAAACAGAATGCAATGATTTGCAAATCTCATAAACCCATATTTTATTCACAGTAGAAAATAGAAAACATCCAATGTTTAAACTAAGAGAATGTACCATTTTAAGAAAAAAAATAAGGTTTGAAATTGATGGCAGCAACACATCTCAAAAAAGTTGGGACAGGGCAAAGTAAGTGGTACTAACAAGGAAGAACTGGAGGAACATTTTGCAACTAATTAGGTACATTGGCAACAGGTCAGTACCATGATTTGGTATGAAAAGAGTTCAAAGTGTCTCAGAAGTAAAGATGGGCAGAGGTTCACCAATCTGTGAAAAGCTGGGTCTAAAAATTGTTGAACAATTTCACAATAATGTTTCTTAATGTAAAATTGCAAAGACTTTAAATATATATCATCATCTACAGTACATAATATCATCAAGATTCAGAGAATCTGGAGAAATCTCTGTGTGCAAAGGGACAAGGCTGAAACACAATATTGGATGACCATGATCTTCCGGCCCTCAGACAGCACTGCATTGAAAACAGGCATGATTCTGTGATGGACATCATTGCATGGGCTCAAGAATACTTCCAAAAATCACTGTCTGTGAACATAGTTTGCAGTGCAATCCATAAATGCCAGTTAAAGTTCTATCACACAAAGAAGAAGCCATATCTGAACATGATCCAGAAACGCAGCTGTCTTCTGTGGGCCAAAGCTCATTTAAAATGGTCTTTTGCACAGTGGAAAACTATTCTGTGGTCAGACGAATGAAAATGTTACATTCTTTTTGGCAACCATGAGTGCTATGCCCCTAGGACTTAAGAGGAGAGGAACCTGCCGACTTGTTATCAGCGCTCCGTTCAAAAGCCTGCATCTCTGATGGTATGGGAATGCATTAGTGCATATGGTATGGGCAGCACATGAATGGAAAAGCACCATCAATGCTGAAATATATATACAGGTTTTAGAGTAGCATATGCTCCCATCCCGACTATTTCGTTTTCATGGAAGGTTTTCTATATTTTATTGTGAATAAAATTTGGGTTTATGAGATTTGCAAATCATTGCATTCTGTTTTTATGTAGATTTTACACAGCAGCCCAACTTTTTTTCGAATTGGAGTTGTATATTAATTGTGCCCTGAATATAATTGTACAGTATTTATTACCATGAGCACAACTAACTTTTTGTATATATATAATATATATA
>NW_017306443.1:28148-63768 GCF_000935625.1 Nanorana parkeri | reverse complement strand
TATATATATATATATATCAGTGCTTCATCTACTACTTTATCCTTTGCTAGTGAATGAAACCGTTTAGCACTTACCTTCCAAAAAAATGTACCTGTTAGCTAGCAGTTTTTCTAAAGAATTTAGTATGATCCCTATAGGTGTCTTGGTAATGTTGACACATAGATTAACTGATGAATCTTGAAAAAAAAATTAAATCAGGCTTTAGAAATCAAAACTAAAGCCTCAGTCCTGCAAACACTGGCCACATTCAAGTAATTGCCCTCCCGCTTCCCCATTGCTTAAAGTAACCTCTCCTTTTCCCCCCTACCGCCACCACTTTGGTCAGGGCCGTCCCTTTAATGAACCAGCCGGAGGCTGTTGCCTCGGGTGGCATCTCTTTGGGTCACTTTTGGTGTCAGGCAGAGCAGAATATTGGTTGTATAGTAGCTGCTCTGCTGTGCAATGTGGGTACATGTCAAGGTTTCACTTAAAGGACTAAAAAAAAATTAACTGTATTTCACAGCTTTTGAGAAAATTTAGAGATAAACAAGTCATTGCTTATCAAAAGTAAATGTAACAAAAAATATTTTCCTACACAAAACTGATGGCAATGATTCATGGACTGAGAAATCTGCCACAACGTGGCACACACAGTTGTATTCCTAACCGTGATTCACTGTTAGATGTGCCAATCCAGTGGGAAACTATCAGATCAGAAATGGACTTGATCATCACTTCTGGTACAGTAAATCTTCCTTTGTCTGCAATGGCACCTTGTGGAACTGTAGGCTGTACCGCAATATTAGATACAATGGCAACTGTTTCTGTATCAAGTTTGCATGTTAATTGAGCAATAGCCATTTTTCTGAAAATTGTTTTACTTTATGTAGTTGTTTAAAGAAATGTGAAATCAGTGTGATTTGTAAGTTGTAAGCTGACTTAAAAATGCCCAGAAGATTTTATATCCAGCAATCTTAACAATAATTAAAACCTAATTCCAGCAAAAAAGTTTGTTCTTTATTGTCCATTGAGGGACACAGTAAAAGAAGAAATCACATACGAGTGGGTTATACTGCTGCCTTTAGGAGGACTGGACACTGGCAAAACTAGTAGTATCTATCAGTTCCACAGTTTTGCTTTTTCCAAGCCTGCGTGTACTATATCAGTTACCTTGCAGAACGCTTAACACTTTGGAGCAGTGATGTAGCCTCTGGTGCATCAGTCTCTTGTGTCTCGCTTTGACTCAGATATCTTGATAAGTGTTATCTGCGCTTTAAACTCTGCATAGGGCACTGTCCCCTCGGGTGAAGATCACTTTCAGGTGACCCAGTCTCTTTAATTTTCCTGTGCAGTTTACCTCAGGAAATACCAAAGAGAGACATGTACAGTATGTTACATTCGCACACTGCACTGTAAATTATGCTATTTTGCAGACTTCTGTGTCCAAGTCTATTAGCCGAGAGATGTCTCATTATTTGGAGTAGGGATACTACCTCCGATATACTCAGTGTCTAATATTTTCTTGTGTAATGGAATTCAGGAAATAACAAAGGCATTCTTGTCTGTTACCTTTACACACTATGCTCTACATTATGCTATTTCCCAGACCCCTGTGTGTTAGCTAGGTGTACTCATATTGTTTGGAGCAGACATACTACCTCTGGTATACCTAGTCTCTATTTCCTTCTGTATGGGAAAATATTATGTTCCCTGGACATTCAGATCTGCCGTGGCACTGTGCCTGTTACTGGCAGAATGCTGTTTCGAAGTCGAATTGTAATACAGCTACTATGTTTCCTATCTCTGAACACTGATTCTATCATTAGATGTCTATTTGGGAATAACACATTTCTATGTGTGACCTTCATTAATAGATGCAGCTTAAATACTACCTGTACAGTACAGCCTCCTATCCAGATCTAGAACAGTGCATCCTCTTTGTGTGTTACCAAAACAACAAAACAAGCATGACAGTTGGAGAATTGGCTTAGTTTTATTTGTTTCGCCAGTGTCAAATCCTGCTAAAGGCAGCAGTATAACCTACTTTGATTTCTACTGTTCCTGTGTCCCTCACTGGATTTTAAGAGAGAGATTTTATATTAAGTACAACATTTTATTTTTTAATAGAGTAGGTTTTTATTTTAGTGTGTGGCCTCAATTGGAGAAATTTCCTCTCACTTCCTGAAGCTATGACTACTGTACAATAAATGGGAAGAGACAATAAAGTACAGGCAGTAATAAAAACATGGTCAGAATTTCTAATACTTTACTAAAATCCTGTTTTGTTTTTTTTATCTGTGTCATTGTCAGAGAAGTTGTTGGAAATCTCACCAATAAAGAATACAGATGGCAGTTAAAACCTGACAGAGGCTCTAAGCCTTCCCAATTTTAGCTGAAAGTCATTTTATGGAGTTTTCTGTGGGTGCTTCTTTGAATTTGATTTTTTTTTTGTCTTTTGAGGGATATAATATGTATATAATTATGCCAACAGAAATAATGGATTTGTATATTTTTTTTTTTTAGGGAGGTCCTTATCATGATACACATACAGATGACTTGGCATCCTCCAAAGAAAACCGCCATATATACAGTGACACAGTCCCTCGAAGGGTTGGAAGCTTCTACAGAGGTAAAACCTGTTCTCTGTTTAGATTATGACTATTACACTAACATTTTCCTAATCAATCCATGGAAAAGCAATACTATTATATCCACTCATGGTAAGACTGCTACCACTCAGTATCCTGTACAAGGCTTTGTGCCTCAGTAGGGAGGCTAAGAACACCAGGACCCTTGATGTAACATTTTTTTGCGGTGGCTTTGCAATTCTTTACCTAAAAACCAAGCTGTAGAGGTGTAGACAATACATGTTTGTGACTTGAGAATAGCTGTCATAATTATCAGTTTTATATATCAGCTTCTTAAGATAGAAGATATGTTTAGTTAATTGATAAAGTATCCTTTTGTACACAGAGCTGGAGAAATCTGTACAAAATAATTAAACACTGTCCACTTTCACCTTTTGTGTGAAAAATTGTGTGCGCACATAGTTTCTTTGTCTCAATCATCTTACATGATATCATCTAATGGAATAAGATGACTCCTATGCACTGGTAGCTGCCCTATAAATCTGATACAAAAAAGGGGTAGGAGTGGACCAAATACAAGGACTGAAATTATGATTTCATGGAACGAATCACTTCAGTGCTAGCTACATGTGTGACAGCCCACACTTGGTCATATGATTTCCGAGGAAGGGGAAGATCAGGTTTAAGATTGCTTTTGACAACCCTACTAATGCTCTCATGTTAGACATACCAGCAGGATGGTTAACATGGCTTTATGTTAACTTTTAAATTTAGGTCCAGTTTGATAGTTTTGCTTGTTATGTTGCTCCCCAAGCCCCTACTCTATAGCAGCCATAGTTTTTTTTTTTGTTTTTTTTATCTTCCACAGATACCAGTTGAAAAGCTTGAACAAGTTGGATACTTAGCGTTGTGTTTTAAGTAGTATCTTTGCTATATTCCAGCAGTTCTGGATGTACGGTTGGCCACAGATGTATGGATGTATGCTTGTCTCCACCTACCTAATGAAAATTGGTGATGTAGGCATGTTCAGGTGTTGGTACACCAGATCTGTTCTTTTGTGTAGTATCATACGATTCTAAATTGGGGTATACCTTTCTTCTGAAAACAGTAGCCGCCTTTCCTTTTAGTGGCTTTGACCCACCCCTTTGCTCCTCCCGCGTCTCACTATTAGTGAAGTCACTCATCACAGTAATGGGTTTAGTAGTGAGGCGTAGAAAGGGGTGGACCAGAGCCAGCAATCCGATAGTTAGTAGCTGTTTGTAGGAGAAAAGCATGCCACTGTTCAGAAATCTCAAAATGCTGGATAGAAGAACAGAGTATTTTTGGAATTGCAATCACAGTGACAACATGTAAGTACCTTCCATTTAATGCTCATGCTGTGCATAGTGTGCAAATACACACAGCATCTTAAAATATTGCTAGCTATCAAGTATAGGGAGTGCAGAGGAGCATTAAACTGACTTATTTTCTTATTTTCTCTTTACAACTGTATTTTTTTCCTTTTAGTGTACTTCTGATGTGATACCATTCTCTTCTCCACAGTTCCATCGCCTCGTCCAGAGGGAAATTTTCATGAAAATAGCACGTCAAACCGCAGTTCTTCACATCCAGTTGACAGCAGTGCAGGAACAAATCACTCAAAGAGACAAACTACTTTCGATCACTGGTGAGTATCTACTTTTTCATCATTAGTAGACTCTGCATAGGTGCAGTTTTGTGCATTAGTTTCAGAACATTTGCAAACAGTTTTTGGTTGCATTAAACCATTGTACTGTAAAAGAACGTATCCTATTAACCTCTTTTTAATCTATTAACCTCTTATTAATTGTATACATCATCTCTCATCATATATTAGGGCATCAGTAGTCCATGTAGCAAATGAAAACATAAAAGGGAGGGAGAAAATACTTCCTCCATATATCTGCTACAATTAACTCAGACCACACTAATCCAGGGCAGCAAAACATATATCAATAGACTGGACAAAGCAGCACAGGGGGGTGCAACATAAGCGTGCATAAGTGAACTGTCAATATAAACACCAATCAAGGCCACAGCATGATTTACTTCAAATGATTATGCCCATGCCACTAATCTATCAAGACCTATACTATAATACAGCTTTCATGGTGCAGCTTACAGTTGCAACGTTCCTTGCTTGCACAGCAGGTCTTCCAAGGTTGAATAGTGGGCTCGCCTTTAAAATCTGCACGTCAGCAAACACATAGGTGTTAGGAAAGGCTGCATGCCTTCCTTCATCCGCATTCTAGCAGTGTCCAGGTATGCTGATGCCATCGCAACTGACGGTGTGCAGTGGTATGTTACACGCTGCAAGCAAATTCTCCACTGGAAAGCAGAGAGTGTGATGGTACCGAAGACCGGCTGCTATTCAAGACCTGGTAATTCAAGCTTGATCCAGTTAACTTCCTACCCAGTCATTTGTGGACACTACTGCTTTCTGGGAGCAACTCTTGTTTGGGGCTGACAGGCCAGACAAGCCAGATATGGACATTAGCACATTATTACATCACACTTTGATGTGTACATGATATCGGTACCGCTAGTATGTTGACTGATTGTATGGGGTTACTTTTATTTGATCCAAAGCGGTATATATTTAAATGAGTGTTCTACCACGAGGAGGTAGGAAGGGCATTTCTAAATTTTGCCCCATACATTTATTGTAGACAGAACAGTGTTTTGTGCCTAATTTAGGATCTCCGTACCACTGTGTTGGAATGAGCTAGCACTTTCATCCATCTGCCCCGTTGGTCATGTATATTACAACATCTGCTCTAAAACATGGTGTAAACCTGTGAGTTAAAAATAAAAGGTGTCCAGGAGTTCATGATATGTTCTCTATGTTTATTAGCACTTATCTCCCATTTCAGTTTGCAGCCTCTTTCTTTTTTCTGGCACCTGCTGTTTTTGGAGGATTGGTCTCAGTAAGCTTTCTAAGGTTGTTTTGTAAAATATAAGAGGGGTTGATTTACTTTACAAGCGAATTTTCCCTTAGCTTAGTGAATGGGATGAAAATTCACTTTGCAAAACATACCCAATCACGTGCAAGGGGGGAAAAAAATTGCACATGATTGGAAGTCTGCAGTTCTTCCACTCATTAACGAAGCTAAAGGAAAATTCTCTTTGCAATTAAAAATTCCTTTGCAAAGCAAATAACCCATTGCCCTTTACTAAATCAACCCCAGTGGGGGGTTGGAGTTTTTGAAGGTCTACCTGAGACAAATATTTGATTTATAGCAGTGAATCCGATTCTTAGCAAAGGGGAATATGATTGATGGGAGAAGATATGGGCTTTGTGAGTACTTGTTAGCCATTAGCACATTCTCAAAATCTCCCCCTAAAGATGCAAGTTGTGATGGTTTGCATTGAATCCTAGTGATCCTGATGTAATGTTACAGTTTTGCTTTCCATAATATTTTATAGGTAAGAGTGAGTGATACAAAGTATTTTGCATCTGCCTCTAAATTTTCTTTCCATTATATTTTATAGGTAGGAGTAAGTGATGCAACAGTATTTTACATCTGCTGCTAAATTTTAAGTGTAAAAATGAAAGAGCCCTGGTTAAATCTAAATCCATCTTATTTTCATGCTTGCTTCATCTCGTTGGGTCAGCTAGATTGTCTGTATCTAAGGTTGAAGCCCATCAAAAGCCTGTATTTTTAACTGTCTGTGTGATAAACAGGCATTTTCAAGGCAAGTAGGCATGCTAAAGGTCAATATTTTTTAATGGTAAATGCACTGGGAAGCTGGATCTCCCATACACCCAGTGCTTAACAGTGCTCGAGGGAATGGGTGGAACAAAGCAGGGCAGTCAATCTAAAAGGCTGTGTAGCTAGATGTGGTTATACATGAATAGGGCTGTCAACTGTGCCAATTTCTAAGCAGCTACAGCAGCAGCAAGCTTGACATTGTTGCAGAAGGAAGAACCTGGTCCCTTTATTACACAGGATTTATATAGTGCCAACAGTTTGTGAAGCACTTTACAATATAAACGAAGACTGTACAATTACAATACAATTTAATACAATGCCTGTGAGACCTTACAATCTAAAAGGGAGCGGAAAGTTATACAAAAGGTAATAATTCTGTGGGAATGAGTTGATGGAGAAATTAAAAGTTCAGTTGTAAGGTGGAGGTGGGTTAGGATTCCTTGAAGAGATGAGTTTTCAGGGATTGCCTAAAGGCGGACAAAGTAGCAACACCCATAAAGTTTGGAATAGGGAGTTGCAAGGGTAGGAGATGCTCTG
This sequence comes from Nanorana parkeri, assembly GCF_000935625.1. Classification (NCBI taxonomy): domain Eukaryota; kingdom Metazoa; phylum Chordata; class Amphibia; order Anura; family Dicroglossidae; genus Nanorana; species Nanorana parkeri. Next base: position 56,933 of record NW_017306443.1, on the reverse strand, counting down.
GAAGAGTCCTGGGGGTAAGCATGGGTGACAAGGGAGCTAAAGAGCAGGAGGATCACCAGGTGTTTACAAAATGTTCCAGGGGGTAAAAAACCAACAAAGAGCCCTATCTTACTGGTATTCCTTTTAAGTTGCATTAGTGAAATAAATGAACTTTGCACGATATTCTAATTATTCGAGTTTCACCTGTAGCCTTGTCCCTGCAATACATCCCCTTCTTAATACAGGGCAAGACCCTGCTAGCTTTGTTTACAGCAGCCTGGCACTGCAAGCTACCATTCAGTTTGTGGTCTACAATGACCCCCAAATCTTTTTCTATTTCTGACTTCCCTAGTGGCATACCCATGATTGTATAGCCTATTTGTTTATTTTTATGTCCAAAGTGCATTACTTTGCATTTATCGACATTAAACCTCATCTGCCATAGTATTGCCCACTCCCCAATGGGTATGGGTTGCCTACATCACATATGGGATTTTATAGTTCAACATTTTTTCTACAGCAATGAAAATTAGCAATATGTTTTGTTTTCAGCCCCGGTAAGGACATTTATGCCCCTGCATATACTGTATAGTCCAGGGATGTGCAGTCAGGTGAGGCAGAGCCTCACCTAGAATTATGGAGGAAAAATCTGTCAGCTTCATGCCTGCAGCTGACAGCTTTTTCTCCATTCAGATCGGCATCTAACAGCTAACACAGCAGGCAAATCCTCCCCGCTGTGTGACCTGCCACGAAGCCTCAGCGGTGAGGAGCAAGTGAGGGACAGGGAGGCTCTCCCTGTCTCCTTCTTTCCACTAGCTTGGTGATGGATTGGGCTTCAGCCTACGGGGCGGAGCTTTAGCCTACAGGAGGTGGAGCTTTGGTCGGTGGGGGTGGGGCTTCAGCAGACGGGGGCGGGGCTGGGGAATGCCTCACCCCGAGCAAGAGGTAACGCACGTCACTGGTATAGTCGGATATCAAAATATCTGTAAAGTAACTATTAAATGCAATGCAGCAAAGTTATGAAATGTGATCCAGTCTTTGCCGCCTGTAATTAAACCTGAAGTCATAATAGCAGCTCCCAATAGAGTTGGACAAAAAGGTGCATTGCCTACATCTCCTTACTGCTTTATTTTTTATTGCAGCCTAGCTAGACGCACAGCACTTACCTGATTAATTTAAACAAATGGAGCTAAGATAATAAGTGTGTTTCTCGTGTTAGGAAGGGAAGCTTCAAAATGAGGTCACTGGTTGTGACTCTTAGCAGTCATTACTCTTGGGATTCCTGCCATAGCTGCTGACTAAATGCTGTGAATAATTGAACATGCTATCATTCCTGAAACTTCAATGTATGTCAGCAAAAGGAGGGTTATGCTGTGATACTATTTAAAGGGATAGTTATAATAACCGTTACAATTACATGAAAAGTGATCAGTTGTTTGAATGGCATGTATTTCTTTTTCACGCATTATAAATGGGATATTACACCACTGCAGGAATTTTTGGCATCATATATGATGTCCCCTGGAGAGCTGTATGAAGAATATCCAACTAGAACAGGTAGGCCAACTCTGAGCCTCCAGCTGTGGAGAAACTACAAATCCCGTCATGCATCTGCCTCTGCGAGTCGTGCCTGTGGCTGTTTTTTAATGCCTAAAGCGATTTTTAGTTGCACCACAGCTGGAGCACCAGTGTTTGCCTACTCAGAAGGTGGTTCCAGACCCAGAAATTAATTTTAAGTCCTAGTGGGCCTGGCAGTGTCTTTGAATTTTCCAGGAAGAGCTGAAATACAACCAGTGCAATCAAATGGAATTTTGGACTGACCTGTACACACCCCTACATGACTATGTAGTCGGAGAATGAAATAATGGATGGTCATTGTTATGATACATAAGAATGTTAGAAGAATGTTTACTGTATACAAACAGAAAATCAAGTATTTAACACCTAAAGCAATCGATCGATACAAACATTTGCACATATATTAACAGAGAGCGGACTATTTATATGCACTGAATCAAAGAAATGTGGAGAGTGAGACTGCTGTCTATAGCTTCCAAGAAGATTTTTATCATTTAAACATGAGTTCAATACATTAGTTATCTATCTGCTACTCTACTAACATTTTTATTCTAGGGCCAACTATAAAGAGTGTATAGCAAAAGAATTGTTTTAGGCAGTCAGTTTTGTCCAATAGCAATAACATTTATATTTGCCCTTGAAAGTGACAGTCGAAGAATAAACAGTTGAATCTGATCTGGAGCATATAAATAATGCTCTCATGCATATCTTGGTCCCCTTTATTTGAAAACTGTTTATTTTGTATCTTTATTAGGGCTTCAACAACGAATCGATTCAATTAAAGAATCGGTAATGACAATCATTGTCAACGATTCTCATTATCGATTAGTTGATTCTGCTTCTCTTTTCCGTGCTTGGAGCTGGGGGTTTTTTATCGACTCTGTGTCCTCTGCAGCCAGTGCCCAGTGGTGAGGAGAGCTCCAAACCTCACCCAAAGCTTTTTCACCTTCCACAGCCCTCATGTTTATAATTTGAATGTCTCTTGTTCCAAAAGTCTGTAAACAAGTGTTTAAGGGCATTGAAAATGGGAGTGTGATTGTGTGGGTGTGGTTAAAGGTAGGGTTGCACAGATACCAAGTACACTACTCGGTACAAGTACGAGTACATGTACTGATACTTTGGAGCTCCAAGACTACACTAGAGAAAAATTCAAAAATTACGAGGCAGCTGTCATTTGTAAGGAGCACACGGAGCTCCTGGGATTTGTACATCTCTGTTTTAATGTACGATTTTGTTTTTATAAATATAAATAAAGGGATGCACAGATACCAGTTTTGCGAGTACTGGTACTTGCCGAGTACTTACAAGTACGAGCACAGATACATTTTTGTTTATTGTCATGTGACAGTTTTTCTAAAACAATACAGACGAATGATTTTAGGACAGTGGTGGAGCGCCAGAGCCAGGTCCCAGCTGCAACCGTTGCAACCCTGGTAGTTCTCATGAAAATGCCAAGTATCTGCACTGGTACTCGAAAAGTATCTGTGCATCCCTAGTTAAAGGCATGGTGATTAGGGTGCCTGCAGGTTTTATTTTGAGAATCTGATAACAATATCCCATGGCCATCCAGAAACAGAAGACGATAGGATACCTTAAATAAACACAGTTTATTTACAGGTTTCACAGCAAAGTACGTGATACGCAAGACTTTTTTTTAGCTTATCTGCAAATAATTCAGAAAACTGTAACTTTTTCACTTCAACATTATAAGCTATTTTGTGTAGAGCAGTAACATGAAACCCCCTGTTCAATCTATTTAATTCCGTGTTTTAACAGTACAAAATGCAGACTACTACAAGAGAGATGAATATTTATGCAGAGCACTGTATGTTCATGCTTTCCATGTCACAAGTGGAAGAAATAAAAAGTCTGAATTTGTTATCTATGAAATCCTAAGCAAAGGAATTCAGAGCTGCATTCTCAGAGGCATCTTGCTGAGCTTCAAGAATAATATAATGAACCTGTTTCTCCATTCAGATGGAGTGTTTGAAGAGATTATTCAGCCCACCTGGAAGTGATTGTAAATGAATGCTGAGCGCAAGCACCGATATGTTTATTGGGTGCTTCCAGACAGTGCCTTGTATAGTTTTTAACACCTTCTCAACCAGGTTTGCTATACATACAAGTAAGGTATAATGCACAGAACATGTCTCTTTGGTTAATGATACAGATGAGAAGAGAGGCCGAATATTATTATTATCATTATTATACAGGATTTATATAGCGCCAACAGTTTGTGCAGCGCTTTGCAATATAAGGAAGACATTACAATCACAATACAATCTAAAAATATTATTGCAATGCAGTACAAGCAAAATTCTGCTGTCCACTTTTCTCAATGACTACTGGCAATTTTGGTGCACTTGACACACACAGACATTGGGGTAAGAAGAGTGTTTAACAGCTCATGTATTTAACTGCTGTGTCTGGATTGCTGCTGACCCAAGCAGACCATTGTGATAGGGAGACAGGAGAGATTGCACACAGTGAAGAAGAGGGAAGACCTTATATTGTCTTCCCTCTTCTTAAAAGGGAAATGTGAGTGAGATGAATGTGAGTGAATATACTAGCATATGGCATTGAGAGACTAATGTGGAAAAATGTGGTGAAATGTAGGGCTGCTGATGTTCATCAGACTGCAGAATAAGCGTATGCTGTTAGGACTGTGTGATCCTGGAGACACCTAGTGGCCACTGAAGAAACAGCAGAAATAGATTTTCTTGTCCTTTCATGGTGTACAGAAGGGATTTGAATGTAGGTAATGGCAATTCAAGGAAACTTGTCAGACTAGTAATATGGGCATCACTGACTTGGTTTTGAAGGTGCAGTCTCCATGCTATTTAGTAAGGTGCTACATGAAAAAACATGTATATATCAATTGTCTTAACCCCTGATATGCACAACAATCGGTCACTAACCCCTTATGTAGTGAAAAAAGGATAAGGTTACTTACATAGTATTTGGGGTTGAATAAAGACATACGTCCATCAAGTCCAACCCATATAGGTCCACGCATCATCTCATTCTTAGGTTGACAACCATGGAGCCTGCATCTTCAAAATCAACTTGATAGTATTTAATATATTGGTATGTCTAGCAATTCCTTTTAAACTCTTTTACAGTGTTTTAATATTTTTGTGCATACCTCTCACCACTGTTATTAGTCTGCTCAGTTGTCCAAAATTCAGAGCCAAACCACTGAATACAGGTGGAAGCATTTTTTGATTGTGCTTCCTGGATAATATATATGGATGAACCTCTTCAAAAGCAGCAGCCACTCACACAGCCTTCCATGAACTTGTGACAGACAGAAAACAAGCTGTGATATACATGTAATAAAGTTTGAACATTTCTATCTGGAAAAGTTGATAATAATTAATTATACTGGTAAAACTATTGATGATGTCAGTCTTGTATTTAACATCCAATTTATTGGCCATAAAGTTGTTAAGGAAGCTTATGAAAAACATGTTTTTCTAATTCACATTTGTTCTTTCCTTGCAGGAAAGGTGTAGAAAAAAGCCATTCAGAACAAATCAAAGATAAAGAAAAGCAAAGTTTTTTCCGAGTCATAAAAAAGAAAAAGAAGAAATCCCAGCCTGTGAGTTTTTCTGCTTACTGTATTTTTTATGTGTGACTTTTGATATCATCATTATTATGCCTTGGGCTAGGGGATGTAGAAAGCCCAGTGTTTGAAAAAGGAGCTTATATTTCACCCACAGTCACATAGTGCTTCCTCATTCAAGCACAAAAAAAATTGCCGGTGTAATATGTACCTGTCACCCGTATGTAGCCATTTTGTTGGCTAAATCAACATTTTTATCTGATCAGTTTGCTATAAATTTGGGTCACACGGAGGGGCAGATCTTTCACCAAGAATGATGTGTAGTGAAAGATCTGTCTTTCCTCTTCTGATTTGTACACCGCCCAAGCCTGTCACAACTTTCTTCCTGATTCAGCTAGCATTCCCATGTATCAAACAAACATTTAAATGTTTAATATATCAAATGTGATACTGAGTCCTTTAATTCTTTGCAGTTGCTAGTTAACAAATCTGCTGCCCAATTGTTGTAAGTGATGTTCAGCTTGGCTGCATTGCACAAATAGCTATGTGTTTAATCCAGTCTTAGTGACATTTAAGTGGTCATGTCATTGGCTAATAACAAATTAACAGAGTGGGTGTTAGACAGCTTCATGGGATGCTATTGTGATGTTACTGGATATTGAATCATCTCCTTAAATAGCTGCTTTCATTGTGCACAGTGACAGGCACACACATGTACGGGCCAAATTATTCCGCAGAATAGTCAATTACACTTTGATCATGTGTGTACCAAGCCATAGAGACAAAAATTAAGTGAATAGCCTTCTCCATTCACTGCCTAGATGTTAAGATGTTATAAACCTACACATTTGGAGGACATTTAAACTTATTGTAATGTATTTCCTATAAAACACCTTTAAGGGTTGGAATTAATGGCAGATATTGTGGTATATTGGGTAGCACTTCTATCTTGCAGATATCTATCTTGACCACTCAGCTCAGTATTCCTTTTATGGGAACATATTCGGATAACACTTTCCACCTAGGTCCATGGCTCTGACACGTTTCACCCTGTATAGGGCTCAATCATAGATATATATTTTGTATATTTTAATATGGGTGTATTGCATTATTGGATATGATCGTAAAAATCTTGTAAGTTTATTGGAGAATATGTGCAACATTATGTTAAGGGAATCACAAGCTGATGTATCTTGAAAGTATCAGCTTTTGTACCTTTAAAGCAGACCTTTACCCCCTTTAAATCACATCAGCATGCAGCTCTGTATGCTAATATGAAATTATGAATTACATACATTGGTTAAACAAAAAATTTTTGCTTTTACTAACAATTACTGTTTTTTTACTTCCTGGTTGAGTGAGGCACTGGTGATGTAGCCCTGGACTCACAGATTCCTCCTGGGAAAGCAACATCATCAGTGCCTTTCCTAGGAAATCTCATCTGTAAACTGCATGAGATCCCAGGGAAAAGGCTTATTTTTGCCCCTCATATGATGTGCACTGTCACATGTTACGGTCACATGATCCAGGAAGCAAAGGGAGATGGATTCATCAGCTCTTAGTAAAAATGGCCACATTGAGAAGAATGGGGAGGTAAAGAAGAATACAAATCCTGCAAATATTATAAGTATCTGTTTGTAGATTGCCATCACTGAACAGTTCTAAAGGTGTCTTTGTTATCAATTTTAAGATAAGGGTGAAGTTCCCCTTTAACAATCAGATGGAGCTGTGACCCATAATGACTGGTGTTCAAATATCTCAGCCCCTTCTTCCTTCCAGGTAGCTCTATGACTAAGCCCTATATAGCGTGAAACATATCAGAGCCATGGAATCAAGTGGGTTGTGTAACCCAAAATGTTTCGATAAAATGATTACTGAGCTTGGTGGTGGTCGTGTTTGTTTACTATGAAACTTGGAGCAGGGACTAGTTCTTTGGCCAGAGCTGGCAGCCGGAACTGTGATGTTAACTGAAAAATATACAGTTTATAAAATGATAACGGGGTTACCCATTCTAGGTACGAATAAAACTTAGGGGTCTATTCACTAAGCTGCCGTAGGCAGCCAAGTGAAAGACCGACCTGAAGTGAAGTGAGCCGAACGCTGTTCGGCTATTCACTTCAGGCTGGTACGGCTGATTTCATACATCGGGTGGCTTCGGGTCGACCCGAAGTGCAGAAGGAGTTCGACTCAGCCGATCCAACATCTGGATCTGCGAAGCCGAACCTCCGGCAGGCTACTCGCTGCTGTTCGGTCTATTCTTATAGATAGCTGAGCGGCATTCGGCTCGGCTGTTCTGCTCGCTCCTTCTGTTGGACCGAGCAGAACAGAAAAATAGTTAAAAAAGTAGAAAAATAGAAAACGATTGTGCGGAGCTAGCAGTGACAGCTAGGTCCGCCCAACAGTTTTCTATTGGCCGGCGGTTCTGCTGCCGTCAAAATTTTTTTTAACATTTTAAAAAGTAAGATCACGGCTGGCTCCGCCCAGCTGTCAGAAGCAGGCTGTCGGCCGGCCGCTTGGCCAGCTTCTGCTTTCAGCGCGACTCAGCCGAGCCGAAGCATATGCCTTCGGCTCGACTGAGCCACTTGGGCAAGTTCGGGAGCTAATTACAGCCTAATTACATAATAATAGGTTTATAGCAGTGGTTCTCAACCTTTCTAGCACTGGACTCTGGGCTTAGTAACGCACTGGACTCAGGACTTAGTAATGCACTGGACTCAGGACTTAGTAATGCACTGGACTCTGGGCTTAGTAATGCGCTGGACTCTGGGCTTAGTAATGCGCTGGACTCTGGGCTTAGTAACGCGCTGGACTCTGGGCTTAGTAACGTGGTGGACTCTGGGCTTAGTAACACGCTGGACTCTGGGCTTAGTAGCGCGCTGGACTCATGGCTTAGTAATGCACTGGACTCTGGGCTTAGTAAAGCGCTGGACTCTGGGCTTAGTAATGCGCTGGACTCTGGATTTAGTAACGCGCTGGACACAGGACTTAGTAACGCACTGGACTCTGGGCTTAGTAACGCGCTGGACTCTGGGCTTAGTAACGCACTGGACTCTGGGCTTAGTAATGCACTGGACTCTGGACTTATTAACGCACTGGACTCAGGACTTAGTAACACACTGGACTCAGGACTTACTGACACACTGGACTTAGTAACGCACTGAACTTAGGGCTTAGTAACGCGCTGGACTCTGGGCTTAGTAACGCGCTGGACTCTGGGCTTAGTAACGCGCTGGACTCTGGGCTTAGTAACACGCTGGACTCTGGGCTTAGTAACGTGGTGGACTCTGGGCTTAGTAGCGCGCTGGACACTGGGCTTAGTAGCGGGCTGGACACTGGGCTTAGTAGCGCGCTGGACTCTGGGCTTAGTAATGTGCTGGACTCTGGGCTTAGTAACACGCTGGACTCATGGCTTAGTAATGTGCTGGACTTTGGGCTTAGTAACACACTGGACTCTGGGCTTGGTAACGTGGTGGACTCTGGGCTTGGTAACGTGGTGGACTCTGGGCTTAGTAACGCGCTGGACTCTGGGCTTAGTAACGCGCTGGACTCTGGGCTTAGTAGCGCGCTGGACTCTGGGCTTAGTAACGCACTGGACTCTGGGCTTAGCAATGCGCTGGACTCTGGGCTTAGTAATGCGCTGGACTCTGGGCTTAGTAATGCGCTGGACTATGGGCTTAGTAGCGCGCTGGACTTAGGGCTTAGTAACGCACTGGACTCAGGACTAAAAATAGAAGCACACTCACAAGAATACAAGCCCTCCCCAGCCCCTGCTTGCCTGCTCTGTCTCCATGCAGCCTTCTCAGCCCCAGCACTGCTAAAACGCCTGCCTTCTGCAGAGCCTGCAATGTATGGGAGGCAGGAGGACATGAGCGGCTGTGAATAGGAAAGGCACTCCCTGGCCACTAGATGTCGCTGCAGCGGCCAGGGAGTGTGTAGAGCGGCACTTTTATATTCACTGCCGCTGCTGTCATCCCACTGACTGACACTGCTGCGCTAAGAGGAGGCTCTCACCTAGCACAGGCGGGTTGCAACCCACTTTTAAATCACGACCCACATGTTGAGAACCACTGGTTTATAGCCTTCGGACTAAATTGGCCCCATTTCTAATGTGGTTTGAGCAGAAAGCTACCAGCCTAGCCCAATAAAATTTTACGCTTTTGAAACAGTAATCATTTCAGTATTGGGTAGTGATATATATTGCAGATAAATACTATAACCTGTTTGAGTGAGTTTATTCAATGATAACAGGTAAATCTAATGGCCACATATATTAAATATTGAATGGCACCTTTGATCACCAAGAAATAAGAGTGTGGGGTCTGCTGTCAAATTATTGGCGTATATTCTCCATAATTCCCGCTTTTCAGGTACTTCTGTAACAAAGGATGCTTACTCTTTCACAGGTAGCAGATGTACTTTGTATATGACCTGAGCAAGCCTCCTATATCAGTGTGTCTAAAGGAAAAGCAATGTGTTACCCCAAGAAGCCACTGATATTCATTCTTCCATACCACTAGTGTGATACTGGACTAAATTATCTTACTGCTTACATATTCACTGTGATAGGATGTGTTTTTATTTCATAATGTATAGCAATGCAATTGAAGTCATAATTTCCTGATTATTACAAAGCTTCAATACAAATACTTTATCTATGCCATTAGTTTATTTGTATCTTATATTGCAGACAGAATCCACAGAGTCTGAAAAACCGAGCATCAAGAAAAGCCTCTTCCCACTTTTTAGTTCAAAGAACAATTTAAAGCGTAGTTCTTCTTTGAAAAAGATGCCTGTAGTCAATCTGCCAATGGTATTTTTTTATTTAAATAAGCTGGCAATAAAACATTTATACCTCCCATCACATGAAACAGCATGGATATGGGCTGTCAGGAGACTTTTTCGTTCTGTTCCCAATAACCCATTCTTGCCACTGTTTCACAGAACCTTTGCAATGCCAGATGGAGCAATGAGCACTAATGAATAAAAAGCTCCAATCCTTGTCATCTTCTTTTTTGCTTAGCTGCATTTGGCAGCCCAGTATTGCATCACTGCCACCATACACTTAAGAGAGATTTTGCATCCTCACATTCACACCCATATGGCTGTTACATGCTGCAAAACAAAATGTTGTACTCGTGCATTGATCATGCATCTCAGTGTTCTGTTTGGGCTAGCTAATAAAACTGTATAAAGAGCAATGAAGAATGGAAGAGTGCAGTAACCCATGGCAAACCTAAGAATTCATTTTTTATCAGTGTATAACATTCATAGTAATTGCTGAGTCAATTGCAAGGATTACTATTCTTGGAAAATTGCTTGTTGCCATAATAAATATTCAATATTCAGCTTGTACTAAATTCACCGGTGATAGATTATTATTCATTGGATGCCATTAAATGTTATCCAATATGGAAAATTCAGCTGTATCACCCACAAGATCTCCTTGCTTAAATTCTCACCTGCACCCCGCTACATAATTTAATATATTGCTTAGTGAAAATGCTAGTAGTTAAATCGGCAGCCACAATACTCAAAACACGATGCTCTAGCAATATATTCCGCTTACGAGAACAATAGCCTAAAAAAATTAGCCCTGGGTGATAGCCGGGATGAATGGGATTAGTGGAGTGCCATCTACCTCGGTGGGGATTCAGCAGACAGCCCTTATACATTTACCTAACAAGAACAATACCCCACTGAGATGGATGGGCTAGGTTGCCTGCTGCCAAGTAGATATCTTGATTGTCTGATATAGCTGACATCGATCAAGTCTCTGTTTTAAGCTGGAGGCTGCTTAGAAAAGTTTTAGTTTTTTTTTAACTTTTGCAAATGCTGATAGCGTTTTCCAGGCACCAATTAACTTTTCCAAAAGTGATGTTTCTCAGCTCATTAAAAGCAAGTCACAGTATCTCTGCTCCTCTGCTTTTACAAGTAGATTATTTAGAGATCTGTTCAGTAGGAGTTGGTCTTGTACGACATCATTTATGATGTCAGATTGCTGACACACTGGTTGTTGCTGCTGGTAAGCCACATTTGTACCTTGTGCCAAAAAAACAGCTGTAGCAAGAAAGAGAACAGTTGCAAATTAGAAACAGTGGGGGAAATTGATAAAAGGAAATGTGTCAGTTTTGTGGTGTAAATATTGGTATCCTTTCCCTTTCTTGTTCTGTGTAGTGCAGTTTCCCCTTTCTAAGTTATGTGGTGTTGCATCAGCTGCACCAAATCACATTAAAAGTCCTGTGTGACAGTTTCTATGCATGCCTGATCCTGTGCACCAAAATAATAATGGAGTTGTACCAAAGTTCTAATTAAAAAACGGTTCTAAAATATACACCATTACCAGAGTTGTGAGGAAGGGCGGCAGCGATGATCAGCACTGCAGCGAGCAGAGGAGAGGGGGATGTGTATAGGTGGCCAGCGAACTGCAGCAATGCAGGAAGGAGAGAAGAAGGAGAAACTTTAGAATGATCCCAGTTGAAGATTCTTAGATTTGCATCAACACTTTCACACACGCCGATGTACTAGATTTTGGAACTCAACCACCATGTGACAAATTAATGAATTTGGTGTGTGCCACTTTTATTTATTGGCCGCAGGAAGCACACATTTAAACTTTTTAAATACCTCAATGTTATTTTTCCTGTCCCTTGTCACTAAAAGCTTAAAGAGAAATCTTATGAGTATTTTTAATTCAGCAGACAACTTCACAAATTACCCTGAGCAGCATAAGCCTTAGCTGAGAAATTAGATATCACCTTTTTATACTTTTCTCAGCAAAGGCTGTATTAGAATTTGAAACACCACCACCATGTGACATCTTTTTTATTACACAGTGGTGCAAATCTTCTACTGGGATCATTTTAAATATTCATGGTTACATATTCAAACTGAGCTTTAATAACTAAGCTTAATGTGTAAAAACTCCACATCTTAGTAAATCAACTCCATTGTGCTCCCTCTTTTAAAATAGTTTGGAAACGTTGGGATCTTTTTGAGTCATTTAATAATCAGTTAAAAAATTATCTGCCAGTTTTTGCTTGTGTTTAATTTTTGAGCTACCATGATACATTGGATCTAGATCTGTGGCCTTATGTATTAAGGTAGTTCAAACGACAGTGACTTTACCCAAGACAATCAAATGCCATCATTTTCCTGTTATGACTACAATACAATGAAAGCTGATTTGTTGCCACGAGTTACTACACTCAAAACCTAGTCAAGTGCACTTTGTTAAAGCAACCCTGTAACTTTTTTAAAAGGGATGGAACAAAACAGGACTTGCAAAAGAAGAGGATTTATACTTACCTTACCTTATTCATACCTGCAATCTTTACTCTGTTCAACAGCTGAAAAATCTTCACTTTGGACACTTCTAGGAGTGTCGGGTGCATGTGTCCCCTGCCATAAAACCTGGTTTCTTCCCCTGACCCCTATGGCACTACTGTAAACTATAGTGATTTAGGGACTGGTAAAAGGAAGAACAGATTGTGGGAAAGGGGGAAACCAGGCATGTGACACAGTCACAAGTGGGATGTCAAGAGGACGTTGCTCTGCAACAAAGTGAAGATCATTGCTCTGCAAGCGAAGGCCGGTGGGGTGGTTGGACGAGAAAGTATAAAATCTCTTCTTTTGCAGATCTTACTTTGTTACATCTTTTAACCAAGCAGCAGTGTTACTTTAAATACAGGCACTTCTTTTCTGTTTTACTATTTCATTTTGTATTGCAGCATGTATAGTTGTTTCGCATGTTCATTGTAAATCAAATGCATGCTTAAACTCACACACTAGTATTCAAAATATAATGTGCATAACATATATAAATGAGTACAGTAATTAATATTTGACAAACACAATATGGATATGACTGAGTTATTCATATATAACAAACTGGTGCAAGGTCCTAGTGTTTAAAACATATTTCAGCCAAATTAATTATTCACCTGGAATGACAAGATTGGCAAAGAACTCTTCCTTTCTTACAAATCTGCAGGCCAAGTTGGATAATGAACTTGTAAAGTGGTATTCATTATGTTTTTGCAGGATTCTGAATTGTCAGTTGGGTCAAATGTAGGGATGCACCTACATTTGACCCAACAGTACCGATATTTTTGTTCGGTTCTCGCTGATACTGATACCGGAAGTCCTATTAAGGAAGCCAGGCGGGGTGTAATGACTCGCCACCTGGCTTCCTGATTAGCAGGAAAGCCGTCTCCATGGTCCCTCATCACCAGGTGACGAGGGAGCATGGAGCCGTGTAATGACGCATTGCTCGTTTCCTGATTGGTCGAGAAGCTGCCCAATCAGGAAGCCGGGCAACGCGTCATTACACGGCGCACGGTTCCTGATTGGCCGGGAAGCCGGCTCCATGCTCCCTCATCAGGTGACGAGGGAACATGAAGCCAGCTTTCTGGCCAATCAGAAAGCTGGGGGGCGTGTAATGATACGCTTCCCGGCCAATCAGGAACCCGGGCAGCGTGTAATAACTCGGCCTAGGCATCGGAGCATTTGGTCGAGTATGAGTACTCGCCCAAATACTCAGCACCGATACCAGTGCATCCCTACTCCAATGTATATTTTCTTCTTTGCCCTGGCTGAACTGTAGACACACTTTTCTGCAGTACTCTTTGGAATGTGCAAACATTCCAAGAGACTATGGTTCTTCTATGGCAACAGATAAAATCTAAATATATTATACTGGAAACACAGATTTCTTCAAAAGTCTGTGTAGGCATAAGGGAATACAATCAATAGTTTTGCTTACAAAGTTGACTAACACTAGCTTAAAATATAACTTTGACTAGGCTATGGACATTCAAATAATTAGATATTCTTAAAAAGCACTAAATACGCTTTAAACCAAACCCTCACTGACCTCTATAGCTGCAGGTACAACGGACTACAGTAGACAGTAGAAACATCAGCAAATCTGTTCATTTTGCTCACGCTGCCAGCAATGAGTTGGCAGCCCAATAACACAGAGCAGGTGCACAGGAAAAGGGGAAGAAAGCAGACTGCTGGGACCCAAATTTAAGAACATTAAGGCTTCTGTTGTAAGCATTGATGATTGTTCAACAGTGCCTGGAATTACAGAGAGTATTGAAGGTTTGTTTTATTACTTATTTACTGCTTGTTGAGTGAGCCTGTCACAATACAAATATCTTTCTACCAAGCCATTCTTGTAAATGAAGACAGGACATACTCACGTTTCCTGCAGCTACCAAACCCTTTGATGCTGAAGAATCTTCTGATGAAGTCCGAATTGAAACCCACACTTCAGCAGTGTCAATCTCCAATGTCCCCAGCAGCTGGCACTGCTCTTGCTGAGCTCCACATCACTACTGTTTCCTGAAATGGGTAAAGATCAGCAGGAGGAACCATTGAGAGCTACAGGGCACAATGGGGATCAACACTCTCAGAAGTGTAGGCTTCAGTGAAGACTTAACAGGTAAGGCTTGGTAGAAAATGATATCTATAGCAAGATGCGGGGTCACATTAAGAAGATGTGAATATTTGAATGTCCATAGACTGGCACAGTTTTTTTCTTTAAACTGTTGATCTTGCCAGAAAGGGAGAGTTGGACTGTAAACCTTGGTTGCGTTTAGACATTTTCCAACATTAGACATTCATTTTCCGTTATACCTCATGCACTTCCAAACCAAATTCAAGTTTCAAAGTAATTTTCATCATGCTCAAGCTGATTATTCCCCCAAAAAGATATATCTTTCTATCTTATCGCTTTCTTTTCTGCTGGGAACTAACCGCATGTAAATGGCAAGTGGAGCGATCTGCATGGCAAACACTGTTTATTTTTGTTTAAGGGAATCTGTTGTGTAAATTCTTCTTGGAAGAATGGAACCAATCTTGTGACTTTATCTGACTTTGTATTGTTATGCATTTGTCTTTCCTATGCAGCAGTGTCATTTGTTGGCTTCCTAGAAATATTCACACACATTGTAGGCATATTTTTCAATAAGCAATACAAAGTAGTAAAATACATATCAAGGATTCAATGGCAGGTAGAACTTAACTTAAAAATGTTTCTTTTTACTTTGGGCAGTGTGTGATAGGGTCTGAACCTCTGTCAAGTTTTATTGCTGTCTGTGTCCCCATAGGGGAGTTTTTTTTTACAGTTCTTTTACCAGAAACGTGACAGGAAGTAATGCAAAAGCTCCACTAAATAAGGTGAAATCTCACCTTTGACAGTTGTCACCAAAACAGATTTTCCCATTGGAAGATGTCTCTTCTTCCTGTGACAGCTGTCTTACTTTCAGGCCTTTCATATGCCTGCTAGTTGAGTCCCCCGATATCACATTTCAGGGGCAGGTGTCATCTAGGACAATAGTGAAGTGAAATCTCTCCAACTGAGATAAATACAGGAATAATATTTTTTAGTAGATTGGAGAAGGGTAGGACTTCTCTCAGCTACGATTGCTGTCTGTATTTTCATTGGTGAGATCCCCTTTTAATTCCTGACCTAGTAACAGGTGCACTTGGACAGGAAATGATGGGAAATCTGGGACATAGATGGCTTTAACCTGACCGAGGTTCTAATCCTTTCCTTCTCTGAAACTAAAACAAAATTGTATCCACAGTTGGACTTTTGCATTTCAGATGGTCTCACTGTCAAGGTTGTAATTTATTTTCCCAGTTTGTCTGTGCCCGCGGATATTTGTTTTCTTTCCGTAGAACACTGCCAACAAATAAAAGTGTGCCTTACTAGAAATACAGACAATTAGGAAACATATCTAAAAGAGATAGCTAAGGTTATACTCAGCATTGCAAGAAAGTCAGTTGTCCTGCATTATAAAATGAAAGTGTTTAATGTAAAAAGTATACACCATACTGTATTTTTAACTTAACTTATGACACAATAACTGCCTGAAAAAATAGCAGTTGTTGATATCACAAAAAAGTAACCACTTCAAATTTTATTACAGGTAGGGGTTTCATTTATAGAAGTTCGCTGATAAGTCTAGGAATTTCCCATACTCCTTAGTGCCATCTAGGGGCACTAGTGTCATCATCAGTAAAGTTTAACTGCCGGTGACTAAACATACTGTAGCCCTTTGAGACTGAATGACCTCCTCATATATTTACAGTAGGAAGGTTTACAAATGACACTGGTGCTTTTGAAATATATTTTGGTGCATTATAATTTGGTTTATTATTGTGTTAGATGCCTAATACAGAAGGTCAGGAACATCTGCCTATACAGAAGGGTGTTCTATCCTCCAGTCACAAAAGCAGCCGGCACAAGGAATGGCGTCCAGACAAGATGGCAGAAATTCACTCACATGTAAGTATTTTTAAGCCCTTCAGTTAAATGCTATTGAAATAATAATAAAAAAAAAAACAATAAATGCAATAATATATGTTAACCCTTTAGTAGCCAGAACCATTTTGCAGAGTTTTTTTTGCGCGTGTTAAAATACACATTTTAGGCCTGAAGATTACGTACCCCTCCCCCCTTCCCTAGAATTATATATTTGAAAGCAGAGACCCTGTAGAATAAAATGCTGGCAGTTGCAATTTTTTTATGTCGCAGGATAGTAGTGTAACTGTTTATCAAACCCAGATTTTCTGTAAAAATTAACCAGTTGAAGACCAGAGTGTTAAACCCCCTTCCTGGCCAGGCCATTTTTCAGTATTCAGCGCTGCAGTACTTTAACTGACGTTTATTCCGTCATGCAACGCTGTACTGAAACAAATGTTATACCATTTTGTGGGGACTGATAGAGCTTTCTTTTGGTGGTATTTAATCACTACTGTGGGTTTTATTTTTTACTATATAACAAAAAAAAGTACCCTAAATTTTGTTTAAAAAAAAACCTGTTTCCCTATGAAATGTTATGAAACATTTATTATCACCCCAATTTTTTGGTAAAATATAAAAGACGGGGTCACGTTGGGTAAAATTGCAAGAAACAACCACACTCAAAATTGGCCATAGGCGACGATTTAAAAGCTTTTACCGCTCATCAGTTTAATGTTATCAGTAATTAATGGCCCTAAAATTATTGCTCTCATTCCGATGTTCACGGCGATATGTAACATGTGCGGCACAATAAGCAGAATCGTCATTTTTCGCATGTTTGCGTGTGTGAGTGGGGGGTGCGGGGGACTTAAAAAAATGTTTGTGTTATTTTACATTTTTTTTTATTTGTGACTATTTTTTTAGCTTCTTTATTTTTGTTATTCTTTCATTTTTGTAAACTTTTTTTTTACACTTGACTTGCTATCACTAAGAAATCCCCTATGTGATAGCCAATTCACATAACAGGTCCTACTTATTTAGTGACTTAAGGGGTCTCTAAGACCCATAATGTCACCTAGGGACCCCCAGAAAAGCTGATGAAGCAGAGATCTTCTTCATCAGCTTCTCACCAGCATCCGCAACCTGGAGAGTGACACTGAATGCAGAAAGTGATGTAATATACATCACTTCCTGCAATCGGGGACCGAGAAGAGATCAAAGGGAGATTGTGTACTGATCTCCACTGACAGCATCGCCGTGCCTGTCCCAGCCTCACCGGGCACAGCAGATCTCGGGACCGGGGGAGGAGGCGGTGACGGAGGTGCACACCCGCAGCTACTGCAAGCGATTGGGCGTCTCTCTGGCTAGACTCAGACATTTTCCTCTGCCTGCTGCCACAAAGGGCTAGGAAAAAGAGTTCTTCTTTAAGTTAATTTTAGCACACATAAACACAATATATTACTACATTTTTGGTAACGCATAAAAGAGGAGGTTGCGCCAAGTAAATAGATACCCAACATGTTAAGCTTCAAAATGTGAAATGACAGAAAACTAGGTACCTAAAATTGTCTATAGGTGACGCTTTAAAAGCTTTTACAGGCCATTGGTTTAGAGTTAACTCTAAATAATGGCCCTAGAATTATTGCTCTTCTGTACAGTGTTACTTAACATGTGTGGCGCACCTGACACATGTTTGTGTTAGCATGTGCATGCACATGGGGGCAGGGGAATTTGAAAAAGTTTTTGGGGTTGAGGTATTTTTACATTTAGTTTATCTAACTTTGTTTTTATTGGTTGTTATATGATTGGATGCAGTCACTATTTGGACAACAATTTTGAATGTTGACAATGTTGTCAAAAAACTAAACAGTGTTTTTGGCCAGACCTCATTTTACTCTTGTACTTGTAATCCTGTAGGGGATAACAGGTAAAGGAGCATGCGCTTTTAAACTTTCTCAAATGTGATTAGTTACTGTCTGCCATGTTATTGGCTGCTTAGGTGCTGCTAAGATATCCTCTTCACTTACAAACCTGTTACTTTGCAGAGTCAGCCTCTGAAGTCACTTTGGAAACTCTTGCACCCATCATCATCATCAAACCATTCAGTTCCCCCAAATGCACATTTCCAACCTCTACCAAACCAACCCCCTAAAACACCCAACTTCTCAGAGGCCAGAATACACCCAATGGGTCAGCCTTCCAGCTCTGCCCATCGACAGGAGGCGCAGTCAAAGAGTCGCCAAGGCCTGCAGCTACCTGGACAGCCGGAACCACATTGGCATGTTTCCCCAGTAAACAGAGGGACAAGTGAAGGAGCTTCTTTTCCCGAAAAGCTGGCTTCAAAACCTGGACAGAACGGGCTACCTTTTAACCGGACAAAAAGAACCCGATTGCCAAATTTGAATGACCTTAAAGAGACTGCTCTTTAGTTGATATCTTCACAAAACAGTCAGTGTATACATAAAAATGAGTACTGGGTGAATGGCAATATGGTGAAAGAGCTTGTAATGGATATTTAAGCATACCTCCCAGCATCTTAAAAGAAAGAAAATGTAACAAAACTTTAACATTTATTTTTGAGGAGACAGATGGTTGATAACCCACCACTTTCTCAAATCTCTGAGTGCAGCAAGGTCTCTGCAGTATAGTTTACCTGCTATGGCCATTATAAAGGGATCTCATGCTCCCTTTGGCTTTCTTTTTTATTTTATATGGCAGGACAGGTAAAGCCAGGGATCATTCCAGGGTTGCCCAATAATAATAAAAATAATATATAGTCTGCAGTACACCACCACTGCTTACCCTTAACTGGAATAGCAGTTTTAGGAGGGCTGACTGTTTATGTTCCAATCCTGATCCACCCAAGCTTGACCCCTGAGTCATTAAACCCTGCCCAAATTTCATATTTGTTTATAGTTAAGCACTAGGGAGTGCCAAAACCACGCTCTAAGAGTCCAGAACAGTACGTATTGATTCCACAATTATCAGGAAGATGACAAGAGATATCCAATGTGTTTCGAGGGCTCAGCAATCCCCCTTCATCAGAAATTCTTTTAACATACTTAAAAGGACTCTAACTCAGGGACCTGTGCTTGTGTATGCTGCTGACTACAAAGCTATCTATTGATAACACACACTGATTACCCATTTTCTTGACTTTGATACACAAACCCAGGATCCAGCATGGTTTTGGCGTTCCCTAGTGCTTGATTACATACTAACTGGGTGACTCCTGGACTCAGGGAGAACCCCGTTTTTTGTGGGTAGCTGCCAAACCCAGGCAAGTGGGCCTAAACATAGACACTCCACCAACCACCTAGAAAACTGGGTCAAGCGCCTTGTTCTCACCTCCTCTCAAATGTCATATTTGATCCATTTTCCTGAACCTCTCCATTTTATGGTTAGAAAGTCATGTCTCCCCTCCCCCCAAAAAAAATATTGGCATGCGGGAGGTATGTTTAAGAAAGTACTTATAGATATACTGATGTGCAATACGCTTGTGTGAGGTTACACTGTGCCGCAAATACACCCACAAATACTTTTGTTGATTGTCTGGTCCTCTGCTGCCAGTTTCCTCGTGACATTAGAATGTGCAATAAATTAAGAAGATAATGTCAGTGTATCTGAGGAACTTCCCCAATTCCACGAAACGAAGAGAACTCCAAACCATTTTATCTTGTTTAAGACCCATGTATTTATAAGACAAAAACGCGTAGCCTTATTCAGAACATACAATGCTATTTTAGGCTTAAATGCTAAAAAAAAGTACATTTATCCAGATAAAGGAAATTTCTAAGGAAATAACACTTCCATATTTGATATTTTTTGTAAAATTTATTTATGATTAATTCTTATCATAGATTCATATCATTGTTACAATGTCAAGTTATTTTGAGCTGTTTAAAACATTGTGAAGCCGTACAATAGCGAAAGTAGTTTATACGAAAACTTACAGTATAACATTTATATATTGCATTAAAAGTATTATATATATTAAAAAAATCTATAATTATATATATTATCTGCACACTCAGACATTTGTGTGTGTAGTTTGTTTATATGTTAAATGAACTGTCATTTTTATATCTATAAGCATATATATATATATAAGAAGGTATTGTTACGATGACAACTCTGCCATATTTTTATACATTTGTGCAGTATTAATGTATGTCTAATAAAAGGGAGTAAGACAAAGGATGTCAGTGTACCTGCAGCAGCATGGATCTTGTGTAACTACAAGAGCAGATTCAATTGTTCTATTTTGATAAACTTAGGAAAGTAAAACATAACTGCTGCTGCTTTGAGTGGCTGCTGGGACAGTGCAAAGAGCTGCCGAAAGGTAAAATGACCGTGTTATTTAATATGCTTTCCTCCCAGCTGGAAAGGCAGTGATCAGTGGACATAACTCAACAAATATTCATTCTTCCACTCATACAGTAGGACATAGACCAAAGAATATGAATCACATGCTCATTATTTAGGTTGCATTTTCACGCAAATTATATTTTGTGTAATGTAAAAACAAATGCATAACACTATGAACAGTGAAACAAATCTAGATATTTGTTTTCTTATCTCAATATATTTTGTAGATGCTTTGCTTCTGCCTTTGATTCTATCTATCTATCTATCTATCGATCTATCTATCTATCTATCTATCTATCTATCTATCTATCTATCTATCCATCTATTCATTTTTCTGTCTTTCTAATCTATCCAACTATCTATCTATCTATCTATCTATCTATCTATCTATCTATCTAGCTAGCTAGCTAGCTAGCTAGCTATCTACTGTGTAGCTATTTATTCTTTTCATTTAGAGCTCTCTCACTTTTTATTTCTCTCTCTCTCTCTCTCTCTCTGTCTTTTTACCTATCAGTGTACATACTTGCTGTCTTTTCATCTCTCAATCCATTATCTATCTATCCATCTATTCATTTTTCTGTCTTTCTACTCTATCCAACTATCTATCTATCTATCTATCTATCTATCTATCTATCTATCTATCTATCTATCTATCTATCTATCTATCTATCTATCTATCTACTGATCTAGTTTGTCCATCTGCCTGTCTATCATTTAATCTATCAGTCCTCTCTAGTTATCTTTTTTAATCAGATTGTCTTTATTAAAAAAAAAAATGTTCTTCATACAATCTATCATTCTGTCTGTAAACACATACGTACTACTGTATGTATCTGATCTCATCTATTAGTTATCATTCTGATTAGAAGACAGATATAAAGCATTTACAGAGTTTAATATCTTAACTGTCTTTACAACAATAACCTTCATCATATGAATAAGGGACTTATTTTTCTATAGCGGTCAGGGGTTAAATCTTTTAGAGACATAAAATATATAGTTTTACGTTACCAGAATAAACGGGCACATTTTTATTTTTTTCATTTGTTTCTGTCTATATACATGTTATAATGCTCTATAGAATGTAACACTGTATATCTGAAACAACAAGCAATGATACTGTTGGTTATATATATATATTGTTATTTATGATGTGTTTAATAGCCTGGTAAGGTTGCAAAGAATTGTTTAGGTTTTTTCAGAACCATGTTTAGTGTACTGCTTTGTTTTCTCATACACTCTACCTGTGGCCAATGTGGTTGTTTCTGGTTGAGAACACTGGGCTTACTGCAACTGTCTGAAGGCAGTTAAGTCACTTTCAGAAATTACTTCTCGTTAACACCACAGACATTGTGTATGGACCTTGGTCTATTTCAAGTGGATTTCCTGTAAAAAAACCAATATATGTCACCTACATAAAAATGACACTTCTGTGTTGTTGTAACACTTGAGGTACCCTTCCTGCTACAGCTCTTGGTCTACCAGTACCGGAAGCTGCAGATTGTCATTTGCAGCACCACCTTCTGGTATGCTGGTCTTTCAACTGTGAAGCACTGGATCTGAATGGTCATCTGTCAGTCTAACAGTCTAGCAATGAGCACTGAGAACAGTCTAACAGGGGTCTGCTGTGGATTATTTGGTGACTGTGGGATGAAGGGTCCTTTTCTTGTTAAATGACAAAAGAGTCCCAAGAAGGTAATCAATTTCTGTTTAAACTGGAAAGCCCATTTAAACAATACACACTGAATGAAAGAGCAGAGAGCAAATGTTTGTTTTTATCCGCTATGTTTTAAGGGGACCTGCCAAATATATTTTGCAGTGGCCTTGAAGAGGAATCCATGACCGAAATACTAGCCAATGTATAACCTGATAGAGAAACTGATTGTTAACGCATAGCCACAGCTTCAATTTTACTATCAAAAATAAAATCTAAAAGTATATTTTTATATATATATTTAAGACCTTCCTTCATGGAATATGGATGACTTTTTACTTACATTTTTAATGTAAAAGGGTGAATATATGCAATGCAAAAGTCTAATGTAGACAGTGAATATTCTGATCTGGTAAATCTGTCTTAATGTATTTTTTCTTTTGGTAAGTTCAATTGGAGATGAAATTTGAAGCACCTACCTGTGTCTACAATGAGATGTGAAAGTCTGTATAAATCTTCTCAAATGCTACAAGGACTATAAAGACAATCACACAGTTCAAACCTTGCATTGAATTAAAATTGTTCAGAAACACTGTCCAATAAAATGTTTGTTTTAAAAAGAATTCTCTATATTCAAACTGATTATTATTAATGAATATACATGGTGTTACTTTATTGCAATTCATTCATTTTGTGGTGAAATTTTCCTACATTGTAGTTTTCCTACAATAGTTATGAATGTTTTGCCAGATTTTTTTTGTGTGATGTTGAATGGAATAAAATAGCACATTTCATTTTTATAAAGAGAATAGTGCTGCCTTTAGAGTCATTTGTGAGAGCATTAAAAGCCAATAAGAATTTTTGGAACCATTATAAAAGCTGTAAGTTCTAAAACTTTGAGTTGACTTCTCATATCATTTTGAAATATTGTAGGAGGCGCATTATCCTTTACAATGTATGTTTATGTTTGGCCTAAAAAGGTCCCATCAGTTAAAGTGCAAATAAACGCAAAACCTGTTTTTTAGTTTTAGATAGTGGGAAACGGTTAGACACTCAAGTAAAGTTTTCATTGCTCTCTATGTCACCACTGTGAAGATTTACTACTCTATTTGTCCTTATGGCCATTGTCATCAAAACAATAAGTGAGTGGAAATCCAAAATTGTGAGATTGTCACCAGAAAAGGAGATGAGGGAAACTCTTCCAGTGGGGTCGTCTACTCCACTGACAACTGTATAACAAGAGAATTCTTCTAACTCTGGGGAGATTTCTTCTGATTTTCTGTTGCCTCCCTGGGACAGGAAGTAAAGAAAAATCTTCCCAAGGAGACACAAACAGTATAAAAAAATAAGCTGACAGGACTTATCTTTTCTAGACTAAAAAAGAAGTTTTGGCTGTGCACAATCTTGAAAGCTCATCTAAACCTAATACCAAAAATGTAATATATTGCAGCTTACCAGTCCTTTTTTACTATTTTACAGTTTTTTTCCAGTTTCTTCCCTACTCTGAACATAACATTTAAACTATCAATATATTTTTGTAATGTGGGATTAAATCAGAAGAAGGCTGAGAAAAAGACAGATTTGGGTGCTTATGTAGGTGGTATGTAGTAGTATAAAAACACGCATTAAAAAAAACTACCGCATGAAATGTTTTTTTATCTGCTCAGAATGTAATCCTTAAAGTGTATCTAAACCCAAAAACAAAGTATGTAATATAATGCAGTTAGGTGGGATTGATGTAGAGCAGAGGTTCTCAACCTGTATAGACTCTGGTTCACATTTGTTGCACTGCACTGGAATGCACGGCATTGCGGTGCCACGCGTTCCAGTGCAGCCGATCGAACTTTGGGGGGCCATTCAAATGAATGGCAATGCACCTCCGGCACGGTAGGTGTGATTGCATGGTACAGTGCGTTAATTGTATAAGACTGTTTAAACACACTGTACTAGTGTAAACGGGCCCTCAAAAACACTGACAGACACACACAACCACAGACATTCTCATACACGTACTCCGAGATACTTTTAAGATCTACCTCATCTCCCTTACATAATGAGAACTGGAGTGGATCCTCCGCCTGGGGTCCAGTGTGGGCTGCTGTGCTGTGACAGAGCTCCTTGCATATGTGCATTGTTTGCACAGCTCCCTTGCGCGTGCTGTAGAGGTGGCGGGAGCCAGAATGTGACGTCATTCCGGTCCATGCACTTCTACAGGACATTTATTTATTACAGGTATTTCTATAGCGCCAACGATTTATGCAGCGCTTTACTTACATTTACATTAGTCCCTACCGTCAAGGAGCTTACAATCTAAGGTCCCTATCTCACATGCATACGTAGAGGGCCAACTTAGAGAGGAGCCAATTAACCTACCAGCATGTCTTTGGAGTGTGGGAGGAAACCAGAGTACCCGGAGGAAACCCACGCAAGCAGAGGGAGAACATGCAAACTCCTTGCAGATAGTGACCTGGCTGGGATTCAAACCGGGGACCCAGTGCTGCAAGGCAAACCCCCAGCCCACCCTACCTCACCTCAAGCTGACACTTGGCGGCGGGCAGCATATTTTGAATGGCTGCTCGGCGTGAAAACTGACAGTGCTGTGCTAGGGTGAGACTGAGGAGCTTCACCCACTGATCACAGGCTTCTGACCCACTTTTGGATCACGACCCACCAGTTGAGAACCACAGGTCTAATGGCATTGAGACCTCTTCACACAGACTGCACTTTATGTCCCGGATTATATTTAGTCAAGTGATGCTGGCATTGGTAGTTATTTATTGTGGGTACATGTTGCTAATAAAAGATACTTTATAATGCAGTTAGTTCTGATGCCTTATCCTGTTATATTTTGGGGGGGATTTTTGCATTTACTATATCAGGGCTCTATCAGTGGAAATTTGGGTCTCCAAGTAGCGGTCCGCGGGCCAACTCTGGCCCACGAGCCGGTACTATGTGGCCCGCAGCCAACTGACATGTCAGGCACACGGTCGCAGACCGCTTAGGTCATTAAAATCCCGTACGATCTGCCCATCTTGGACAGGCAGATCGTACTTGCGATCATTGCTGAGGGGGCAGTGCTGAGCGGCAGTGTGCGCTTGCGCACACCGGCCCATGCGGCATTCGTCTTCCGACCATGCCACCAACCCGCCAAAAATCGTACGATTTTCGGCAGGTTTTCCAGCGTGTTCAGAAGACGAAAGTTGTGCGACCTTACAGTAGAAGCGGTCGCACGCTGCCTATACATCTGCCGATTATCGTACGATCGTGGGATCACCCGCAATTATCGTACGATAATCGGCAGGTGTTTGGACACTTTTAGTGTATGTGTATATTAGGTCCCATTCACACCTACAGTATATTTCAGGTGTGATTAGAGATTCCTGTGTCAGGAACTTGCGTTTTCCTGCAGCAGGAATCCCTAATCTGCCGTTTACAAGTGGCAACTATCATAAGATAAGAATAATCATAAGATTATTTAAGAGGGTGTGTTTAGGGGCGGAGTCAAGGCCAGGCAGGGTAAGGATTAGGTGGGGCAACTGGTGGCTAGTAACTTTTAAGGCCTGGCTAGTAGCTCAGGACTTGAAATTTTGAGCCCTGTACTATATAACTAAACAAGCTTTCCTGCTTTTCAGACTTAGCAACAGTTTTATATATCCGTTATAATAATTTCCACTGGCTTTGCTATTTTTATAGATATTCAGTGCAACATATTGCAGCTTACCTGTTCTTTGATGTGGTGTCTGCATTCGTTTTCTTTTTGTAGGCCTGCTGCTGATTGATAACACACATTCCTGTCACTTCCTACTTACCATTGAGAAGGTCAGATTGTTAAAATCATGGGAGCAACATTATATTAAAGGTAATAATGTTGGGAGAAGTAGTGAGCACTAAATTTCTGGGGTGGTCTATATACAAACATGCTACAGAACACCCATGTTGTCATGGTTACAAGATTAAAATATTTTCATTTTATAAAATGTAACACAAGTGGAGTTTTCCTTTAACCAGCCTTGTACATTGGACATTCTACATACCACCTAACAATGTAATGGAGATACGCAGGGCACACTGTGTCACTTTCCTGCTGTTAGTAGTGTTTGTTTGTGAATGGCCAGGAGAAAATGGGAAAAACACCAGTGCTGGGGTCTCTGAAATCTGCAGCACTTTAACCTGGAGCGACCCAAAAGCCATGTACTAATTCCGACATCTAAACAAACTGGTTTTCAAGAAATGGAAGAAAACCTGCATTGTAATGGTTTGCTTATAAGGCGAAGGAATGTTTACTGGCGTAAACCTGGTAAGATTATTGTGCTCAGAGTTGGGCTTTAACCCGGAGTATACTTACATAGCATTACAATCACTATAAAAAGTAACCTTATTTTCTCTTTGATGTGTAATATATGAATTTCCAATGAAATGTATACTTACAGCTGAAATCCAGAAAAATAAGTAAATCCAAAGTTTAAATGCATAGATGAAACTGTTTTACCTGCAGGATTGAAAGGATTGGTATTGCTATCCAACCAGCCCTAAGATTTACACAGCTTTGCCACACAGTACAACCCTGTCTGGTAGGGCAGAGGACTTTATTTTTCACTACTGCAGTTGACTAACACATAGTAGTGTCCTTCCTGCCCCCAGCCTGTGACTGGACAGTGAAAGAAGAAACGGACTATTGATCTGCTAATTTCTGCTAATCACTGTTCTCTCTTTCCCCCGCTCCCTCTGCTGTACAAGTATTGCAAGATGCTGATACTAAAACAAATTCAGGTACTTACAGTGCTTGCAAATAGACAAAATACATTTCATTATATATTAATGAATAGAGAGCTGCATTCATTTGCATCTTTTATGTCTGCCTGGAGTTCAGCTTTAACTTTTTGTATTGCCAAAAAAAGAAAAGCAGACCAATGTAATTAATTACTAGCTGCCACTCATAACTAATAAGCAATTGTTCTCATTTGTGCAAAGGTTAATAAAGCCTGAACAATTTTGTTTTTCCCTAATAAAGAGTTCTTGTTTCAATGCCTGATTAATTATCTTAACTACAGCTAGAAAATCCCTCAGGGTACACTATGTACTGCAGAATATTAACATTTTAGATGCATTTTTCTTAAATATATTATGTTTTTTAGGCCAAATATAACCTTTTAAGACATGACGCATGACAGACACTAGACAGTTTCTACAGGAAATGTACACAACAATGAACATAAACAGGATTATTCACAAAAGGAAGAGTTTGGAGAAGGCAGGAGAAGGGAACAATCTAGGACAACATAGCTGATTTGGAAAAATTCTACAATTCAGCTCACGCTCCAGTTCAGCTATGTTGTCCTAGATTGTTCACTTCTTTGCGGCGTCTCAGTATACCGCGAGCTGTAGCTCGCGGTATACTGAGCTTAGGGTAACGGGAGGACGCTAGTTTGTCCTCCCGTTACCCTAAGGAGAACTATGGGGAAAAACACTGACCCCATAGTTCTCCTTTAATGAAATTCATTTATCCATTCAGGAAGACATGACATTTACATGTCTAGTCTCCAAGTAAACAGGTAGTCCTGGGATTTCTTTTTAGAAAACCCGGCATACTTTACAAGAAGTGTCCTGGATGCACTCTATATTCAATGTTTGTAAAGTAGTTTTTTGTTTTTTTATAAAAAATAAAAAAAATCAGCTAATAAACATGATCAACAGCCTACAATGATTTGGTTTATCACAAGTAGTTTTGGGGTATATTGTTAGGAATATTTAATGTATGAAACACACACGCAACGCACAATGAAACTTAAAGAAGATTCCATTGCTTTAATCTTTAATGTTCCATATTAACAATTCTTCATCCTTAGTTGTTTTAGCTTTTAATTCAAGCACATTTGCTCATACATTCCAATAACTCCATTCTTATAGCAATGCGAACATGGTAGCCTAGTGGGATCATCTTAACGTAGCGTGCAGTGATTGGAGGTCGCAGGAAATTCTGTACAGTAGATGAGCGGTCTGAGTTCCCATAAAACACCTGGTGAAAAATGTGATGGAAATGTTATGTAACAGCATACATGATGAAACTTACATTGAACAGATAGAAACTGAAGGGCAGAGCTGTCCCTATAATGAGGCACTCTGACTTGCCTCAGGCAGTATTTCACTGGGGAGTAGCCGGGTGGTGATGGGGGGCAGCAGGGGGGAGGCCACAAGGTCACAGGTTGCTAATAGCTCTTAGCAACCTGTGACGCTCTGTGCAGTGCTGCTTCCTGCCCAGCTCACTAACATCACCGGTTGCCAGAAGCTGAACTGGGATGCTTTGGCTTGCATCCCACCGAGCTCCTGGCAACCAGGGATGTCAGTGAGCTGGGTGGGACGCCAGATAAGAGCCAGTCTGCCACAGCC
>NW_017306443.1:19049-28032 GCF_000935625.1 Nanorana parkeri | reverse complement strand
GCCCGGTTGCCACAGCCCCCCCCCCCCCCCCTTCAAACGACAAATCAGCTGGCAAGGCTCCCCCCACCAGTGACCATTCCCTGACAGGCACCACCCCCAGAACGACAACCTCAGACAGCGAATACCTTAGGGACAGTCTTGGCAAAGGGGATCATTTGCCATAAACAACCATAATTTTTCTGACCATATTTCATAATTACGTATACATATGTCATCAAGTGAGATTTCTGTAGTCCATTCACATCTCCCCATGTGTTTTCTCATGAACAGAACCATACTTGTTGATCCTTCCAGAGATCCATTGAGCTCCTAACTTACTGTAATGAGCTGCCTCTCCTGCACTGAAATCGGAATGACAGTGTTGTCAACCCTGATGGAAAGTATGACCATACCAGAAAGTATTGACGCCACTGGATCAGCATAACAGTTAAACAGCTAGGCATTTTCAGAAAGAGAGATCAGCAAAGGCAGCCTCCATGTGAGCCGTTTGAAAAAGCAAATTGTTCCTCGGGCTCAATGTGAAAAACAGGAGATGAACAAAGTAACCCCATGCATAAATTAAAAGACCTCGCAGGCATAGCCCATTGTAGAGGGACTGATTCAGCCCATTCCTTCATACTTATTTATTAATACACGTACTAAGTAATTAATTATTTACATATTACATTTTACCTTTGCCTAAAATAGTGAAAACTAACCCGATTGTTTCCAGTTTGGTCCTTGTAGTAAACCCAGTTCAATGAATCCTCCACTCTGTACTGCACACTGTACTTGGTCATCCATTCATCTGTATCACATCTTCCCTGTGTCAAAATCCCCGAGATAACTTTTATGTCCTTTAGATCAATCTGTAGCCACTGACTATTGTCCTGGAATTTGGATAGCCATGCACACCTGACAGGATGACAAGAACATGGTTTTCAATAACAAATATAATGTAGATGAAGCAGCATTTTAAAGAAGTGAACCCGTTTTACCGTTTATGTTTTATATGCCATATGTGCAAGGAACACGTGTATGCAGGGAGCCTTGATTAAACTTAGATTCTGCTTGGCCAACCAATCCACTCAGTGAACTGCTAACAAGGTCTTTTTGAATCCTTACCAGTCCGGTTCCTCTTTGCAGAATATACAGTGGGTCCTCTCTAACCACACCTGAAGAAAGCCAACCACTTCTCATCCTTGTCCCTTAATCAATGAGTTAATGGACAAGCATGTATTACACGGATCATACATATCCTTGCCAACCTAGCACATTTTAATGATTCACTCATTGTTAGAATTTACCTTTCATAAAGGGCCATTTTATTAAAAGAGCAGGAAAGACATTTCACCTAGGCCTACCAGTACAGAGGTCTCAGGAGACTCTCAATTAGTGTGCTGCAGGTAGAAGGAAGCATTAGACTGCAACATTGTGACAGTGCCATGTTGTTTGGGCCTGGCAGGGGAATGCTAATTAGGGATGGGCTGCATGTTCGAGTCGCACATAGGTTCGACTCGAACATAGCCTGTTCTAGCGTTCGCCGAACATTACGGGAACATCCCACAATGCACTGCGCCGTCCGAAACGGTAATTGTCTACAGTATTGCACCTGACCGTACTTTTTCCATGTTCGAAAGTTCGAATTAGAACTGAACACGGGGGTGTTCGGCTCATCCCTAATGCTAATCACCAGGCAATCAAAATGCTGTCTGCCCACATATGAGCAGACATAAGGCTGCATCCGGCGCCTGTGTCAGACATTTGTGAACACAGCCAAGAGCAACACAGGCACCAGGATGTACATGGCTGTGTCATCTCTGACCCATCATCTCCGTGCATGAAGATGGCTCTAGCAGATGAAGGAGTAGTCAGGGGAGGTAATGTGAGAGTTACACATTACTAAGCATGTGTGTATGTAACATACGTAATTATTTACAGCGAACAGTAACCGGGATTACAATCCATGTTAGAAAAATTCAAGCAAAAGTGAATGCCTAGTGCAGTGACTTACAATTTTGAGCGTTCAGGGCTTTGTATTTTTGGAAAGCGGTTACCATTTGGACTCTGGCCAAATATTTTGATTTTCCCTCACCTCCTGTCCCGTGTCTCCAGCAGGTAATAAATGAATGTGGTACCTGCACTGTGCAGTTCTTAAGGTAAGCTACCCACCCAAAGTGTAAATAACACTTCATTATACAAATCACACCTATCAAATCCACCAAATAATTATTTGTATAATTGTGTGGATAAAAATATATGCAATGCATGCGAAAATACAACCAAATATTCGTCTCTCTCGCATTCTGCATTATCAAACTCAATTGTAAATGGACCACGGACAGAAATCAGTAAACATTGTTTTAGATAATATATATTTCATTGATTACAGAACATGCTGTTGAAGGGACTCACCCGAATCCTTGGCCATTGAGTCGAGCTTTGTTTGCGGTCCAGGAAGAATACCAGCCTGTATACTGGTCTTGGTTGGAGGAACTTATCTGATCTGAAGTAACAGCACCTGACTCAAACCCCAGAGGCTTATGATATGGACATTCTGGAAAATATGTTATATATTAAACGACATTATTTGTATTTAGTAGGAACATTTCCAGATTGAATGGAGTTCATTCAACACTAATTTATAAATAGTGGGATTGTGACCCTTTCCTCTGAAGAACAGTTAAAGTGATATTAGGCCCCATTCACACCTAAGTCCTGTTGTGGGACTGAAATAGATAGTACCAGACCACATCAGATTTCAGACTCCAAAAACAGTTTAATGTTTATGTTGATCAAACAGTCAACGCATTTTGGGGACAGACACAACCCCCTTGCTCAGGGCTTACAATTATGGAAATGTAGGATTTCCATCATGTAGGTTTTTTTGAGCAATAACTAAAAAAATGGATCTTATTATGAGATATAGGTCATTCCCCAAATTGATACATTGCAGGCGGCAGTCCTGTTTTGGGCAGACAATGCACAGCTTTTTTGCGAAATGAATGGTGTCAGTCCTGTCCGGTGTTTTTTTGCTAAACTTCTGAAGCACACCTACTGTTAGATATCCACAATATAAAGGTTAATTATTCTGTATTTCAACATAAGAACTAGGAGGGCTCAATGAGATAACATAGGGAGTGTGCAGAGGACACAGGACAGCTCTGGATTTCTGACAAAATCGATAGGTTTTTTTACACTTATATAAAACAGATATAACAAAATGTTTTCAATCGTATCGTTTAAATCGTACTTTGTTATAGTGTTGACACTTTCCTATTGGTCAGTGAGGCAGACTATTGTATTGATGGATCAGTGGGAATTTTAGGGGGTCTACACGCAAGAGTTAGAGTTGTTGCTCCCAATTTCCCAATGGTGATACACAGAGCTAGCTTATCAGTCAGGAGCCTATAGGCACAGAGATTTGCCTATTGTTTAATTATATAATATACTGTATTCAGAGGCAGGCATGATGGAAGTGCCGATGTGGTGACGGCATGCTTAATCTGCACTGAATGTTCATTCCTGGGAGCAGATAAGTTAACAGAGAACAGAGCAAGAACTATGTTGCTGACATAATAAAATCATTCATCTCATGCAGGTCACCTTCCACCCTCTTTTGTCATTCCCCATATCACCTCTTCACATAATTAATGCATAGCCTGTTTTCATATGTATCTGCATAAAAGTAGGTCTAACCAATGCAGTCCTGGTGCTAAGTGTCCCTTTCAAAACTGGGGCTGTGTACTCCCTCTTCTATGCCCTCTTCAGTCCTAGTGATTTGTGTCCCTCTCAGTTCTGGTACTACTTGTCTTCTTTTTTACTGGTGCTGTGTGTTCCCTTTGGTCCTAGTGTTGCATGTTTCTTTCAGTCCTCATGTTGTGTTCCCCCTTCAGTCCTGTTGCTGCATAACATCTTCAGTTCCAGTGCTGCATATCCCCTTCATTCCTAGTGTGGTGTGTCTCCTTCATTCTTAGTGCTGCAAGTACCCTTAATTCCTAGTGCGTTGTGTCCTCTTGAGTGATATAGCTTTGTATCCCCTTTAGTTCTGATGCTGCAAATCTGCTTCAGTCCTAATGCTTAGTCTCTCCTTTAGGCCTAGTGATGTGTATCCCCTTCAGTTCTAGTGATGTGTATCCCCTTCAGTTCTAGTGCTGTGTATCCCCTTCAGTTCTACAGTAGTGCTGTGTGTCCTTTTTTTCCTAGTGTGGCATGTCCCATTCATTCTTAGTGCTGTGAATCCCCTTCAGTTCTACAGTAGTGCTGCATGTCCCTTTCTTCCCTAGTTTGGCGTGTCCCATTCATCCTTAGTGCTGTGTGTCCCCTTTATCCCTAGTGCTACGTGTCCCCTTCATTCCTAGTGTGGTGTGACCCCTTCTTTCCAAGAGCTGTGTGTCTCATTAATTCTTAGTGCCGTGTGTCCCCTTCTTTCCTAGTGCTCTATGTCCCCTTCATTCCTAGCGCTGAGTGTTACCTACAGTCCTAGTCCTGTGTATGCGCTTTAGCTTAGGTGCTGTGTCCCCTTCACCCATTGGATGAATATCAAGTTATTGCACTCACCCGGCATGCAGTCCAGTCCAGTTATTCTAGAAGATGGCACTGATCCACTTCCTCCCTGGCAGTCACACTTGCAGGCCTTATTAAGCCACTGTGAAAACCAAACATTGGAGCAGTGTTCATGATGCTAGTGACAGTATTTCTTATACTAATGTGGAGCTTGAAAGGAGCTTAACTGTACATAAGATTTTCCTTGTTTATAATTGAGGTAAAGCGGATTTCCTTTCCTAAACTGTACCTACAGACATGACATATTTGTAAGTACATGTAACAAAATACATGATGATGAAGTGCTTAACTTTGACCTTTGCAAAGACAATGCAGGAACTCCATAAAGCCTCAACACCACTTTTCTGGTAGTATGGACCTTTAGAAAAGTCCTGATGCCAGTTTCGGTAGCTTTATCAGCACTTGCGACAGATTCAGGTAGTTCCTAATACCTCCACGATAAGAATATGTTGCTATGGCTACAAGAGGTTACAAAACAATTCCTGTCAGTCTTTTATTTTAGAAAATAATACACTCTAATGTGAAGTTCTAGATTAAAGATTGTCTGTTTTCTTCCAGTGAAACCACGGCCTAGTAAAAGCTGCTTACATACTGTGCATGGAGTCAGCACAATATGTATGGCTTTTGTCAATAAAAATAATACACTGTTATTTTTTTATGATAAAAATACCTCCCAGTTAAATTGCAGCCCAATAATATTGAAAATTATCATACTTACCGTAATTTTCATTTCCTGGCGTATCCTCATACCAGCATACTACGGGTCAGCTCCGCCCCTCTGGCCCCCTTAGGACCACCTCCAACCAAATAAAAAAAGAGAGCGTGAGAGATACCCACTGTTCCTTAACAAGCCGCGGAAGGACACCAGGGTGGGAACACATGCTGACATGAGGATACGCCAGGAAATTGAAATTACGGTAAGTATGATAACAATTTTCAATATTCCTGGCTCACCTCATGTCAGCATACTAAGTTTAATCAGAAAGAGTGGGAAGTAAAAAATACGAAAAATTCACAATCAGCCCAAACGATACAATGCAGGTAAAAAAAAAAATTCTCTAATAACAATAAGAATTTAATGAGCCAATGCTTCTTTCACTACAAAGAAACCAAATCGGGCCATCCACCCGCAAAATCCACCTTACAGTGCTTCACAAAAGTGTTGGAAAAGCTCCAGCTGGCTGTTTTACAGATGTCTTCCACCGAAACTTTAGCATATGAAGCCCATGAAGCCAAAACACTACTTGTTGAGTGAGCCTGTATGGAAGCCAGAAGACCCTGTGTAGTGTAGGCCATCTTGATCAGTGTCTAAATCAATGAGGAGATAATCCTAGGCGTGGTCGGGAATGCTTTTTTCTTACCGCCAGGCAAGAGAAAAAGTCTCTCTGTCTTCTGAAAACTCTGAGTCCTTACAATATATAAGGCAAAGAGTTTCACCAGATCTAGAGAGGAAAAAGACTCTCCTGAGGAAGATACATTGGTAAAGGCTGGCAGAATTGTCTCACAGTCTGACTGGAATCCTGAGGCTACTTTGGAACAGAACCCTTGGAAGGCCAAAGGATTACGTTATTCCGTAGAATTATACAAAAAGGTTCCTTAGAAGAAAAAGCACAGAGCTCCGAGACCCGCCTGGCAGAGGCAATAGTGTGTCAGAAAAACTAATTTAACTGTTAAATGCCACAAAGAACATTCCTGTGATGGTTCAAATGGGGCCTTCATCAGAGCTCTTAACACTATATCCAAATCCAACATGGAAAAAAAGACTTCAACAGGGGACGCAGTGTAAAAGCTTCTCTCAGAAACTGCTTAACTAGAGGGCCTTCATCTAACTTCGGAGAAACAAGTGAGAGCCGAGATTTGTACTCTCAGTGAATTATATGCCAGACCTTCATCTAGAGCAGATTGAAGGAAATCCAACACATTTCTTATCCTTAGCAAAGAATAAGAACCTACTCCAAATTCTCGTATAATTTCCGTACGTAGATGTTTTCCTGGAATTCATTAAAGTATTGATGACCTAGACAATCCTTGACTCTTTAATCTGTTTAATTCAGTAACCAGGCCGCTAGACTCAGGCACTTGGGATCCGGGTGAAGACAGAGCCCCTGGTGAAGCAGATCTTTCTTGATTGGCAAAAAGCATGGTAGAGCCGAGGCCATGGATGTCAAAAGAGGGCACCAAGGTCTCTTCGGTTAATATGGCAACACTATTATGATTTGAACTGACTCCGCCTGCACTTTCTGAAGAACTCTCAGAGCTAAGGGAAAGATGTAATTCAGTGGACAATTCCACCTCACTGCAAAGAAATCCATTGCTAGAGCTTGCGGGAATCTGTACCTTGATAGAAATAGCAGAAGTTTGGCATTCTCTGAAGTTGCCTATGACGTCGATGTTCGGAGTGCCCCATTTCACTAAGATTGGCCGCAAGTATTTGTTGTTGAGACTCCATTCTGTGTTGTCCAAGAACGTTTGACTTAGGCGATCTGCTACTGTGTTCTGCACCCCCGGCAGGTAAGAAGCCGTAAGAGCCTTGAGATGTAATTCCGCCAATAAAAATATTTCTGCTACAACTTTCAGAAGCGATAGGCTTCAAGTTCCTCCTTGTCTTATTATGTAGGAAACCACCGTCCTGTTGTCTAACAGACGTTTATTCTGCTTCAAACAGCCTGCACTAAGGTGCCCGGTTTCAAGGAGGTTTACTGCCAACAGCCGGACCATCCATCCCAGGAGAGGCTGAACCTAGGTGGGGGAGCTGTAGGGAGGTTCTCCAGAGAAGTAGAACAAAAGGTGGCCTGGAGCGAGGATGAAAAAACAGTGGGTGTCTCTCTCGCTCTCTCTTTTATTTGGTTGGAGGTGGTCCTATGAGGGTCAGAGGGGTGGAGCTGACCCGTAGTATGCTGACATGAGGTGAGCCTGGAATGCCTGGAACCTCCCAGTTAAATTGCAGCCTAATAAAAATGTTTATGTAGTGTGAATAAACTGCATACTATTTCTAGCTATTAGTGAAATATTAAACTATGATCTATAGTTCTTGATAAAACCTTCCTGGCCTATGCTTCTTAAATTATGGCCTGCTAAAGCTGCTTACATTGTGTTCATCAAGTCTGTACAATGTTTGTGGCTATTGTTTGAGAAAAAATACACGATCATTTTTATTTCTTGATAAAACTCGCCTCATCTCTCCCTATGAAATTATGGTCTAATAAAGTTGTTTACATACTGTTCATCAACTGTACAATATTTCTGGCTATTTTATTTGATTTTTTTTATATCATACTGGATAACAACTTGGTTTCAATAAGAAAAAATATATTAATTGATCTGCTTTAAAATTCTGTTATATGTGTTATTATTTCCTGTTCTCTTTCACTGGGTTCCTTGAGTGAGATTTCATCATCATCTCTCCAAGGCCAGTGCCTGAGTTGGCAGCCTTACCTTGCAAGGAACCTATTGTGTAAATGTTGCACAGGTGCTGCTTAGGCCTAGGACTTTTAGGGGTGTACCCAGGTTCAATTGCTGACCCTGCCTGTGTTTTCCTCAAGCAGGCAGGGCTTTTCAAAATAGGTGGAGGTGGTTTTCTGCACACCACCGTTACTCAGAGTGGTTGATACAGCCACCATGAGCAAATTCTGGAAAGAGATTTTTTGGCTTGCTGCCTCAGGGTGGACACTTTATAAGCAAAGCTCAGGTTGGTTACAGCCTAACAGCAAACAACAATAAATATAGCTAGCTTAAAGCAGGGTCCCTACACAGGCAAAACTGAAATCTGCTTTGTGTAAACAGTAGCAAAACCAGGGAGGAAAATCCAATTTACCATTGAATTTCACCACCAAGATTGACCATCAAAGAAATTGTTCTAAGGTCACAAATTACCCACACTCGGATGGTAGTGGCAGGTATACTACTCCACCAATAGGCACCTTTCATAGCCTCCCTAAACAAAGCTCATCAGTTTGACATGGCTAATCTTCATGCTTGTTGCTAAGCAGAGAGGTGAATGAAAAGATAGTTGTTGCTTTTAACACCACTTATCTCAGTGAGGAATAAGAGAAGATCAGTCTACCACAAGGTAACCACAGAAAATACAACTGGCCACTGATGTGCCAGATCGAGCAATTGTCATCTTTCTCCAAGTGGAGCAGAATGGCACCGTTATACTATAGTTCAATCACTTTGCAGCGTATTGCAAACTGTTGAGTGAAAACAAGTCCTCCATTTCTTCTTTATCTTCTGATGCAGAACCAATAATGGTTCTTGAAGCTGGGTGAATATTTTAAGTCAGTCTCTACCTTTTAGTTGCTATCGTGTACTGCTGACCAAAAGCAGGTGTTTTTAAGGCTGACAGTCTTCATTTTTAAAAGAGCTAGAGGGGTGGTGGTACTATTATTTAGTGTGGGACATATACAACTGGTAGTACTCACCCTCACTGTAGGGGAAA
>NW_017306443.1:0-19033 GCF_000935625.1 Nanorana parkeri | reverse complement strand
GAAGACTCAGATACTACAGGTAGTGAAGCCAAACAGTTTGTATCGGCTAGTGTGTATTCCGGTTTGGAACAGACACTGATCTAACAGTAGATTGGCATTGTGGGTGAAAAATGTGGAAATATTGATTACCAGACACAGCAGAGGTTGTGATGGTGGAGCACAACTGAACAAAGTATAGAAAATAATGCCCTATTGAGCAGCTTTTAAAATCATAAAATAAAGTAAAAGAAA
This sequence comes from Nanorana parkeri, assembly GCF_000935625.1. Lineage (NCBI taxonomy): Eukaryota > Metazoa > Chordata > Amphibia > Anura > Dicroglossidae > Nanorana > Nanorana parkeri. Next base: position 18,802 of record NW_017306443.1, on the reverse strand, counting down.
ACAAGTGGACTTACCTCACTGGTGATTAACACTTGATGTGGTGCATGAAAAACAAAACATTCAAATAAAAACTGATGTTAAAGTTCATCTGCACTGGGAGTAGGCTACCATTGGTGACCCCCCATCCGAAAATTCTTGTTGACTAGTTTCAATACATTTGGTCAGTGGGTCACTGCCTAGGAGCAAGCATGCAGCATGTAAAGTCAGAACTCCTCATTTGCATAGTTGTTTCAGGTCTATGACACAAGACGTATTAAAGCTATTGGATCCTAATGGAAGCCATGTGACTTTTAGGAAAAGGGGTAATCTACATGGGGCCCATAGATAAGACTAAACTAAAATTTAGCTTGATTGCCAACTAATTTTTTTTAAATACTAGCAGATATGCATTACACAGATTCTGGGGACAATTTAATCACAGACTGCACAAGATAGTACGCTTTGGTCTGTTCCTCTGATTTTCCAACATGCCAGTAAATCATTCGGTACAGAAATTCTACCAATCCTATCAGTTTTAGCATTATTATTATTTTTACAATTGTCCGTCATTCATATAGTTAAATGAGAAATGTCTCTGTCTACTATGGCCAGTCTAAGCGTAGACAGGATGATTCTTTACTAAGGTACCGGCCTAGGATGTAGTTATGCTTACAGCACTAACAATAGGCAGGATATGTGATATTACTCTTCTAGCATCCACTTTTCAGGTAGCTAGCAGCAACTGCTCAGAAGCTTCTGTAGTCACAGTCCAAGCCATATTAAAGGCAGGTAGTGTAGTAAGCACTGACTGCCCTCGAGGTGGTGGTATCACATTTGGCATAGTCACATGAGATGCCCTCGTTACAGGGTCTGCTATGTACTATGCATGTACAAACATTATCAAATAATCACTGCATCCCCCTTGCATATTGTTCACTTTTCCAAAAAAAAGAGGAAGCTATAGTTTTAAAGGAAACCAAAATGTAGAGAAATTTTTAGCCCAACATTGCTGACCTCTTTTTTTAAAAATTCTGGTTGCTTAGCTTCTGATCAGAAGGCTTCAATATTTTCTGGCTCTTAAACTTGCAACAAGTATGTTGTTTGGGTGTTCATACTTCACCTGCAGGATGCTCTGCTTGTTGAGGACCTCAGAAAACACTTAGGCTAGAAACAGCCAAGCAACTAGCATCTTAAAGCCAAACTTCAGGAAACAATGATAATGTACACACTGCACTGGGTGTGTTCATTATAATGAAAAAGCTGGGCATAATTTGCAGACAGCTGCAAAGTATAAAAAGCTTACTTGCAGCATGCCGTCTGCTACACATAATGTTCTTTTGGGGAGTGAGGGATCCAGTCACATCCCCGGCCCTCCTCACTACTTGCCAATATTTTTTAGAAGACATTCTGTGATTGGAGGAGGAGACTTCAATCACAGAATGCCTTGTAGCGACTTGAGCACTTCACTGCTTGTCCCTTACTCCCCCCAGTGTAGGAGATGGCATACTGCAAGGTAAGCTTTGTATAACTTAGAGCAGCCCTCCACGCATAACACTCAGCTTTTTATTTAAATCTTACACACCCAGTGCAGTGTATAAATGATCATATTTTCCTGGAGTTTGGCTATAAAAGGACTACAGCAATGTCGGCCATTGTATTTCTTCCCATACTCGTTCTCATCTACCTGGAAAGTTTCATTCAAGATTCTTTATAGAAAGTGAAATTTTAGTTTTAGTGGCCCTTAAATATGGTTTATACATTCACTGCCTGTACTAAAAATGCATTCATGATGACAGCAGACCTTTTGTTGATGTGTCATTCTCACCATCAGCTGATGAAGTCTCATCTCCAGATTTGCCACTTTCAACAGCTGTAACATAAAAGAAAGTGTGAGCTGAAGTATCACATAAGACGCCATTAGGTCAAGGCAACGGCAGGGGATTTCAGTGTATTTTTATAAAAGCATACACTAAAGGGTTTCTGTACACGACACAATTAGGCTAGCTCTTCTAAATGTACCTTTTCCTGTTTTAGTCTCTACCATTTAGGTGCAGAAGAAATGTATATAATGGATGATATTACTCACCAGTGTATGGAACTGCAGACCCACTGATTGGACCTTAGCCTCATAGAACACAGCACAACATAAATCTTTGATGGAAACTCTGATGTGCTATTGCATTTGTTTCCGTTGCATACAATGCAATACAATACCCTTTCCATCAACTACATAATGAAGTCTATTTATCATATGTTGTAATGAAGACACCTTTATGGACAGTCTGTAGATTCCACTAATGATCTTACCAGCTTCAGTTCATTTTTATGGAAATAATTCTGCATATTCTTCCTCTGTTAATGGAATATTGGTTGTGAGGAAAGAATGAGGCCAATTTATTTGCCTTGTGTTTCTCTCTACCAGTTCTAGCATAAAAACAAGGATTTAGAAGGGAAGTCTACATAGAACTCTACATATAACTCGTAGTACTGTTCCCATGGATCTCCTTTTTTTGCTGACAGCTCTCTCCCTTTCCTGTAAACACTTACCGGTTCATTAGAATCTAGCTGTGACATTTTTTTGGATAGTAAATTAAAGTAACAAGGAAACTCCCTTACTGCAAACTGCAAAAAAAAATCCTTATTTTCCTTATTACAATAAAGTCTTACCAACAACACAAAAATATATCTAAGGCCAGTTCCTGTCATTGTTTTCTGTCAATGACCTGTTGAGATGGTCTTCCCCAAGATTTTAATTCCTATTGAGGACAACAGAAAGTAAACATTTTCCAAAGAGAGGAAACCTCCTAGTTGATGACTTTTACCATAATAGGTGTCCTCATTGGAGGCTAACAGCAGTAAAATGGTGGCTTTTCCATCACTTTCTGTCCCAGTGACAATGGTCACCAGGACAGATAGAGAGGGTGAATCATGAATCTCCCCAAACGAGGACACAGACAGCAAGCACAACCTGACAGGGATTTTAACACTTCCTACTCCAAAACTAAAAAAGCATTGGCTTTAGATGCACTTTAATAGTCATTAAAACAAATAAGGATGCTAGCTGTGTTGAAGGGCTGAATTAATGCTTATGCTTTCAGTGCTAAAACAATGAATTATAAATATATAATTATGTACTAATGTTTCCCATAGGTAAGCAAACAATATATGAAGTTAAAAGGCTAACAGAATCCCCCAACTAGGCTGGAAAATGCTAATACACAGAACACAAAACTGGAATTTCCTTCAAGACTTGAGTCATGAAATATCTAAGGGAAGAATTATCTCACGTGACCTGTCATTCCCCTGGTTATTAATCAGAGTCTGCCCTTCATTGCTCGGCCCATTCTGTAAAGGTGTAGAGAGTTATCAGCTGCTGTAAAACTACACAGACTGAAATAATTTTTTATTCATTTTCAAGTTTTTCAGTAAGCATTTATTTGTGGAAAGATCCATCCTAGTGAGAAATAAGCCTAAAGTGAGCAGCAGTCCCCTCACCCCAGCAGTACATACGCTTTCCTCCGCTGACAGGCTCCTATGTTCAGCCACTGGAAGTAAAGATAGCCCTGCTGTAAGCTCCAAGTTGATTCAGTAACAGTTAACACATTGACATCATTGTCAATGTGTTAACTGTGCACCATCACTCACATGCTCCACCCTACCCAGACATATTGGGTCTGGATCTTCTCCTTTCCAATCTTTAGCCTGGTCATGATCTATTTACTTGGATGATCCAGGGATAAGTGTTCTTGGAGGCCTGATTAGGTTATCGGCTCCCTCCCCCGGATGAAGCCCGTTTTTTGTTTTTTTTTCTCTTCTACTTCCCTTCTGTCCTCTCCCCCCACTAACATTTTGTAGCTCTCTATCTTCTTTCCTTCATCCACTTTTCCTTCGCCTCTCTGGAGCAGACCTACTCCCTTATTCCCCTCTTCTTTTCTGTCCACTTCTCCTAAGGACTTACTTTCTCTGCCTTTCATCTTAGCTTTCTGTTGCTTAACTTTTGGTAAGAATCGGATAGGAGGAATAGTCACACTTTCTACCACTTGACGGTTTGCATGAAACTGGTTCTCTCAACGGAGTTGCTCTTGAAAGGCACTTGAAAGAATGCTAAATATTTGTGCCACTACTTTTTCTGGTTAAATTGCATACCATTATTTCTATGTTGAGTCACGACATTATTACACTTTCATGTACTAGTGTATGTTACTATTCTCCTGCCTTTTCGTAAATAAAGAATATAAACAAATTAAAAAAAAATTATTAGAGCTTACTATTCCAAATAACAACTTCTTGTAAAGGCTTTCACTCATAAACATGTATTAGAGTATACCACTGCTGAATAAGCATTACATTCCAAGCCTTTACAATTGTTATCATTTTAGATTAAACTTTAACATTGAAGTCATAATATAATTGCAGTATAAATATTTGGTGTGCCAAAATAATCATTGTCATTATTTTTGCTATTTTCTTATATCTTTGAAAGTTTTCCTCAACTATCAGCTAGGGTTGTGCAAAATATGAATGAAAGTCATTTTAAAGTCAAAATGATTTTAAGCCATTTCAAATGCTGATGAAATCACTTACAATGGATGCTGCTCCTTGATGTTTAAAAGTTTTCGTTTCCTGCAGAATCAGCTGGTCCCCTGAGCACTGGACCTGACTTTTTAGAGTGACTCCTTTCTCAAGCAGAGTGCTATGCAGTCACACTTGTGTGTGCTAGTAAGCTGTGTGTGTCTCCACAAACACACAGACACAGCAAATCAAGCTACCCCTGTCTCCCTGGCCCCCTCTATTCCCTTCTCCCTTCTCCATGCTAGTAGATGAACAGATGCTGGAGCCTGCTCTGTCCCTTGTGACCTTGTACTGGAAATTCACGGAAGCTGAGCTGAGAGACTTGGACGCAGCTGTTCAGAAACATGATGACTGTAAGGGGGGAATTTATCAAAACTGGAGCAGATCAAATCTGGAGGAGCTGTGCATGACAACCAATCAGCTTCTCTCTTCAGTTTATTCAGTTAAGATTTGGAAATGAAACAGAGACACTGAGAGAGAGGAAACTATTTATGGAATGCATACATGCCAGATATCCCTCAGGTTCTTGAGTCCTCCATTACTTCATATCAATGCACAAAGTGCTGAAGTGCAATCTACAATTCACTGTTCTCCAGACATGCCAAAAACCCTCCTCCATACGTGAATCTAGATTAAATCGACTCCATAACGCTGTATGATTGCTTGTTTATATTGACCATACACATTTGATGAGTTGATTGATTCTAGATCCAAGCATGAAGGGAGTTTTTTGGCACATCTAGAGCACAGTGAATTCAGCGTTTTTGTGTATTTGTATTAAGTACTGGAGGACTCGAGAACATTAAATACATGCACTTTAGACTTATTGTTAGGTACGCGATCCGTGACCGCGTGCATGACTGAATTTCCACTCGCCCTCTCTTTATTTCCACTCGCCAAATGCGAGCGGGCGAGTGGAAATTTTGAGCCCTGATAAGCACTTTGTATGGATTATATTCGCTTTATATATTTTTAATTATGTTTCAGGATTAACTTTATGACAATGGATTATGCTGCTTATAAACACAAGGATTCGTTTTTAGATATACAGTATTATGGACATTTGACTTTTTTTTAGATGTTTCATTAATGAAGCACATAGAGATTTCTTATCAATTCTAAGTTAGGACCTTTTTATTATTTTATTTATTTTTTATCTTATTTTTTGTTTGTCACAATGTCAACATTGTTTTACAATAGTTTCTGATGAGGTTATTGGTTATTGGTATTTATTATTCATTAGCGCAGTGCACTATTTGTTACTGTATTTCTAAGTGGCCGATACCACTTTTTGCACAGTTTAGTTTTATTTTACACTTAGTCAGGGGCGTGGACCTTGCTGCATAGTTGTGTCATTGTGTTGTCCATTAGGTAAGATGTAGTTTCCCTTTGCATAAAATATGACATCTCCAAGATCTGAACTCTAGGACAGAATTTTGTTAATTCTTCTAGTTCTGTTACAGTTTCCTATGATATTAAAAAGTATTTGTAATTTAATTAATTGTATGTACTTATGTAATCGCTTGTACTACTCCTAAGTGAATTGAAAAAGTCAAAAGCATCCAGGGTCATTTAGGTTCAGGGTTCTACGCCAGTGGCTTACACTATAAGTAGATTGTACAGTCTAACTCCTTCTCTGCCAGCATGTGTTTTACCCTGGTAATGTACTACAATGTTTTAAGCTTTGCTTTAGACTCTCTTGACAAATGTCTCAGCATTTTAGTTGATGACTTTTACCTTCAAATGATTAAACAACATATTAAACAAGGTAAAGACAAACACACTTATTATTAATTGCAGTTCAGATCATATAGTGTATGCAGTCATTTGCTACATGGAACGACTAATGTCATTAGATTGTTTTTCTGCACTTTTCTCTGAAAGAAATGTAATCTGCTATAAAGTTGCAAAAACAGTGTCTTGATGTATTATCTATCTCACAAATATTACTATTAGGAAAACTGAAGGAAGGAAAAAGAAACCTCAGTTTTTTTATGATACCTCACAATTAAAACTGCAATGGGCAATATTCCAATATCCCTGTCCATAAAAAAAAGTCACCATCTGGATGTAGCTAAGCAAATAGTTCAAAGCCTTCCATTGGATAATACGTCTAGGACCAGCATTGTTATGTGCCCAACAAATGAGGTCACCTGCCTACCTGAACATACTCAATGACCAGGTTTTTCCATGAATGAATTTTTTCTTCCCTGATGGAACGGGAATATTCCAAGATGACAATGCCAGGATTAATCGGACTCAAACTGTGAAAGAGTGGTTCAGGGAGCATGAGACATCACATGGATTGTCCACCAGATCTTAACCCCATTGAGAATCTTTGGGGTGTGGTGGAAAAGACTTTACGCAGCGGTCCGACTCTCCAATCATCACTACAAGATCTTGGTGAAAAATTAATGAAATTCTGGACAGATCTAAATCTTGTGCCTTTATGTTGTGATAAGCTGATTGAAATGCTGCCACGGCGAATGCATGCCACAATCAAAGCTAAAGGTGGTCCAACAAAATATTAGAGTGTGACTTTTTTGGGGGGATAGTCAGTGCATTTAATGTCATATGCCAAGCCAGTTCTTTAATTTTACCCAGAGAAGGAAAGGGTATGCAGACACCAAAGGCACAATAACCTTGCATACATTTTTATGGTTCTCCCTGGACTTAGGCATCACCGTCTCTCAAAGACTTTATCATAGAGCACATATTACATAGTTGAAGAGCTTTATTCCACTACTATAGGCAAACAAGTTTGTGTAAAGTAGACTTTTTATTTTATTTTTTGAATTTCAGTCCTGCTGATCTCCCTTAGCCTGAGTCTGCCACTTCCTGTGCAAGTGCATTCCCTCCAGCATCAGCTGACCAACATTGCTTCCTGGTAGAGACAACAGTAAATTATCTCCTGGCCACAACCCCTTATAATCTTTACCAGGGGCCCATGTGATAGGGTGACAACGCAAGGGAACAATTGTGACACAGTTGTCACCCTATAACAGGAAGAGTGACAAAAACAACTTTTCACCTGACATTACCATGTTAACAAATATATATGATTTTATTGATAAGGATTAGATCTTCTTCAGGGTTTTTTTTGTCTTTAGACAGGAACATGATTCTGGCAAGAAGTAATCCAGTTTTGCCAAAACATATCATGTATTACATATATAAATTCTCTTTAAATGCAGATCACTTAGCTAAAGAGCAAGCTTTGTTATACCATTGCTCTACAATTACCTAACATGAGGGACCATTAAATCTGTTACTGAACTGGTCTTTTAAAGTCCAATAACACCTTCACAAACGTAATAAAATACTCTTCTCTGCTGTATTTCTGGACAGTTAAGCACAAATGATGGCCACTTTACTTTCTCTAGGACATAAAATTTCATGGAAGATGTTTTAATCATTCATTCAGTCTATTTCTAGTAAAACACTGCAGCTTATTTTCAGAATTAGTTCCTTGACAGAAATGACAGTTTCTGAGGTTTTCTTGAACTATTAATGAGTATTCCTAACCAAAGGAAGGTCTCTGGGCGCCTGGAATTTGCTCCTGAGCTTGTCTATGCATCTCATTGCACTGCATCTTGGCTATGACGAGAGTGAGCAGTGAATAAAGTATTAACACAGTTATGAGCTACAATTTAATTTGCATTTCACCTTTTTTCTAAAAAAGAGTTGCTTTGTAATGTATAAAGCTGGGACATGCCTATTCATTTTCTTTCCGGGATAAATATAGCTATTTGTCAAATTACATTTGGACTTTTCACATTTGCTGACTGTGTAGCAGCAAATATCGGGTCCTAGGAATTTTCCATCTAAATTACAATACGTGGATTATATTGCAGTTCTGGATTTAACTTTGTGCAGAGTACAAAAATAGCTTCCTACAAGACTTTACAATATATTTTGGAACATATCTATAGAGCATTTTACAGGAAGTTGAGCTAGTCTTTTCTTGCAAAGTTAAAGGATCTCTTCCCTTGCACATTATGGTGTCTCCTATAATAATTAATCATCCCAAACACATTTTTAGCAAGTTCCCCTTACCTTCCAACCAAAACAGCACCAAAAAGAGCAGTGGAATTCCTCTGTGGAGATACATGGTTTCCAGCCTCATAAAAGTGTTTGGTGTTCAAAGCAGTCCAGCACTGGAGGAAGATTAACTTAATCTATCCCTCATTAAGCATCTTATGCCTACTTTCTTAGCAAGCCGTGAAGGGTCATCAAATCATTGGACTCATTACTGTCATTTACAGGCTATAACTAGAGCAAAACTTTAATTACTTGTCTCAAAGAGATCATTTGCTGAGGTTTAACATAAGAAATTAAGTGTAGGTCATGAATTCACACTGCAGTACAAATACCTGTAAATGACAACATGCTTAGAAAACATGCTACTCCAGGCACATCTGAATAAACTGTGCCTGTATACTTATTTTCCGGCATCCAAATGAAAATCAATGGTACTGATGGAGGTTTCTGTTTTCTTTTTAGGCTAACCTACCACTAGAGTTTACAAGAAGAGATGGATGCATGCTGTTTGAGTAATCATTACAGTTAAAGGAGCTCTACAGTCCCAGCATATACTATCCTGTTATAACATCAGCATTGTAATAGTAATCCAAACTCTAGTTGTTTTTGATAATGTAATCACAGCTCACTTGAAAAAATCCCTTTTATGTAGTGAGTGCTGCCTTCTGTCTGTTCATCACTTTCAACAACTTTCTGGATTCCCTTGATGTGATGCAATCTTCATTTCTCAAGACTACATAGTCCATAATGCATTGCTTCCAGCAAGTAATGATAATGGTACATTGTGGGAAGTTCAGACATTGCATTGTAGTTCTGACAGTAGGCTTACTTGGTGTGGTGACACAAGGAAGTGCATATTTACAGGACTGAGTGAAATTGTGTCAGAGCATTGAGGAAGTACATCCTATGGGCATCTTCATTAGGGATGCACCGTTACCATTTTTTCAAGACCCAGTACAAGTATGAGTGTTAAACCCACTTCCTATCCAGACCATTTCTCAGTACTCAACGCTGCAGTACTTTGACTGACATTTATTCAGTCATGCAATGTTGTCATGCAACCTTTCTTTTGGTGGTATTTAATCACCACAGAGGTTTATATTTTTTACTATAGTAAGGAAAAACTACCAAACATTTTGAAAAAAAAAAACAGTTTTCCCTATATTAAGTTATGAAACATTTATTATTACCCAATTTTTGGGTAAAATATAAAAGATTGGGTCACGTCGGGTGTAGGAGCTGTCTTTATGAACAATGTGCTGTGTTACAGCGGCGCTCATTCTGTCTGCAGGTGGGCTTGTGGGAGGGGGCCATGTGAGGTCCCAGCAGGCTTCCCTGAGGTCCGCAGCAAGTGCAGGATCTCAGGCAAGCCCATAGCTATTTAACAATTTAAAGCGCCGGTTTTGGCGCTATGTGTCGGGGCATACTTGTACTAGTGAAAATGACCTGTATGGGACCCGATACTGATACTAGTATCAGTATCAGGACATCCCTAATAATTACAACTAACTTACTACCATCCCAACTTAATGTTCAACCAACACTCTTTATACACTTATACTGGAAGGCATTGATTGTGAATGTTATACACTGTTTTTAAGGCATGTATATAGGTGGCACCTACGGCTGCAATACTTTGCCCTTACATGGAACTATTTTGTTGTTTTGGATGAGCTAGTGTTTCACTAAACATAGGGAAGAATTGAGTCCGTGGGGTAAAAATCAATACAAATGATACAAATGGACATGGGGCTACTTGAGTTTTCCATTTCCTTTCATACTCTCGTGATCTCTCTTAGGAGCCTATCTAATGTGTCCCCTTTCCCTTCCTCTAATGGATGTATCATTTACCCCAGTTAAGGTGACATTAAGCGCTGCGCAAACTGTTCGTGCTATATAAATCGTGTATCATAATATAATAAAAATAAAGGATAATTCCCCCCAATGTTAGTGTAAGGACTTACCTTAAATGATGCCTCTTGATCTGATCACCTTCTTCTTTACTGTAGTTTTCAGCTGTCCCTCCAGCGCTGGTGCCAATCTCCGATCCGGCGCTGACTTCTCTGTGCTAGCTGGCACTTCCTGTCCCACGGAGTCTGTGCGGGTGCACGCTCCTCCATAGACTTACCTTGTATCTCTCCTCGTCTACCGGCCAAAGATCTGAAATGCCCATGCGCCCGCCCCAAGATCCTTTGTGGCCGCCCGAGACTCTTCAGATGTTCGAACAGGAGCATGTGGCAAAGACACAGGTAAGTTTTTTACCTGTTGTAAAAAAGTTTTTTTCATGTTTTTGCATATATCTACTGCTTGCTAGCAGTAGATATATGCAAAAAAAGCTGAGGGTTTAATAACCCTTTAAGATAAAAAAAAAGAAAAACAAATGTAAACACAAATTGCAGACTTTATGTGTGATGATGCTTCCTCATATCCTGCTGCCTACAATGGCCCACAGGTGGCTTCAAAACGTAAAAGCTATTTATCACAGATCTTCTTGGATGAACATATTGATATGGATTTACCTACATTCATAGTGGGCATGTAATTTATGCAAAAATACTTAAAACCTGTAATGGAAAAATATAGAGATTGCTATTGCTGACTTCACTTTATGAAAATGCTAGTTGTGAGTGGTATTGTGGCTTGGTGCACAACAAAGATAGCTGCATGACACGAGGCCACATGAGATGCTGAGACATCATGGAGGGATTATCATATGCTTTTGCCACTATCACTTGAGCTAAAGGAAAGATTGGATGCAACCTGCCCTCTACTAAAACCCTCTTTCACAACTGTGGCACAACCTTCTGGAAATGTTCATATCTCAGCCCAAAAGACAGGTAGCCCTGGATCCCCATTGGCCGCCTCACCATGTTACTCCACAAACCCATTGGGGTCTAAGAGCTAGCTGCATGGAAAATGCCAACGTCCTGGCTATAATCTGACAAATGCTGCAAATTACAGATCTTCACAGTGCACTGTGCAGGACAATGTGATTTTGTCAGAACTCTTTGAGGCAATTTGTAACTTTAGTTTTATCTTGGAAGCCCAGTTGCTCATAGCATGGGGTGTGAATGTGGTCTAGACTTTTGTGGTGTTTTTAAGTGACAATGTTGTCATTAATACTTGGTGGTGTTTGTTGTGTGTCCATTGTTTCAAGTAAATTATTGTTTATTATAGTGCAATAAAGATATTTTCATTATCAAATCTGCTTTAGCTTATGTTGTAACCACTATTAGCCCACTCTTTGGTCATTAGTTTTTTTGGTGAGTACATGTGGCTAACATCCTAATTGATAAGTTGGTTAAAGGGTTTCTAAACCCTCCGGGTTTTTTTTTGCATATATCTACTATACTTACCGCTGTCTTCACCACGCGCTCCCGTCCGAAAATCCGAAACTGCTCGGGCGGCCACGCATCTTGGGGCGGGCGCATGCGCAGTTTGGATTTTTGGCCGGGAGACGAGGAGAGACGCAAGGTAAGTCTATGGACCCGTGCACCCACATGCAGACACCGTGGGACAGGAAGTGCCAGCAAGGACAGAGGAGTCAGCGCTGGATCGGAGACCCGCAGCAGCGCTGGAGAGAAGGCTAAAAAAGACAGGAAAGAAGAAGAAGATCAGATTAAGAGACACCATTTAAGGTAAGTGTTTTACTTAACATTGGGGTTAGGAAAAAAATTATTTGACTTTAATGTCACTTTAACTAATGATTGATGGTGTGACTCCCAGTAAATGTTTTTATGGTAGTTTTTGCACAGCAGCTGTGACTGTTTTAAAGGAAAACCTATGCACAATTGCCACCGACTCTCAGACAGTTAACAGACGGGAGCCTGCCAGGAATCCTGTTTGCAGAACCTGCCACAGGAAACAACAGATTGTGCTTCCCATTCAGCCTTTAATCAACCCATCAGGGCCACACAGCAATCCCCTGCACACCAGAGGAACTGCACAAATTCTGTGAACAACCCCAGATCCCCATCGTACTGGTGCAGGAATGGTAACAGGAGTTTCAACTCCTGGGCCAGACCTGACCAGCAAGAGGACCAATGGATCCCTGACAACATACAGTAGATGTCACCCATATAACCCTTACATTTGCTGCAGACCTAGCAATCATGGCATTGACAGAGACCCAGTGGCTGAGTCCTCCTAAGTGCTTGATTACATAGCCAACTGAGACTGGCTCACTGTGCAGACATCAGGCCTTTGTGCTTACCTCTCAGATAAGTACTTTTCTATTTTCCCCACATACCTTTCCACCACATACCCGAGGGCCTAAGACCACAGTTGGGCCACTATTGAGACAAACCTCCATATCACCGGAGACTGCAGGCCTACCCCCATTAATGCTGCATATAGCTGAATTGTTTTATCTTTTACAGCTAATTAGATATCCCTTTCCGTCATGGAATCTTAACAATATCCCTACGCACTCCTTGCATCCTTGCACAATGTTATCATGGGCTTTTTCAGTGCATGACACTAGTTTTCCTTTTGCTCACTATTGTTCCAGGCGTACCAGAGCCCTACTGTCCTACGTACTGTATATACTGCTTTACCCCTGCCTCACATTAAATCTGCGTGGATTTTTGCATTTATTTTACATTACCCCTATTATCTCAGCTTAAACCACACTGTTTACACATGGAACATCAGACCTAGTTGTTCTCCTTGTCATGAACGTTAATCTTCTCTGGATGAGAATACACTGTACACTCTTCCACATTACTGAGAAATAGTCCCCTCTCAGGACCATCATACCACCTAATCCTGCAGCCTTCTGCCCACACTCCAATGCCAGATGCGATAGGAGTGACTTGGTAACAACAAGGATCCATGAGCTGGCACAAGTTAATACCATATAAGTCTTTGGGAGTTTAATTGAAGCATTTTACAGAGTCAGCACATACAGGGATGAAACCTTTGACTCTTACAGGGAGTTGTGAATGAGCTCTGAAGTGATAACCTTGACTCATTCAGAACCAGGCATACTGTGGAGCCTGCCAATAGCACTAGTGCATGGTGGATGTGGTGGTATGGAGGTTCAAGTAACGCATATCTATACATACAGCCAAAGCATAATGTCATGATAGGGTGTGTAACTGACAAGTGAACAGAATTTATAAACCCCCCTGGGACAGTGGCAGTAGGCGCAAGTAGTGATGACTAATGAGCGAACCGAGCAAAGTTCGGTTGGCTGGAAGTTTGCCTATTATTGAAAAAAACATGGTGCTCAAACCCCATTGAAGTCTACAGAAGTTGAATTTTTTTTCTAGCCTTTTCCAAAAGCCAGTGTAGCGCTACCCCCGAAGGAGCCGCTGGATGCACGGTTAATTTCTAGTCTGTCTAGGGTATGATCTTCAGCTGCCCACCCATTAGCACTAACTGCCCTTTTTCTGGTGCTCATAAACTGATGTCCACTCCAGTAGTAAAATGCTAAGTAAACGATTTATTAAACATCTTTACTGAGGAGAGACGGTATAGGGGTTCTAGGTGTCCAGGGGTAACCAACAGGAGCTCCAGACTCACAGTTCAGATCCTATTGGGAGACAGCGGACAGCGACTGATGTAACAGACAGGCAGGACGGATGCACATCCTCAAGCAGGAAAGACACCGACCATGCTCCTGAAGTCCCCTTAGTTCCAGGGTACTTCAAGAGCCTGCACTGGTCCTGGTTCTCTTCCTCTTTCAGCATCCCAGGCCTCCTCCATGTTGGGGGCCTCAGGGAAACCTCTTCCCTCACACCAGACCATGCCCACCCTCAGGCCTTAGGCCTAGACTGGGGGGCAGGCTGAAAAGGACCCAGCCCTATTCCATTCCATGGCTGGTCTTGGCTAGTCTGAGCACATGGCAAATCCCACCAGTATATGTAATCTATCCCAGCAGGCACCACTGGCTGAGAGAGAAACTCAATGATCGGCTGCTGTACTGTACATACACTACAGTGCCTCTCATTGGCTGTCCCACAATATGACAGAGTCACACTCTGCCCAGGGGGGTCCAGTCAATGCCAGACACCTGGAATTAACCAGATAACTGACACTATAAATCCAGCCAGGTTGACTACAGCCCTGGCTATCACTAAATGTCTAGTAGCCACATCACTGAAGGTGATGGGGTCTGCACCAGTTTGCAAACTTTTATTACAAAAAGACATGCGTAGTTGGCCACTGCCATAGGGGACATTTAACAATGCAATACAAAAAAAATAATGCTCAGAGGCCAGTGGGTCTTTTGATTATAGGGTGACATTTAAAAAAATGCAATTCCTTTAAATAGCATGCTTGGGAGATGCCTTAAACCTGCACAATGTAAGAGGTTGCATAGCTGTACAATGTACTTCTGCAAAAGTGACACATTAAGAAGGAAAAACACTATTGCTGTTAAATGACATTTCCTGGCTGACCAGCTAAAAGCCATACCAGACCCTTAATGTTGAGGGGAACCCTAGATTTTACAGATTTTGTGGGGGACCCAAGGCCCCCTCAAAGTATATGTTTAAAATTTCTATAAAAACTTACTGGAATAAAAAAAATGTAGGGCTGGTAATGATTACAATTTTCGTGTTCGATTAATTGAAAAAAAATGTAATTGATTATTTTCGATTAATTATAACGCACATACAGATCCAACTAAATTGGCCTATACACATGCAGCACAGCAATGAAGTAAATAAAATGAACTAGGATCACACTAATCCAGCACGTTATTAATCTCACGTGCCCCACTCAATATGGCTGCCGCTTGAGTGGAGCAACTCAGAATAATAACGTGCTGGATTAGTGTGATCCTAGTTCATTTTATTACTTCATTGCTGTGCTGTATGTGTATAGGCCAATGCCTTGGCTGGTGCTCGTGCAGAAAGTTTCTTGGGCAAACTCACTGGCCCAAGTGCCTCCGTCGGGTAACGAAGGGAAGGGGAGAGGAGTCCGCTGACGTCACGGACATTGACGTCACCGGACTCCTCCCCCCTTCCCTTTGTTAGCCGCCACGGACATCGATGTCACCGGACTCCTCCCCCCTTCCCTTCGTTAGCCGACTGAGCCACTTGGGGAAGGGGGGAGGAGTCCAGTGACGTCGATGTCCGTGACGTCAACGGATCTCCGGCGGGACTCCCGGAAGCCGGCGGAGAGGTGAGTGTTTTCATTTTTGATCAAAATTATTTTAATCGATCAAAAAGTTTAACAATTAGTCAAGAAATGAATCGTTAATTTCTGCAGCCCTAAAAAAATGCTAGCTGATTTTCTGCTATTTTGATCCACTTACTTCTGTAATTTCTGAGTGACTGACCTGAAATAAGTATACACTTATCATCCCCTAGTGGCAGGTTCCTGCACCAGGGACTACAGTACAGGCTGTACAGTGATGGGGGGTCTGAGACCCCAGCAACCTTTCCTCAGGTGCCTTCGTTCACCAGGTCCAGAGTCAGCCAGAGGGCCATGTTGGGAAATACTCACTAAAGAAGGCCTCTCTATATAGGCATGCACACTCAGAGTGCCTTTCCTATCACTGCTAAGCACCCTCTTCCGCCAGGCCCACCACTCTTACCATTACTACCATTACTACCATTCTTGATATCAACCAGCCCCATACTCACACTCCTGGACATAGGCCATTTTGCATAATTAGCATAGGAGAAAGAGAGAGGGTGCCATTTTCACTTCTCTAAGGCGTTTTCCTGAACTTCTTTGCAACAATGCACAAAAATCCACAAGATATGGTAAATAAGAAATGAGAAAATAAGAAAAGGTAATAGCATAAAAGCACCCTTAAAACATTTCCAGAAACATTAATCTTGAGGGTGCTTTCATTGCAAGAGGGGAACGGTGGCAGTACTCACAAATCACAGTTCTCAAAAGATACAGGCGATCCAAGTTGCATCACTGCAGTCTCCATTCTAACTCAATCCTAGGGGGGCCCAATCTCCCATACTTTTCCCAAAATGGAGGGAGTTCTCTACAAGTTCTTGTCTCTTCTATGTCTCTCTTCCTACTCCCTTTCCTCCCCCTGCCAGGTCCTTATATCTTCTCCTAGTTAACACGGTTGAAAGGCGTAAATGCTACCTAACAGCCCCTGGGTAGGACTTTCTATAAAAAGAATGTCACATAATTGCACAAGGGCAAAACATGGCAAATTGTGGCATCCAGTAGTGCTTGCAAAAATTACAACAGACATCCTCCCATATGTATACAATAGGGTCCTAACACCCTGTAATATGCAGGTCACATAATCTGACCTCACTTGCTGAATGCTTGTTCTAGGTCAGTGATTCAGACATTATTGAAGCCATAGACAGACCTGTGAATAGCATTTACAGAAAGCAATCAGTAGTTGAAGCCTATATATTTGAAGCCTATATATTTTTCTCAATATTTTTTTCTTTAAAGAATGGTATATACATTATATAACTTCCACATAACAGGATTAGCTCCACCTTAAAATGATCAAGGTTTGGGTGTAGACATTTTTCTCCAAATATCTGCCTGGGTATTTGTTCAAGTAAAGTACTGTGTAGTAGTGGCTTCCCTAATATATATATTTATATATTTCCTGACACCTACATGGCAGCATACAATGGGTATGGCTCCGCCCCCAGCCCAATCACAGGACCACTTATATTATAAATTAAAGCACGCCTCCCAAGGCAGCCATTCTTTTTTCTGTCCCCACTGCTCCAGCCGGTTACACTAAGAACATGTTTGAATTTTTGGACTCGCGTTGCCGGTTTCTTTTGGCCTGCCGCACAGGTCCAGCCTCTCCTGTTGCAAAGTTCCCTTTGTTCAGATGGCTAGATGCAAGCTTATGAGGGAAGCCTCCCCCATACCGTAGCAGGAAATGGTCTCTTGGGGTCTCTTCATGTTCGGGTGCTTCCTCCATCATGGCGGCGGGTTGAACACTTGCTTAGCCTCCTGGTCTTGTGACTCCAGAGAAGAACCGTGACTCAGCTGCATCATCAGAAACTATGTACTGGGATGATCACATGCATGGACAAGATGACAAGTAGGATCCACTTAATTTTCTTTCAATGAGTTTGTTTAAAAAATACATGTGCTAATATTTCCTATGACCTTGCAGTGCTGCTTTGCTCTGGCCGAATCTTTCTGAATATAGAAATAAAAAAGAGCGTACAAATGCATGGGCATAATGAATTGCAAATCTTCTCAGCCCTATTGACAGCACTGTTCCTCAGAGTGCATATGTAGGGGTTAATGGATTGTAAATCTCTCCAGCCCTTTGCCATCACTTCACTTCTCAATCAATGCATGAACTTCTGGATTATAACTCTCTTATCACCAGCACTGCTCCCCAAAGACAAAGTAAGCTGCTCAATTTGGGATGAAAGGTCCTCTTCAAGCCGTGATACAGCTGCTACACATGCAAGATCCTGCTATTAGGGCCTGTTCACATGACGTCCGTTTTCTGTGCTGACCTGATTCGTATGCTCCTGCACTAAAAATGCATCCCAATGTATCCCTATGTGTTTTATGGGCAGTTCACGCAGTCCGTTCAGCTTACGACAGAAAAAATACTGCATGTCACATTTTGTCCGGTCCGGAAACGCACAAACGCGGCAAAAACGCAACAAAAATGGAACGCAATACAGCTATGCAAAAAAAAATAGTATTCTTGCTCAACTTCTTATGATGTCATCATCGTTGGACTTACTGGTTGTGGTGGAGAATCAGAGGGAAAACCAGCAGTCATGAGTAACATGGTCCTGGACATTGAGAGATTTGTTGGATTAATGGAGCATGTGCCAATGCTTTATGACCCCCGCCACACACAATTGAAAACTGTTAATCTAAAAAACAAAAAGTGGACAGAGATAGCATCACAGCTGTATGATGACTACTCATTGTACAGTAGTGCACAGAAGAAAGAATGCGGTGAGTGATTACACATATCTTGTATGTTGACTAACTGTATGCTGGTCATGTTATCCACTGTATGCTGGTCATGTAATCCAAATAAAGTTTGTCAGATGTGATATATGTTAATATGTGTTAATATGCTGCAGGTAGATTTTTCTTGCTTCTCAAGATATGGTGCTCTTGTCCCCTCTGTCCATATATGGCAGCCCCCCACCCCCCTCCCTCTTTGTGCTCCCCAGCTGCCTGCTGCAGGCAGTGTGCAAGACTGTGCAACATACATAACTGAAAAATGTAGTTGCAGACTAGGGTTGCCACCTTTTCTTCAAGCCAAACCCGAACA
>NW_017306442.1:2911128-2914050 GCF_000935625.1 Nanorana parkeri | reverse complement strand
ATATATTTCGCTATCACAACGATCGGAGTCAGAATACTGGCTTTTCAGGTCCTTCCAGGTTTTCCTAAATGTAGCTCTGGAGATTTCTTAGAGCTTTGGGTGGGATGAGATCTCCAGTCCTGGGGCCAGGTGTTACCAATGACCAGCTTGGGCTGATCAAGTGGCTGAGAGCAGCCTTATTAGAAGCCAGCCCAGTGCTCAGTGTGAAGAGGGAGTTGTGTGGGTGCAGGAAGCACAGAGCCACAGCAGACCCAGGTGCGTACGGGACACGTGGAACAGCCAGGGAAGGCTGGAAGAGGTCGCTGACCCTAGGACCGCTGGGACACAATGCAGAGAGAGCAGAGTGAGGGCACACGAGGGAAGCTATCTTGTGCAACAGGGGAGGTCTACCCTGAGGATGGAACGAGATGTATGGCGTGTGCCCTTAATAAAACTGCATTTTACTTGCACCTGCGGTCTACAGTCGAGTGTCCTTGTTACAATATATGTATATATTTCTATACACACACTTTATTTTCTTTACTCCAATATTACCTGTGGTTAAATTTATGACCAAACGAAATCCAATCCTTCTCAATCAATACCTATAGACAAGGAAGGCCAATAAGTGCATTAGAATATATATGAAAAGAAGCAATCAAATCTACAACATGAATAGGCAAACCTTACACAAATGCACTGAATCTCTTACCATAAAGCCTTTGATGGTTCTGTAATATGGGTCAAGGAGCAGGCTTGCAACGGAGCAAACCTGAGCTGTGCGGTCCCACCCATCAGAACAGTGCACAAGCACACTGGTCCCCTCCTCTGCCACTGCCTGCAATAAGAAAAATGCTAAATAACAGGGTAAAATATATAGAATTGCAAGGCAAGCTGCTTTGTAGTATTGTTATTAAAATGGATAGAGATGAGCATGAGATTTTCAAAAACCCTGCAACCCTTTTATTGAGCTACAGGTCAAATTACGGGCATTGTTTGTAGTAGTTTCATTCTGCAAAGATCCATTCCAAGGCTATTCCACACATGTAGGAATGCAGATACTGCAGCTTTTCATATTACAACAATGAAACTGATCAGCTGCTATGAAGGCTGACCCATTCAGAGACGTTTGAGACAGCACATGGTACAGCAAGTAATAATTACTCCAGAACAGGAAAAGGTATGGAAGTTCAAAAATGTTTAAAAGACCCAATCTTTTTTTGCCATAGTTCTAGTTCTCTTTAGGGTCACAGGAGGAAATATACTAATGTCCTCCTGTGACCAAAACTCAGCATATAGCAGGCTATTGCCTACTATAAGCTGACAGAGTAGAGTCGCACTGCAGCTAGGAAAGATTCCGACAATATTGTCAGGATCCACCCTGATACCTGATTGACCACTCTACCTGATTGACAGCTCTCTAGAGGCAGAGCCAGCTGTGCCCAGTCCCTCCCCCGCCCCTGATGTTTAACGCAACCATGAATCCGATTCACACCCCTACTGGAAGTCTAAGGCTGGGCACACACCTTACTACCATCTTTTGTCTTGCGATGGTTGTAAGGTACTTAAAAAAACGTACAATCTGCCTATCTTGCATAGGCAGATCGTACTTGCGATGATCGCAATGCCGAACGGGCAGTGTGCGCTTGCGCACACCGGCCCGTCCGGCTTTTATCTTACGAAAATGCTACAGACCCGCCGAACATCGTACGATGCTCGGCGGGTTTTGAAACATGTTCGTAAGTTTAAAGTCGTGCGACCTTACAGTAGTAGAGGTCGCACAGCTTCCACACACCTTGCGATAATCGTACGATCGTGGGATTTCCCGCGATTATCGTAAGGTGTGTGGGGACCTTTAGTCTGCATGGTGATGCTATTTACGGGTGGTTGCTGCGCAGTTTGGGACCCATATACATCTCTGAGCATTGAAAACCGTGCGATTTACAAAGCAAAATCGTGCCAAACAAAAACGTGTGAAAACAGCTCAATCACCTAGGTGTGAACCTAGCCTAATGGGGCTTATAAAATGGTGAAATAAGTGCAATCCGGACTGTGTAGATTAGATTATCCTGTGAAATAGATTTCAGATATTGAATAGAAGCCAGGGGGCAAAGGGCAAAGCATTTGAAGCCTACTTACTTGTGAAAATGAGATGCAGGCACATTACCTTTGCAATGAAGATGCCAGCATCGAGTATGGTCTTGATATGCCTTAACCAGCCAGATGCTTCCACGCCCCACAGGAATTCACCCATAGATGGTGATCGAAGCTCACATACTGTAAATGCAACAGTTCAGGTTAAGTAAAATAAATGCTGTGTGAAAACCTGCTATCTTTACAAAGAGCGATAGGTGTGATATATTCTTCCAAGAGTGTCTAGTCTTCAAAGATGTATTCATGTACTCTTCTACTTGTGCAGCTATATATATACATATACATACATAGGGCTCAAAATTTCCACTCGCCTGCTCGCATTTGGCGAGTAAAAATAAAGTGAGGGCAGTGGAAATATGGGTCTCCAAGGAGCCGGTACTATGTGGCCCGCAGCCAGCTGACATATCAGGCATACGGTTGCAAACCGTGTACCTGACTTGCGGGAGCAGCTCCACGGTCTGCATCTGTGTTGGATGCAGACCGCAGAGCAGCTCCTGTCAGCTCTGGCTTCCTTCGGCCAGAGCTCTGATAGTTCTGAGCTCCAGCCGAAATTAAGGATGTATGTGAGGAGGATCGATCCCTGGTTATCTGGGGGTGATTAATTAGGTCTGCTGCAGATCTCACTAATCACCCCCAGATAACCTGGGATTGATCCTGCTCACAGCCTCCTGCCTGCAAACACGTGAACAGGTGAGGGGGCTCAGGGGGAGGGTTGAGTGTATTATTATTTTGTGTGTGGGGTGGTTAATAAGGGGGGGAGCGTATTATTTTATGTGTGGGGGGGGGGTT
>NW_017306442.1:2860221-2910495 GCF_000935625.1 Nanorana parkeri | reverse complement strand
ATTTTATGTGTGTGGGGGGAGGTTAATAAGGGGGAGTACATTATGTTATGTGTGTGGGGAGACTTATAACGGGGGGAGTGTATTATTTTTTGTGTGCGGGGAGAACTTTATTATTATATTTGTGCGGGGGGGGGGGGGTAATGTTGAGAAGTGTATTATTGTGTTTTAAGCTGCCCATACACCTTTCGTTGTGCGATGCTTGTAAGGTCATTCAAATTGTATGTGTATATTAGGCCACATTCACACCTACAGTATATTTCAGGTGTGATTAGGGATTCCTGCATCAGGAACTTGCGTTTTCCTGCAGCAGGAATCCCTAATTTGCCGTTTACAAGCGGCAACTATCCTAAGATAAGAATTATCATAAGATTATTTAAGAGGGTGTGTTTAGGGCCGGAGTTAAGGCCGGGGCAGGGTAAGGGTTAGGTGGGGCAACTGGTGGCTAGTAACTCTTGAGGCCTGGCTAGTAGCTCAGGAATTGAGATTTTGAGCCCTGTACATACATACATCATATGAGCTGCTTTGGGGATCAGGAAAATTAGAGAGAGCAAATCTCTCTAACAGATCACAATAAAAAAAACTGTCAGTGGTTCTATTCTGTCATCATTCTATCCTAATCTAAAAAAAAGCCTTTAGTTTAGGTTAACGGCCCTGCTGTCTTGGTGGGCTTTTGAAGGCATTACCTCAATTCACAATAGGTATGGGGTCTAAAGTTAATGCCTTCAAAAGCCCACCAAGACAGTTTGGTAGGTGGGCAGGGACCTGTTTACATATTCACTAGAACAGGGGGAACATAAGGTCCTGGTTCACTTTAGCATTAGTCAATTTTTTTTTTACCTTGACCTTGTGTATCTCAAGTGAAGAAATGGGGTAATTTGGTGAGATTTGGAGTGCCACCGATCTGCCGCATATGTTCCTCCTGTTCCAGTGAATGTGTAAACGGGTCTCTGCCCACCTACTACAATAAAAAAAAGATAATACTTCATAAAGAGGGAACACTGTAAAAGTTCCTGTGGCCGCAGACCATATTTTATATTACCTTTACCTAATACAGCCTTGCAAGATTCTACTTGCCTTCCATGGGTTAAATAGGTGGAAATCAGAAGGCAGTGTATAAACTAACACCAATACCAGACCCAATGTGTAGAAGTAACCTACATACAGTAGAGTATATCAAATACTGCCACCTAGTGATCACATGATAGTAAATGAGGTCACTGCCCAGTGTTTCTCAGATCCGGATGTCTCCTTTAAAAAGGACCGAGTCATTTTCTTAGAATAATCTTGGATCTAGAACACTCCTGGCGCTTTTACTAAGAATTGATAATAAGGATGTAGTGGTCTCTGGGAATGAAACAATTACAGACAGAAACATGGAAATGACAATGTATAACTGTGACGTATTATACGTAAAGCTTCTGCACAACATATCCAAAAAGGAAGCGTCAAGCTGTGAGAAGCCGACATCTGAAAGAGATTTAGGTTAAATGGAAATGGCAAGCACCCCCTCCTGCTGTGTGGTCACCTTTTTTAAGGACAGGTTAAGGTAAAAAGGCTTTGAATTGACGCAGACAATTCACTAGCTTAAAATAAATAACCTTACATTTGTCTATCCGGATTTCTATGAAACAAGGATATACTAATAGGAAATTATGGCAAAATAAAATGAATAGAAAGAAAACACGCATTGTCTTCTATTTCAATGGCATATTTAAAGTTTTCAGTTTTCCCACTAATGGGTAATAAAAGATATGCAATACAAATCAAGCTCAATTTTTACCAACAAATCTTGTTTGTATGTGAAAAGGCATCACAAGGCCATGTGTAGTTTTATGATTACTTACAAAAGTGTGCCCATTCCTGAACAGGCAAGGTTATGCAGACAAACAATATTATAGAACTGTCTCAGTATACAATATGTACAGCTAGCAGCATGTGCAGGAGCGGAGTGCAAAGGATATGATAGCAATCAGTATGTGCTGGAAAAGAGTATGGAGGGTAGAACATCGGCCAATACGTGCTAGAAAAGAGTATGGAGGGCATGACAGTGGGCAGTATGCACTGAAAAAGGGTATGGAGGGTATGACAGTGAGCAGTATGCACTGAAAAAGAGCATGGAGGGTATGACAGTGGGCAGTATGCACTGAAAAAGAGTATGGGGGGTATGACAGTGGGCAGTATGCACTGAAAAAGAGTATGGGGGGTATGACAGTGGGCAGTATGCACAGAAAAAGAGTATGGAGGGTATGACAGTGGGCAGTATGCACAGAAAAGGAGTATGGAGGGTATGACAGTGGGCAGTATGCACTGAAAAAGAGTATGGAGGGTATGACAGCAGGCAGTATGTGCTTGGAAAGAGTATGGAGGGTATGACAGTGGGCAGTATGCACTGAAAAAGAGTATGGAGGGTATGACAGCAGGCAGTATGTGCTTGGAAAGAGTATGGAGGGTATGACAGTGGGCAGTATATACTGGAAAAGTGTATGGAGAATACGACAGTGGACAGTATGTCCTGGAAAAGAGTATGGAGGGTATGACAGCAGGCAGTATGTGCTGGAAAAGAGTATGGAGGTTATGACAGTGGGCAGTATGTGCTGGAAAAATGTATGGAGGGTATGACAGCAGGCAGCATGTGCTGTAAAGGAAGGTGGAGAGTATATGGCGGGCAGAATGTACATAGGATCTATCTATCTATCTATCTATCTATCTATCTATCTATCTATCTATCTATCTATCAACTATCCATCTATCAACTATCTATCTATCTACAATGTATCTATCTATCTATCTATCTATCTATCTATCTATCTATCTATCTATCTATCTATCTATCTATCTCTTTCTCTATCTATCTATCTATCTATCTATCTATCTATCTATCTATCTATCTATCTATCTATCTCTCTCTCTCTATCTATCAATCTATCTATCAATCTATATATCCAGAGTACTCAGTGAGAAATAAATGTTGTAATACAAGAAGTGATAAAGCCACACTGTCACTGCAAGAAGAAATATTCACTGGGGACATTAATAGAGACTAAACCAAGAGCACTGATGCACCTACGGTATATATTCATGAGTCATACAAGAAAGGTGTCAGTCAGAGGAACATAGGTACAGGTCTGTGCTTTCCATTTTTGTTCTTATAATTTCCTTGTGAATACACTGAGCATACTTTCAGCTTGGAAATGACCTTTTTCTTTTATTTAATAAAGAGAAGTAAACTCAGTGTGAGCCATCTGACCTACTCCTATATTGAAATGATGTATTATTCCGATCTAGTCAGGAACACCCCGAAGGTCAAATAAGCTGAACCCAAAGCACTCAACTTTGTAGTCACACAAGGTCAAAACACAATCGGCCAGGAAGCAGGAAGTCCCGATCAGTAAATTCCAGGTACAACAAATATTATTGTACATTATCTTTAGAATATTTTTAGATGCAGAACATTTCTGTCGAATAATTATATTAGGAGGCACAAAATATTCACAGAACATAACAAAAGTAACAATACATAACTGTGACAAGCTAAATATAAAGCTTCCGCACAAAACTATCTGAGGGAAAAGCATCAAGCTGTGAAAAGACCGGAAGTATGGAAATAAAAATGAAACGATGATTCATGATTTGACCTCCTGCTGATCGTTCACTTCTTTCTAGGACATTAAGAAAAAAGGAGTGCAAATATCTGACATTTCACAGAACTGAAATAACACTATACAGAGCTCAGTGGCTGCATGCAGCGTAGGGAAAGGAAATTACTATGGACAGAGCTGGTGGGAGGAAAAGTAGATGTCATCACGTTTAAAGCTTACCATACACCCTACAATCTGATTATATCTCCTACCAACCTATATTATTAATATACCTATATTATATTATTATTATATCTCCTACCAACAACTATGCAATACAAGGGCCTGCCTGATTGGATACAGACAGATTGGTAAGTTTAGGTAGGTCCTCATATTACATAGATTTGATAAATATAAGTTGATTGTACACAAACTGTATGATTGTATTGCAACATATATATGGCGTTCCCTATGCTGAACTCATCATTAAGGTACTGCTATATAAATATCATTCTGTATTATAAATACAATTTTACTAATACTTTCCATATATCAATATGCTAACATCTAGAAGTGTCACTTTTAATGGATTACAATGGGCTTGAATTAAAATGGAACTCCAGACATACAACTAAATAGGTTTAACACCCCCGCCCCCAACATCTTATGCAGAATATAAGGCTCATTTTGTAAAGAGAATGATCTAACAGAATATTATGGCTCCTCTTTCCTCTAGCCCCGGAATGTGGGTGGGCACATCAATATCATCGTGTACATGGCCAGCAGTGGCTGCTGGTTCTGTGTTATGTAAGCCCTCACGGGCAGGGCCCTCCTTACCATCTTGTCTTAAATTGTATTGTGACTGTAATGTCTTCCTTATATTGTAAAGCGCTGTGCCAACTATTGGCGCTATATAAATCCTGTATAATAATAATAATAATAATAATAATAATACATGAAGACATTGGCAAGAGGGTTGGCAACATGACCGTTTGGCGACCAGCAAGAAGAGACACTTTATGGGACCATGCAAAAGGGTAAGTTTTTCTTAGTGTTAGATGAATATTAGTGTTAGGTGACTTTTAGCCAATCAGAATAAATCTCAAATACACTTATTCCAGAATATTTCTCTCATCACTATGAGAGGAAGCCATATACCTGCATGCACCAATTATGTGCAAAGCAAACTGCCTGAAAGTGACTTTGTCATGAGAAAATTATAGGGACCGCCATTGCTGAAGAATGTTATGCCCCTGGCTGTCATGCAGATGCTTAGCTTCAATGCTTTCTGGGTCTCTGACCTGGAATAAGTATGGAGAAATAAAGAGTTCTGACGCTATTCTTACACTTGATTTCAGCAGGCTTGGCTGTACTGATGGCAAACACAGCCAGCCAACTAGCATTTTCAAAAGAGGCCCAGTAATGGTGGCCCTATACTTTTCTCGCTTTAAGGCTAAGTTCACAGATGCGGTAGAGTTTACAGACCTCTGTAAAGGAAATCCGCAGTGGATTTTCAGAGGGTAGTTGACAGCAAGTCTACAGGCGTTCAGGAAGTAACATTGCAGCTTCCTGAATTTCTGTTTTGTTATACTTTTTTGGGGGATCCCAAGGGGGACTTTGCATTGCAATAGCGAGTGGTTGGCACGCACTTCACACTGATTGCACTGGTCACGTTCGGCAAGTGGCACCGCCTGCTAAACTGGAAATGCTGTATAAAAAAAGCAGCTGGGGAAGCAAGGCAATGCTATTGCAGCATGTGTACAAACCTGAAAGGCAGCCATGTTAGGTTTTATGTAGGTGGTAAAAACGTGGATCAACCGACTGTTTTTACCAACCCTTTACCGCCGCTGTAAACAATGTCTAACTACTACACAGGGAGCAGCAAGGAGAAGAGGTGAGAGAGGTCTCCGGAGGCCTGTGACTACACATAGATCATCACTCTGTCCCCTTGATTTCAAATCAATCTCTCCTAAGAAAAAGGCTGCTACTTTTGTCCGCCTGGCTATCTTTCTTTCTGGCTTTAATACTTTCTGAATCACTAACCTTTAACAGTTATGCAGATCAAGGTTGTCAGAAGTCCTTGGATATATACCTGTTCCAGGTCAGTGATTCCAAATATAGAAACCAGAGGGCCACCATGACAGCCAGGCAACTAGCATCTGCAGAATTGAATAATGGTCATCTCATGTCTACAGACACTTTTTATGCATTGTCACCAATGAAAGAAAACTTTGTATCTCAGGCAGTTATATACCAATGTATGATGACTATGATGTGTTTGAAAAAGTTTGAACATCTAGCAAGTACACCCATCATGAAGGTATTTCATTCATGTACTATCTGCGATTAGACTTGAGATGCAAAATATAAGTGAACTAATGTGACTTGTTTATCTAACACACCAAAGGTTAGTGACGCACGTGTTCTAAAATTAGTACCACAGTCCTGCTGGTGTCACCGTGCCCCTGGATCTGGTTACCTGAACTTATCACATTTCCTACTAGCCTGGAGACAGCTAGGCAGTGCATAGTAATGGCTCAGACCTGCAACATACAGCAATCACAAACAATGCTCTGGAATGAGACTCAAAGAAATAGGTCCATCAAGATAGCACTATGGATACGACAATCTACCATAATGCAAAAAAGTGATGTGTATGTGCACCATATGAAAACTACCACTAGTATTAACCGGATTACCATATCAAATAAGGCTGGAGTTACTGTGCTGTGACAGGTTGAGGATTGGCACATACAATGTGGAGTCCTTCAACAATGAACCTAAAATCTATAGGGGTTTCCAATTCCAGGTAACTATCTTGAACAAGCATGTGGGTCAGGAGTTCTGCCTTTACTGGATGCATGCCATTTCCATTTCATTGACTCACTAGGTACTGATGCCAGGATCAGAATGAGAGCATAGTATCTAGACTCATTGTTAAGCAGGCCATACACTTTTTATTTAAAACGCTTGATTCCCCCATTCATGCTAAACAGTTTGGATAGGAGAATCCGCCCCATGCCCTTCTGGGCTATTGTATTCTGACATTGCTGGGTGTGCCTCTGTCAGAATATTTGAACAGTGACTGCATTTGATTGGACGCAGTCACAGTTTAGCCAGGAACATTCGGACTGGCTCCTTTGATTGAAAAATCGAGTTTTGTAGAATGGAAGGGTGCTGACGGGGGCCAAACACACCCTACATTTTGGCAGAGTCAACAGAACTTGACTGATATTCGTGTAGTGTATGGCCAGCATAAATCTACCCAACAGGGTCTATCAGGTAAAAAAAAGAGGCTGGTGGTCAGTTTGGTACTCCTTACACTGTTGGTCAGTAAAATGCTCCTGTACACTGGTGGTCAGTGAAATGTCCCCTTTACACTTGTGGTCAGTGTAGTGCTCCCTTACCTTGGTGATCAGTAGAAAAATGCCATCTTACACTGTTGGCTAGTGAATTGCACTGTACACCGGTGGCCAGTGAAATGCCCCTTACAATGGGTAAGTGTAGAAGGGTCCTCTTAGACTGGTGGTTATTGGGAAAAGTCCACCCTACACTGGTGGTCATACATTAATACTCAGAGGAAAGAATGCTTCTTACATTGGTAGTCAGTGAAAAGAATGTCCCTTACATTGGTGGTCAGTGGGAAGAATGCTCTGTACATTAATAGTCAATGGAAAGAATGCCCCCCTTACCGAGAGCTAAAAACAACCACTGATGCCAGTGGTTACTCATCTGAGAGTCAGAAATAGCAGAAAATGCTCATTGCTCAAGGAACCCCTAGTAAACTCAGGAGCAACCCTGTTTGAAAAAAGCTGTGGTAATGGGAGAAAAATACTGTAATCTCCAAGCAGAGTGACTTGCAGTTTACAATGGGGTTGTTCCCATTGTTCTGGCAGGTAAATAGGCTGGCAGTGTGTGTGTGCAGGGGGGGGGGCAGCATACAATATATACGTGAGCCTGTTTTTGTGCCCTGTATAGGCAAAAATCAGGTTCACTTCAAAATCGAATCTGCTTTATTCATGCTGAATGCCCCTCAGTGATTCAAAATTAGATCACTAAAGATTCTCTATACGGCAGCAGCTTTAGTTGTTTTTCTCTGGGACAGGTCTATATCTCAGCACTATAAAAAAATATATATGAGCTCCAGCGGTGTGCCTTGTCCTGCATCCTTCCTTCACAGATGGAGAATGTTGTAGAGGGGAGATGCGGAAAATAGGGAACTAGGAGAGCAGGCCTTTTGCTGCTGACTTGTCTCATTGAACGTCTGCTCCCACCAAGCTCTTTGCGGCAGAGTTATTGTTTCCTCATGCATGTGGTACCCAAATGGCTGGTACTTTTACAGACAGGGGCTGCAGACCACAACATTGCAGCAGCTATGTTATAAAAGGAGCACCATGCAAAGCCCTAGGGATAGCAGTGTCCTGTACCTGTGGGGCAATGCCACCACATGAATCAGGACAGTTGCTCCCACCAATTCTCTGCAACCTGTCTGGATCCACGCCGACCCCATGATAGCAGTGATCCCAAACCTCATCTAATGTTCTATGATGTGTCACATAAGAGTGTCCTATAATAGTGTGTGCTTGCAGACAATGTACATAACACATTCAGTTATATGGTTTGTCAAGCAATGGATATGGAATGCTCTGCACACTGCCGTAAATGCAAGTAATTGTCATTTCACATGCATATGCTGATATGTCCAATTTTTATCAGTTTATTACAACTGTATAGAGGACTTCATCTAAAATAAGGATATTGTTAAAAAAAATAAGGCAATGTGCAGATTGATTTACCTTCCAGCATCTTCTGGAGACTGTTCCTCATCACATGAATGTTCTCAATGCCAATAAACTGAAACTTGATGTCTGAATAATTGTCTTCATTCTCATAGCCCTTCCCCGCTGCTCTGTTTGCCATGGCATTTAGCTATAAATAGATATCAAGGAGTTATTCCATTTCACAAAATTTAGGAATCATGCCTGAACCATAGAAAACAGCAGATGGCAGCACATTCTATGGAACAAAGCACTGAAAATGTCAAGGGAAAGAAAATTTCATATTTACTGCTCCCAGTCACTAGAAACATTCATTAATTCTATCACTTTATGTATAAACGATTCAACAGTCTGCCTTACAGGGAACAGAATATCATCTAATAAATATAAATCTTAGTAAAAACTCTAACATTTTCCATACAAATAAATATATACAAGGAGGGACGTAAGCATAAAAAAATTTGCAAAGTCATTTATCCGGCAAAACTGCATGTAGATGGAGCTGAGGGTCATAGGAAATAAATACATATTACCCATGATCTTAATAATGCAGTTTTTGTATTAGGGCTGCAACAACTAATCGATAAATTGGTTATCGATTAGTTGATTCTGATTAGTTGATTCAGGTCAGCCACCCCCTCAGCTGCCGCAACTCTGTTCAGCCTATATTAAGGCTATATTAAATTGCAACAGCCAATAGCTGACTGGCTATTGCACACACCCACTGCCTGCTGCTGATTACATTCCCTGGCTTAAAGTATTCAAGCCATGACTGCTTGAATAGCTCCTTTGAAGTGGAAAGGTGACCCTAGGGGGTCTAATGTCACCTTAAAGAGAACCTGTCATCTCCAATGTGCTATCACATAGGGGGCTTGTGATAGCAATGAAGTTAACAAAAAAAAGTTAAATAAAATACATTAAAAAATACAATAAAAAGTCCCGCACCCCCCACGAATGCCACATGGGAATGGAAACACAAGTTGGGTGCACCTACGTACAAAAATGACGATTGTGCTATACATGTCGGTATTGCTGCATGTGCCAGACTGATGACCAGGCTTTTATATACACTATATTGCCAAAAGTATTGGGACACCCCTCCAAATCATTGGATTCCATGGTCAACTGTTAGTGGTATTATAACAAACTGGAAGCAACTGGGAACAACAGCAACTCAGCCACGAAGTGGTAGGCCACGTAAAATGACAGAGCGTGGTCAGCGGATGCTGAAGTGAACAGTGCGCAAAAGTCGCCAACTGTCTGCACAGTCAATAGCTACAGACCCCCAAACTTTGTGTGGCCTTCAGATTGTCACAACAACAGTGCGTAGAGAGCTTCATGGAATGGGTTCCCATGGCCGAGCAGCTGCATCCAAGCTTTACATCACCAAGTGCAATGCAAAGCATCGGATGTAGTGGTGTAAAGCAAGCCGCCACTGGACTCTAGAGAAGTGGAGACGTGTTCGCTGGAGTGATGAATCACGCTTCTCCATCTGGCAATCTGATGGACGTGTCTAGGTTTGGCGGTTGCCAGGAGAATGATACTTGCCTGACTGCATTGTGCCAAGTGTAACGTTTGGTGGAAGGGGGATTATGGTGTGGGGTTGTTTTTCAGGGGTTGGGGTTGGCCCCTTAGTTCCAGCGAAGGGAACTCTTAAGACATCAGCATACCAAGACATTTTCGACAATTTCATGCTCCCAACTTTGTGGGAACAGTGTGGGTTCCCCCCCTCCTGTTACAACATGACTGCGGACCAGTGCCCAAAGCAAGGTCCATAAAGACATGGATGAGTGAGTTTGGGGTGGAGGAACTTGACTGGCCTGCACAGAGTCCTGACCTCAATCCAATAGAACACCTTTGGGATGAATTAGAGCGGAGACTATGAACCAGGCCTTCTCGTCCAACATCAGTACCTGACCTCACAAATGAGCTTCTAGAAGAATGGTCTAACATTCCCATAGACACACTCCTAAACCTTGTGGACGCCTTCCCAGAAGAGTTGAAGCTGTTACAGCTGCAAAGGGTGGGCCAACTCAATATTGAACCTTACGGACTAAGACTGGGATGCTATTAAAGTTCATGTGCTTGTAAAGGCAGCCGTCCCAATACTTTTGGCAATATAGTGTATCTGTCGATCTATCTATCTATCTATCTATCTATCTATCTATCTATCTATCTATCTATCTATCTATATATATTTTTTTTAATATAATTTTATTTTTTGACCAATTTTGGTGTGTTATTTTAAATAAAAGTTTGGTTATTTTAATATATTGGTATGGAGTTTTTCAATTTAGATTATTTTAAATCCATTAAACTAATTCAAATGTTTAATATAATAAATACAATTATTTAAAAAATTATAAAAAAGGTGGGAAAAAAGTCATTTTCAGTTTCAGCCTGACAAATTCTGCTACGGGAGGTGCGTTGCGGTGCCATTCATTTGGGGTACCATTTGAATGGCACCCCAAACACGCCTCCTCCCCTCAGTGAGACAAAAGATGTATTGCTGCACTTCTTAACGGAATTGATGACCTGCAGGATGCAGGTGGGTGCTCATAGTGACCATGGATGCCGCCGTGATATACATGTAGTTTTCAAAGGATGTCACCAGCACACCATAACCTTTGTGTAATCAACAAAAGTCAATTTATTGAAAAACAATTGCCATTTAAATGCTATTTGAATGGCAATTGTTTTTCAATAAATGGACTTTTGATTACACAAAGATTGGATTGGACTGCATTTGGAGCGCGTGGTAGCGCAATGTCGTGTGTTCCAGTTCAGTGCGATTGCCAAAAATTGTGCATGCTGTTTTGTTCTGAAGTAAACTTTATGTTTGTAACACTGCATTTGTGTATTTTATTTAAAATAAAAGATGGTATAATTTTTTTAGCTAACTAATCGATTATAAAAAAAATAAATCGTTAGCTGCAGCCCTAATTTTTATGATTCTCTCTAATCTCATGAATGAAATACATGTGACCAGGAAATAAAATATACTAATATTTTGCTTTCCCCATTCACACAGAACAAATGTACATGCAGTTTCTCAGGACGAATGGCTCTGCAATTTTTTTTATTAATACACCCTTATGACTCTTGGTACGGTTCTGTGTTTGAGGGTGTTTCCTCCGGCAGCACCATGCTCCTGCCGCAATCCAAAACTCTAATGGTGTGTGTCTGTGTGTGTGTCTCACGTATTCAATAAAGCTCTGCAAAATTTGAAAGTATTAAATAAAGAAATACAATAGATCCATCAATACAAAAACACTGAATTTACATTAAAACCTTCATAATCTGCGCTATACAAGTGAATGATAATTACTGATTGGTTGATACTAGGAATGAGCTCAGGGTCGTGCCCTGCAGCGTTACATAAACAAAGGAGCAGGATGCTAGTTCTGACATCAATGACCTTTATGGCCACGTGGCTATGTTAGGTCAATGTCATTGACCAAATATAGCCATAAGGTCAATAACGTCACAGCATTCCACCCCTTTGCTTATGCGTAGCTGCAGGCGGAGAATTCCCCGGCCGCATATGACTAGGAGGTAGCAGAAGGAGCTTCCTTCCATGTTCAGAGGAGCTCCTCCCTAGTTGATACAAGCTCTGTAAATTAATTGCAGACATTAAGGTACACAAATGTGTTTGCGCAAACACTTGAGTGAAATTTTTAAAAGCAGAATAAATGAATTTCTGAAGATTTGTTGCACATACTTATCATTATTATTATTATACAGGATTTATATTGCGCCAACAGTGTTTTACAACATATGGGGAGACAGTAAAATGACAATACAATGTCATACAAAAGGATTAGAGGACCCTGCTTGTGAGAGCTTACAATCTACAAGGAGGGGAACTTAATAGACATTTAGATAGAGTAGATCATTTCAGTGAACTTGTAAAATAAATTATTAATGAGCACTAAATGGAGGGATATGTCTTAACTATAATAACAATATCAGTCTCTGTGTTATACATTCCTTCAGATCTATAACAATCTCTGAAGATATCTCACCAAAGATGAAACTCCCAGCGCAATAAATCACAAGAATGCATAAGATGCCATATTCCATGCAACAAGCTTTCAGAGATTATCTAAATTGTTGAGTAGATTTTTCGAAGATGCAAAAAGCCAATTGGAACGGCAGGAGTTGAGGATTCTTAAGTATATTTCCATGGCATTTTTGGCAGTCATAGAAAATTGTGTTAGACTGATATGAAATGGGCAATAAATTGTAAAATGGCTAGTACAGCAATTATATACTGTGTGTTATGTGAATTTAATAAAACTGTACCCTTGGCAAACTATCATTGTTTCCTTTATTTGTCCTTTTTTCTCCATTGCTGGTAGTTTCATAAATTCATAGAAGTTCATTAGAAACTATGCAGGCCACTAAGAAATACAAATTCCAGCTGACTTACTTTTGGTCGGGTATCAACTACATAGACAAAATCACTGCCAGGATTTGCTTTCTTTATCGCCTGCAACATCTGTTCATCCTCAAGACAGCGAGCACTGAAGCCAGACAGGGGCTGACTACTACGACATATAGAGGCCTGCAGGGAAACACAAATCACATGCAGAACAGCAATGTCACCAAAGTAAAGCCTCAGCACCTCACTTAATCTGTGTGTATAGTCCGGCAATGGTTATAAGGCCATGGGAATTAGTATAAACAAATGGGAAGGGGACGGACCACTGGCAACGCAAGATGTATCAAAGCAGCAATAAAAGCCAGATAGTATTTTATCTTATAAGAATTACACTTGGAATATACTGTATACATATAGTTTATATAAGGAGTATTTCAAGTAGAAAACAGACACTAGTTTACAGGACCTCCCCTGTAGACCAGCCAGGCTCTCTAATTTCCGATCCTCCATCAACCAGATGTTCTACCAGCAGTACTGAACAGTTCTCAGGCCAACACTTGGTAGTAGCCCCTCATCTTACCTTGCAGTAAAAACATCTTACTCCCCAATAGGTGTTTGAGGCCAGGATGTGCACGCATAATAGCTCTCATTAAAAAATGTATCTTATTTGTGTATCACTCAGCTGTAGATCCTCAAATCATCTCTGAATTCATGCTGACACTGTCAGGGGTGGCTACTTTTGTTCCCCATGGTCCCTGTGTGTGTTGCAAAGTAGATACCTCTACAAGCTTGCTCCCGTGATGAACTACAATGTCATGTTTAGTTAATTAACTTGTATTGCAGGTATAGTCCATCACAGGAGTGAGTTTGAAGCGGTAGTTACTTTACAACACACACAGGGACCATGGGGAACAAAACTAGCCACCCTCCAGAAGGAAGGACAGTGTCAGCACCAATTCAGAGATGATTTGAGGATATACAGCTCAGTGATACACAAATAAGGTACATTTTTGTTAATGGTTAAGGTACTTGAATGCAATTTAAGATTTAACTCCTGGGTTTAATGTCACTTTAAAACATTATCCCAAACTGAAACTGCATTTTTGTGAGGCCACTAGATTTAGAATCACCCACTTGTTTCAGAAATCTCTTGATAACTCCAGTGGTAAAATGTCCCTGCAGTAGAATCCAACCCTCCACAAAGCAGAAATGTTACTTTTGAGCTGAGATATTTGCTGAGTCTACATCATGGAGAGGTGATCTGGAAGTGTGCCATTTATCTAGATAATTGCTGTAGACGTTGGACAGATCTAGTATATCAGTAGGGACTAACTTGCCATTGAAATACCTAAAATATTTAGGGCAACAGAAAGGGATTCAATTTGCAAGCAACCAAAAAAAAAAACCAAAAACGAAGAAATGTTTTGTGCAGAGATGGTCTACAGGAATATTAATCCTACAGACAGGCAGTATATGCAAAACTAAACTTAAAAATGTTTAAAAAGACTATTTGGGTATTGGAGGTATACTTGTATAACAAGGATAATTCTATGTTTAGACTGCTGACAGAGCTCTGTCCATAGACTTGTACTGGAATTAACAGGCATTAATAAAATCATTTTCATTAATCTGATTATGTTACAGTAACAAAAAGATCTAAAAAAGCTTCAAAATGATATCAGATTTCCTTTAAATCAGAATTGCCATCTTATGATTAGGAAAAAAATTCCAATATCTCCATCAAAATACATCAGCTGGTCAGGATAATGTTATGTATTAAATATTGAAAAGGTGGAAATGTTTTTATAGAGTAGGTCATGAGGACAGAAAAAAACACAAACAGGGGGTGCCTTTCCTAGTGCAGATAGGTTTATTAGGATTAAGAAGCATCAGAATTTGATGAAGGGGGCGTGACCCCGGAAACGCATCTTCGCAGCCCACCTTGCTGGTACACAGGAACGGCTGTGCAGCTGTCACTGGCTTACATCTTGGTCTATGTATTTTAAAACTAAGCTCCATTTCTGTCTATCCTTGTGAGTATTATTCTCATCAATTGCTTTTTAATACTAATAAACCTGTCTGCACTAGGAAAGGCGCCCCCTGTTTGTTTTTTTCCCAGATCTTGCAGTCCCACTGGCTGGTTTGGGGCAGCGTCCTGCAGAACTTCCACTACATTCTTTTCTTTATATATTTTTACCTATTTTGTCTTTTTTCCTCTGGTGGAGCGGTCTTTTTTGTTTGTATGAGGACAGAAAGCTTAGTCTAAAAACAAATAGCCCTCATAATCCTAAATTACAGAGACACTTACATCATTATCCTGATAAAAATAGGAGAGAACAGGAAAACGACCACGACTGCGAAACTTGGAGCTTCCAACGATGATTGGCACACTAGCAGATTTTGGTACATAGAGTTCAGTCGTGTATGTATCACAAACCTAAAAGAAACACATTATGTAGAATCATATTATGTAAAAAAGTTAGCTCAGTTCAACTGTTGTTTTTTTAAAGGTATTTATTTTTTAACTCAAAAATTTAGAGTACAGTACAACACATTACAATACTGTCTTGGGTACATTAAGGAACAGAGGGACAGGCAAATTTACATTCATGCATTCGAACTATTCATACACTGTACGCCCCCCCAATTCCTGTACATTCCTGTATATTCTCCCTGGTGTATCTCAATGTGATAGACCAAATTGAAACTTTAACATCAAATATCATGTTAAGACAAAAAAAAACCTAAAGAAGTAGCAGCTGGTTGTTGCAACCATGGACCTCAGATTGTTTTCAAATTTCTGGGGACCAACACGACCTTGCAAACACCAGTCTATACCTAGGCAGAGCCACATTGACCATTTGGATTACCAGATCACAAGTTAGTGGGTATGACTTTTTCCAATCCTGCCTATCATGCATAGAAACAGATTAGTCAAAACATACTTTTAGAGTATGAACGTGGGATGAAATACAATTTCTAGTAGGAGAGCTTCCAGAGTAATGGGAACCATGAAACCTAGTTTCTCGGTCAGAAAGAAGACATGACCAAAAAATGTGAAACCAGTACCATCACCATTAATGTATCCACCATGCTGATTACATCATGGCACCAAGTTAGCTCTACCTCAATCCAGGCTTTTCTCTTTAGGAGTAGTAATGCATGCTGTCCACTTGTCATAAGAGGTTGTGAATCAGAAGTGGCTGCAACAAGTTATAGATGTTAGTTACTGGCTTGGATTGTTCGGTCTCAAAGCAAAGATTCAAGGGAACAAAGCTGCAATGTCACACACACACACAGAGCCACACTGCTTTGTAACTGTGTGTCTCAATAAACAGACTGTGTGTGTCACGATAAAGACACTACTTACACATAAAGAATATAAATGTCCTTATCTATGAGTTGTTTCTCTGCTTTTGATGTGGTAAAATGAATAAAGGTATTGTGAGATAAAAGATGAGAAAGATGTTTTATGCCTCTTTTGACCCACCAAACTGTGTCTGGGTGGTTGTACAGTTTAGACAAAGTTGAGTTGTGTCAGAGAAGTGATCTTGAAGAGGTTTGACACTGCCAATAGATCAACCTTTCCTAGCACAGTGCTAAGCCGTTACAAATACCTTTATAGGCAAAATTCATTTGCAGGTAAAGACTCTGGTACTATGCGCTAAATTCTGTAATTGCTCGTAGGAGCTCACAGTTGCAAGCTGCAACCACCGTGGCCAAGTTTACTTCAATACAGGTTAACCACTTATGTCTGAAGGTGAGCTGGGAAGCTAAGAAACAAAATCCAGATACACAAGTCTTCCCTCCACAAGCAGTGCTTGTGTGCCATTCTAGAAATACATGGTTGAGAACCATATAAATGAAGAAATGAAGGAGTGAATTGTGTGCAGCAAGTTGTTGGGGGGAAATACAGGGGGGATCTTAGACAGGTAGAATAATATGGGCAGAGATATCATTTTTATTACATTCATTGACCCAATAAATTAACAGTAACAAAACCCATATTCTTGATTTAGATTCTATTTGGGTGATAATCAGAGATATAATATGAAGTGGGAAGCGGGGCATATCATTGTGATTTAGCATCCCTGAGTATTTAAATTAGTCAACCTCTTTAAGCCTGGAACATACAACACAGGGGTATAATTTAGAGGGGCCAATTGAGAAAAATATTTTTCCTAGCTCACCTTCAACCAAGATACTGCAGCAAATTGTTCAGCAATGTCAATTAATGTGTAAAAGGACTCCGGCCCAATACACCAAGGCATCATCTAAACCTAGGGGTACCCTTTCCTCCTGAGAGCCCCGCTGGCACACTAAAAAGACACGCTAAGGGTTCTTTTGCAAGAGCAAAAAGGGGCAGAGAAAAGAGGGAAGAGCCCTAATGGGTACCCCTTGGGAGGGACAAGGCCCAAGAGATGTCTGCATTGGAATGCCATTAACCATAGGTTTGTCATATAGCAGATAAGTACATTTTTATAAAATAAGTCAGAATGCCTAACTGTCATACGATTTCCTAAAGATAATCCCAACACACATACTTACTCGATAGTCACGATTAACATCACTGAGCTGCCACAGGCTCTTGGGAACCCCCATTCTACTGTACTCCTCACTCATGTCAATCAGCCTCCAGCCTTCCTCTCGCTCGGCCTTGTCAAGTTTGGGGTTAAAGGAGAAGCAGTACAGTTCTTCATATTTAACTGTAGACAAAACAAAGCTTACTAAGTAGTAGAAAAATACTACTATAGCAGATTTCATGCACAGAATCAGAGAACAACAATAAGAAGTTCTCTTTTTGGGCTTTTTTTGGGTTGTTTATTTTTAACTCTTTAAGGTCCAGCAGCAGTAGATCTACAGGGTTATTCACTAATTCACTAAAGGGTAAATAATTTGGAGAAGGCTGGAGAAGTAAACAATGTAGGACAACATAGCTGAACTGGAAAGTGAGCTGAATTAGAGAATTTCTCCAAATCAGCTATTTTGACCTCGATCGTTTACATCTCCTGCCTTCTCCAAACTCTTCACCCTTTTGTGAATAACCCTGGTACTGTATATCCTGGTAAGGTGGAGTACATGTGTAGGAACTAGCACATTATTCTTGAAAATGAATATGAGGGGGAGGAGTCACTGCTGTGACTAAAGCGCGCGCGTGTGTATCATCCTGAGCTACTTAACTCTAAACAACAGATTTCTTTTCAACAGAGGAAAAAAGGGGTCCTGGGAAATGTTTAAAAAAGAGACAAGAGCTCCACCTGCTGTCTGCCTATGAACAAACATAGTATATTTATTTGCAATATTTTATAATTATCTGTCTAAAAGGTAAAACATATATATAGATTACTATAAATTCCCTGTAACAAAGTGGTTGCATAAGCTTAGTTTGCAAGTAAAACCCAGGGCTGCTATAAGGGTAGATAGAAGAAACCAATGAATACAGTACCTGGTCGTGACAATCTGGCTAGCGATACGTAGATGTCATGGCAATCTCTCTCTTGGGGGATGATGATCTGAATAACTTGGAAGTTTTTGCAGCGGAGAAGTAAAGGACAGCCTGATGCATTGGTAGCTTGTTTTTCAATAGAAGAGATCTGGCTGTGAAGAATCTACAGATTTGTATAATGGAGAAATCAGTTCATATCAATAGACCTTTGGC
This sequence comes from Nanorana parkeri, assembly GCF_000935625.1. Lineage (NCBI taxonomy): Eukaryota > Metazoa > Chordata > Amphibia > Anura > Dicroglossidae > Nanorana > Nanorana parkeri. The sequence continues at coordinate 2,892,096 of NW_017306442.1, read as the reverse complement.
TAATAGCACTGCAAACATTTCAGCAAATAATAATAATACAGAAGAGATGGCATTCTTTGGATTTAGTCAGGTGTCACTAGTAGATTTTAGATTTCTAATGACCCTACTATTTTTATTATTCACCAGCATGACTGCTGTAGTGAAAATCGGAAATGTTAAAGATCTATAGAATTAGATGGTTGAGTTGTGGAACCACCACCATTGTTTTCAGTCTTTTTGGGTATATCTTTAGTGGTAGGGATGTTTTACCATAATAGGAAAGAGAGAAAATACTGCTTAATATGCTTCACAAATAGGATAACTTTCAGTCATGCAAAATGCAAAGATCCCAATGGATAACAACCCAGTATGTACTAAATTTCATGAACAGTCAGAGCAAGAACTGGCTATACCTTAGGCTTGTCATAGACAGGAAGATGCAACCCTGAGAATTCTGGGTAGTAACATAATCTTCCATAATTTGTACTGCTGAAGCATGTTATTCTGTACTCATGCACGAAGAGTTAACACCTTTGGCGAAATCGGCAATCACAAACATCCTCTATATTGGAAACAGTGACTATTTCAGGGGTGTTCCTAAATGACCTAATCCTTGCCCAAGAGTTGCATAATTAAAGTGGGATTGGGCTGTTCATTGCCAACCAGGGAAGGATTTACAGGGCCAGTCAATACAGTTTCAACATTACAGAACAAGTTCATTTGAATATGACTAATCACTACTAGCAGGGGCGGCTCTCTAATTAGGCGAGTAAGGCGGGCGCCTAAGGACTCGCGCTTCCGGGGGCCTCGCACCGGCCAGACTCGCTGTCAGTTTCAGCAGCAAGGGGAGCCCACCTCTTTCACATGGGGCATGGCAAAATAGATCTAAATATATCCCAGAGACCCAGAACGGCCCCCGAGACCCGGCAAGGTCCCCCTAAAACTTGGGAAATCTAACGGAACACCGCCACGGCCCCCCCAGACCAATCATGCCAGGAGGAGGTGAAACATGTCTCCCTGTCGGAGCAGTCATGGTCTGGTGTGCAAGATGTGCTGAAGTGGTCAGTTGCTCTGTCGGGATTGTTTTGTTAGGGTGAGGCCGGAGAGGCCCCCGGGCTGGGAGTAGAGGGTGACAGGGAAAGGAGTGTATTTATGGAGTCCGGGTTGTCAGACTTCTTCCAGGGCCATGATAGATGATGTTTACTGCTCTGAGTGAATTCTCATGCATTTTTCTGTAACGTGAGCTTCGCTAGGCTGGGTGTCATGTATGAACTGCCCTAGAAGGGGGTAAATAGTTAACATGGGAGACAGGGGGCAGTGGTAAGGTACGCAGTGTGCGGAGGTCAGTAAAAAGTGTTGCAGTGTGCCGAGGTCAGTAAAAAGTGTTGCAGCGTGCGGTCAGTAAAAAGTGTTGCAGCATGTGGAGGTCAGTAGTGTCGCAGCGTGCGGAGGTCAGTAGTAAGTGTCACAGCGTGCGGAGGTCAATAGTAAGTAAAGCAGAGGTTAGTAGTAAGTGACACAGCGTGCAGTGATTAGTAGTAGGGGATGCACTGATACCAGTATCGGTGCTGATACTGGGTATTTTCACAAGTAGACATCAGGCCGGCGCCCTGGAGCAGCACACAGTATGTAGCTTCATATTATTATGCATTGCTGAATAATGTATTGCGGAGAGTTGTAGTCCTCTATAGCCAATGGTATTCTGCATTGCTGTATAATGTATTGCTGGGATTTGTAGTCCTCTATAGCCGGTGGTATTCTGCATTGCTGTATAATGTATTGCTGGGATCTGTAGTCCTCTATAGCCGGTGGTATTCTGCATTGCTGTATAATGTATTGCTGGGATTTGTAGTCCCTTTACAGCTTGGAGTCAGTAGCAGAGCTACCAGGGTCACATCGGTTGCAGCTGGGACCGGGCCCTGGCGCTCCACCACGGCCCTTAAATCATTAGTCTGTATTGTTTTAGAAAAACTGTCACATGACCCTAAAAGAACACTAAAATATATATATATATATCTGTAATTGGCATCAGCGAGTACTTGAGGAAAAGTATTGGTACTCGGTCTGATAAAAATGGTATCAGTGCATCCCTATTTAACATACAGTACAGCTATTTTTTAAGAAGATCCCCAGAGTTGTCCTGACTTCTTAAACCTGTATTATAAATAACGGCATATGTGAGTGTGTGCATGTGTGAGTAAATTACTTTGAATTTCTGTATGTATGTGTGTATATATGAGTGTATGTATAGGTGCATATGTCAGATGGGGCCTCATGTTTGAGTTTCGCCTAAGGCCTCACAAAGTCTAGAGCCGTCTCTAACTGCTTGCTGTATTCATAACCTTGATGAGTGAGGATGTTCACATACATTTCAGTAGGCCTAAGCTTATAGCAAGCAGAAGAAAAGGGGCGGGTTTTCTCTATACGGTTATTGCCTACACTTTTTTTTCATGAGCAGCAGAAATACAGTCATCTCATATAAGGTTATATACAGACAGTCAGAAGATTGTAAGGTTAGTTAGGACCACTAAAACAAGAAAATGTTATTTATTAAAAAAAAACCATGATCATGGCAGATGGTTGTTTGACTGACAAAGTTGTTTTGCTACAGGCTCCCCAATGATGTAAATCTAATCCTGGCGCCAGCCTTAAAATTACACAAAATCATAAAAATGGTCTTAATTTTTTTAATTGTACATAAAATATGAATGTTGGAGAACCAAATTGTGATTCCAAGGAGCATTATCTTAAAACATATAAATGTCATTAGGTACACAGCCCAACCCTGCCACTACCCAAAAGTCCTGATTCACACTAAGCGTTTTGTAGCACTTTTTCTGCCCTAAAAAATGCTCAAAAAATCTGCCCCCCCAAAAAAACGTATTCATTTCTATGGCCCTGTTCACATATGAGCATTTAGTTGCAATAAGCAAAACGCCTGTCGCTGGAAAAAGTACAGGAGCTTTTTTTTTGGCATATTACAGCCCGTTTGTGCCCCATAGTCTCAATAGGAGTGTTTGCTGTGTTTTTGCGCGTTTCTATGCGCATTTTAACATCAATGAGCTACAATCTGCTCACAAAAACACGCTTTTTGCCGTATGTGCATAAAACGGGCATAAAAACAAGCAAAAAAAACACTCAAAAACAACATAAAACATGCAGAAAAAGTGCAGGAACGCGGACGCTGAGGTGTGAGCCAGGCCTAAGGCAAGCATACATATTTACACATTAGAACATTTCTGCAACAGTGAAGAAAACGTATGGCCTTACCCATGTTTCCTTGCGGGTCTCTGAAATGTTTTCAACAAAAATAACATGGGTTGCTGTGAGATATAATGTACCCAATGCTGGTTTCCTAGAAGATATTCGGTCAAGTAGACGGACGTTTTCAACCTTATACAGAAAACAACATTAAGGGAAGGATATTAATGAAGCGTTTTACAGATATATGCCATATTGATATATTCATTAAACACACATGGGTTTATTTAATAAGGCATTACAAAGAACAATGCGGGTGGTCAAACGCAAGGCGCCAATGCAATTTCGGTTTACTGCATTCAGGTCAGTGAAAGAAAAATCATGGCTTCGACATTTTGCACAATAGCAGTAGTTTATTTAACTGTGCTTCTCAGAGTACTAAGATATATTGACAACAGTCCCTGTCCCAAACTTACAATCTAACATCTACAACACACACATGCAACAAGTTACTCACACACTCCAGGTGAACATGGTCAGCATTATTCTAATAGTAAAAGACATGTTCCGATTAAAATAAGGAGATACATACTCACCTTTCCCACTGTCCCTGCTGCTCTCTAATCCTGAGAAACTGCCCCCTGAAATTACTGGGAAACTGACACTTCCTATCAGTCTACAGGGTCCCCACAATTCTCACTGGTTTCTCCTGCTGATCTCTACACCACTGCAGAACATAGCAATGTCATGGAGGTCAGCAGGTGGAACCAGTAAGAGCGGGAGAGCCAGGAAATCTATGCTTCCGTAAGTGTTGGTTTCCCAGCAGACAACTAGGATGATTTCTCAATGATCCAAGGATATTTTTCTCAATATACAAGTGGTGTAGTCTTCTGAAGGGTGGCTACGTTTGTTCCCCATGCTCCCTGTGTGTAATGTAAAGTACCCACCACTCTAACCTTGCTCCCATGATGGACTACCATCTCACGTTTAGGAAGTATCCTTCTCAGAAAATAAGCCGCACTTCTGGGGAACACCTTGAGTAAAACAATTATTTATTGAAGTAGAGAATACATGCTGTGGAACAACTCCCCATGTGTACAACCTCTCATGCATTTCACCAATCTGGCAAAATCACAGAGCCCCCTACGATTAGGCCAGATCAGTAAAACGCGTAAGTAATTGTATACATGGGGAGTTGTTCCACAGCATGTATTATTTACTTCAATAAATAATTGTTTTTATTCATGGTGATCCACAGAAGTGTGGCTTGTTTTCTGAGAAGGATGGTTAAGTACAGCGAAGGCGAGGTGGCTTTGCCTGGACCTGTGGAATGATTCATAGTTGGATGTCGATCTAAGAATTGAAGTGGTGGACTATCTGCACTATATGTTTAGTGAGGCTGTAGTCCAGCAAGAGAGCGAGATTGGAGCAGTGACTACAACACACACAGGGACCATGGGGAACAAAAGTAGCCACCCTCCAGAAGGAAGGACAGTGTCAGCACCAATTCAGAGATGATTTGAGGATCTACAGCCGAGTGATATACAAATAAAATACCGTTTTGTTAATAGTTAGCATACCTAAATACATTTTTAAGGTTTGAGGGCTTGTTCACACCATGGCCGGATCAGATCTGGAACAGATCTGCAAACGGAGTGCAGTGCATTTTTTGCAGCGATTTTGCAGATTTTTGTAAGCTTAAAATGGGATTTCAGGTACAGTCCAGTGCATTTGCATGCATTCGTATGCGTTTTGATGTGCTTCCATGCGTTTTAGTGCATTCCAGACCAGAGAAAATGAGACAAGTAGTATTTATTTTTTGTATGGCCTGGAATGGAGTGCACTAGTGTGAACAGAACCCAGAAATATCATAGGGATACGTTGGGATGCTTTTTTGGTCCGGGAACAAACTGTTCTGGTCTGGACATGGTGTGAACAAGCCCTGAATCCCGAGTTTAGTGTCACTCTAACAGGCCAAAATGCCCAAATGATTCTTTTGCTGCCCAAAAAAGTCAGTAACCACAAATATTAAAAACAAAATGGTCAAGTCAGACAAAAGAGAGATGACAGTATTTTTCTACAGATATTTGACAATCACAGGCTAACAGTAAATAGTTACATTGAAAGCTCATATTAAAGAAGAACTATGGGGTTAAGGCTTTTCCCCATAGTTCTCCTTAGGGTAACGGGAGGACACAAACTAGCGTCCTCCCATCACCCTAGGCTCAGTATATCGCGAGCTGTAGCTCGCGGTATACTGAGACGCCCAGCTGCATGACTGACAGCTGGCTCTGCCTATCTAGAGGCATAGCCAGCTGTACTCGCCCCCTCCCCCGTCCGTTCCGCCAGTCAGCGCTGGCGGATTGGAGCGGGGAGGGGGGGATCCAGCCCCTCCCCTGTCACGGCAGAGAGCCGTGACAGGATCAAGAACACATACCGGCGTTCGCTCACCTCCTGATCTACTAAGCCGACCTGTGACAGTCTCATTGTCACAGGTCGGCTAGAAAGTTCTCCTTTAATGTTGTGCTGCTACTGTATGATGCTACTGCTTTATATATTTTCCTACATAACTGCATGTACCTGTCATTTCATATATCATAATGTATGTATTTTTTATGTGCCTGCATTCTTTAACCTCGTTTGCAACGCTTGCTGCATAGCAAACTGATGGAGATGAAAACGAGCGTTACATAAAATGTGTTTTAGAAAATAAACTTTGTTACAGCAGTCGTGGGCAAAGTAAACTCTAGATTCAGGGAGAACTGATAGAGATGTTGCAGAATCCAGAACTGCAAAGTGGAGACTTGTTTGATTACCATAATGTCCTTGCGCATGCCTCCAAATGAAGATTTACTCCTTTTTAATCCCACTGCAAACTCTGTTACTGTAGACATTCTGATGGAAATTTAAGTTATTGGCATCAGCAACCTGCTTCTAACTTACTGTGTCTAACTTATCAAAAACTGGTTTTATTTGTCCCATCATGGTTGTGCTGATACATGAAAAGTCTCATAGTGTCCTAATGGTGACTACTATAAAGTAATGATTCCTCTCTGACAATGAGAGAGGTAAGAGAAAAAGGCGCAATGTAGAGGCCAACATGCAAACGCAGAGCTCTTTAGACTCCTCAGAACAACTTTTATCTATTATACACAAGACGTTCATAGAGTGATGGAGGCTGCCAGAATCCCAGTATAAGCATTTGAGAGGGGCAGACATGCTCTTTCACTGTGTTTGAGGCTGCAGAGGTCTTCTCTGCCTTGACAGGGCACTGCTTTCAAGTGTTAAGAATGGCAGCTTGCAGTACTACATGAAACCTTAGCTAAGTAGGTAATGGCCATCCTGGCATGTTACATATGAAAAGAATATTTTTGAAAACAAGTACAACATATATATTTTTTATAACTTTTTATTTATGTTTCTATGTGGCTTTACAATCTGCTTTGACGTTGTGTGATGAAGCACTCCATTACATATAGATACCACTATTCCTTATGTCCATAGGTGCCCCAGGAGGAAATGGGGCAGTCAGTACAAGCTGTAAGAGCAGCCAGAGCCCCCCAGAGCTTCTATGCAAACATGAATTTTCCGAAATGTCTTATTTGCATGGGCTTAGCCATGCCCGCTTTGGTCTTTAGGTCTTGGCGATAGGTTGTGTAGTCACTGTATTGGGTTTGAGTTCTGTATTATGGGATTGATTTTGGTGGGCTCCCACAGTGCTGGCAGCAGTCTGAGATCAGGGAAATGAGGGGCAGTGTTGCAGCTTGTGGTATCTTCTATCTTCTTCTATCTTATCTCCACATAATAGTTTTTTCCCAGGTACACATCTAAGCTTTGACTGTACTCTTTATTGTAAAGGTTGTGTTTTTTATTAGTTTAAGTTAACTTTAACTCAGTTACATGAACTACCTCTGTTTATAAAGGTCGCAACTGATATGTTATCATTTCTTTAATAGGAAATGTAGTTTCTGATGGTTTCATCTCCTACATATAGGCCTGGTTCACACCTGTACGTTTTGTAGCGCGTTCAACACTCTACGAACGCTCTACAAAACGCTCAAACATGAAAATCCCATTGTTTTCTATGGGTATGGTTCACACTTTGCCGTATTTCAGCACGTCTGAACGCGATACAAAACGGCCTACGCCTGAAAAGGTACATGAGTTTCTATGCGGCGTTTTTGTTGAGCGTTGCCCTCGGAAACGCGTGTTTTTTTTACCGCGAATCGTGGCAATATTCGATACGCCTAGGTGTGAACAGAGCCTTACTCTGGGCAACATCACACCATTGTCACTAGAAATATGAAGATAATGACACAAAATCCATTTATAAAGTCTTCTTGTTCATAATTCATGCCATCCTAAATTAATATTAACATCCTAAAACAAAATTTACAGGGGATTAATCTACTCTTCATTCTGAAATGTTTATATCAGACGTTTTATAAACATTTTAGCATCAAAGCAAAGAATGTCAAAGCAAAGGGCACTTATTTCACTGATAGGTATGGGTAGACCCTGTGACTGAGCAATGTACACAGTGATATGATATGTTTGTATACTGCTCAAATAGTTGATAAGTGGCAGAAAACAATATCATAGTACTATTGCTACACAATGTAATCTGCATACTACCTCTGTCTGTCTGTCTGTCTTTCCTTCGGATGACTCCTCAAGGCTTGAAACATACACTCATTTTGCAAAAGGTCTCCACACAGTCTTTAGTATCGTGCATGTTACGCACGTATGTGTTCTGTAATTGATTTTTGTACCTTCTGACTTATTTTATATGCCTCGCTATTCTTAATAAAACAAACATTTTTGTGGAAAAAAAACAAACATACACTCATCCCCTCCACTTGACCTTTACTTAGTATTATTGTTATAAATAATAGGATCAGTGAAATATTAGGTGTCTAAACAGACCCCTGATATTTCCCTTTTAAAATAGAAAAAGATTAGGATAGGTGTTGTGTACTGCTCTTTTTCATGTAATTACAGTAGACAAGTGGATTATAATGGGGAATATTACACTGTAATGTTCCCTATTATAATCTATTTCTCTGATTAAATTATTACAGACAGGCATCTGTTCTATCAAAGAATGTGTGACCAGTGACGTGGTCACACATTTTCACGTAATCTCGCCCAGTTTTTCGGCGGTGGAATAGGTGAAGCATTCCAACGCTTTCCCAGCTGTTCCAGGGCAGATCGGCATCGCAAATCGCATGTGCAGGAGAACCGATCTGCCCTGGAACAGCGGATCCGTCCTGAAATGTCACTTCTATCCGACTCTGTGAGTGCGGCGGAGTAGGGGGGCCCAAGATAAAATCTTGCACCAGGGCCCTTTGGTTATTAGGTCCGCCACTGGATAGGATATATTGTGGATATGGAGAATTCATATGGATATGACTGAAGATAGGATATATTGTGGATATGGAGATGTCATATGGAGAATACTGTAGATAGGATATATTGTGGATATGGAGATGTTATATGGATAGGAGTGTAGATAGGATATATTATAGATGTGGAGAAGTCATATAGATACGGGAGGAGTGTAGATGGATAGGACTGTAGATAGGATATATTATACATATAGAGAAGTCATATGGAGAGGACTGTAGATAGGATATATTGTGGATCTGGAGATGTCATATGGAGAGGACTGTGGATAGGATATATTATAGATATTGAGAAGTCATATAGATACGGGAGAAGTGTAGATAGGATGTATTATAGATATGGAGATGTCATATGGATAGGACTGTAGATAGGATATATTGTGGATATGGAGAAGTCATGTGCATAGGACTGTAGATAAGATATATTGTGGATATGGAGAAGTCATGTGCATAGGACTGTAGATAAGATATATTGTGGATATGGAGATGCCATATGGATAGGAGTAGATAGGATATATTATAGATAGTGAGAAGTCATATAGATACGGGAGAAGTGTAGATAGGATGTATTATAGATATGGAGATGCCATATGCATAGGACTGTAGATAAGATATATTGTGGATATGGAGAAGTCATATAGATACGGGAGGAGTGTAGATATGATGTATTGTGGATATGGAGATGTCATATGGATAGGATTGTAGATAGGATATATTGTGGATATGGAGAAGCCATATAGATACGGGAGGAGTGTAGATAGGATGTATTGTGGATATGGAGATGTCATATGGAGAGGACTGTAGATAGAATATAGTGGATATGGAGATGTCATATGGATAGGACTGTAGATAGGATATATTGTGGCCATGGTGATGTCATATGGAGAGGACTGCAGATAGGATGTATTGCGGATATGGAGAAGTCATATGCATAGGACTGTAGATAGGATATATTGTGGATATGGAGATGTCATATGGAGAGGACTGTAGATACGATATATTGTGGATATGGAGAAGTCATATGCATAGGAGTGTAGATAAGATATATTGTGGATATGGAGATGTCATATGGATAGGAGGGTAGATAGGATATATTATAGATATGGAGAAGTCATATAGATACGGGAGGAGTGTAGATAGATGTATTGTGGATATGGAGATGTCATATGGATAGGATTGTAGATAGGATATATTGTGGATATGGAGAAGTCATATAGATACGGGAGGAGTGTAGATAGGATATATTGTGGCTATGGAGATGTCATATGGAGAGGACTGTAGAAAGGATGTATTGCGGATATGGAGAAGTCATATGCATAGGACTGTAGATAGGATGTATTGTGGATATGGAGAATACATATGGATAGGACTGTAGATAGGATATATTGTGGATATGGAGAAGTCATATGCATAGGACTGTAGATAAGATATATTGTGGATATGGAGATGTCATATGGATAGGAGTGTAGATAGGATATATTATAGATGTGGAGAAGTCATATAGATACGGCAGGAGTGTAGATAGATGTATTGTGGATATGGAGAAGTCATATGGATAGGACTGTAGATAAGATGTATTGTGGATATGGAGATGTCATATGGATAGGATGGTCTATGTAGTTTGAAAACAAGAGGGAGGGGTTCTATGATAAACACATACATAAGATGTAGAGCAGCCATAGAGTACACAGCAGTCATGTAATGAGAGACATGAGCCATGCTAGCACTAAGCACATCATCCTAATCTCAGATTAGACAGTCCGGCCTGTATCTCTCCTCTGAGCTCTGCACAGCATCAATGTATGGGATCAATGAGGGTGATCACCAGCAGCATTGATGTCACCCTGTGCTCTGATAGAGATGCATCGGGCCGGTGCTGGGATAGGGCTGCCTGCCGTGGAGAAGCACATAGACAAGGATGGATGGAGGGATGGGTGAGTCAGGGATGCAGCATGCATGGCCGGGGAAGGGATGCCAGCTTCTCCCATCATGTCATCTCTGTCGCACTAACCTTAGGCAGCCTGATGTGCTCCATGATGTGCAGCGCTCAGTCCAGGGCGATGTTGGAGGCCATTGGCTGTTCCTGCGGGGTGACGTGCGGAGTATGTGGCTGGGAATGTGTCACTGATTGGCCCCGCCCACTCCAGGTGCTCCCCTCACTGTACGGAGGCTGGGCTGACACCGATCTCCTATAGAATGCCGCTGGGACCGTGGAAGACGCTGCTACAGTATGTGTGTACGATATAGGCAGCTGACATCTTCCTGCTATACGAGTACGCAGCACAGCAGGCAAATGCATGGAGATTCTGGGAATTTTTCCAACTCCCACATATGTGACCTTGGGAATTCCAACAGTAATCATCTCTCTCCAGCAGTATTCTTCTTATTGTCCTTTATTATGATCATTGAGTTGTGATTATTTGTGTTCTTATAATAAATATATGAGGGCATTGAATTATGTGTTACTAGATGCGTTGCATTGATTTCATATGACACCATTTACTGCAATGCAATACCATGCGTTGCAGTGAAAAAAGTAAAGCATGCACGCTAGGTGCTGTGTGTGATAGCATGCGTTAATTGCACTATATCATGTGAATAGCACCATGCTTACGTGTAAACAGGCCTTTAGGGCTTGTTCACACCATCTACAGGCCAGCAGACCAGAATATTTTTTTCTCCAAAAACGCATCCCCATAGATTCCAGTGGTCTTTCTGAGCAGGGCTGTAGCTACCATGGGGGTTGGCGCCCTGTGCGACTGCACGGCTCGCACACCCCTAAGGCCGGCCCTGGCGAGGCATAGGCTCCAGTTTCTCCTCGGATCCCCGCTGCTCTCCCCCGCCTGTATGGGCAAAGGACTCTGTATACTCAATCTCTGCTTAGACCCCTAATATTTCCCAAAGCCTCCCCCCACAGTAAAAAAAAAACATCCACACACACTCATGCACACATATTATTAGATATGTGTAAAGACTAAAAATGTGTTTCAGACGAAATGAACGGAAACTAAAAATCTTTTCATTAGTTTCGCTTTTATGCTATTTTGGATTTGGCCAACAGCGCATTCTGCACATGCGCGGCGCCATCCTGGAGGCGGGGCACATTACGTAACATAACGCCTTGCGTGTGCAGCGATGGGTGACAACACGTCTGTTGGGGGGCACACTTTCCTGTTCTTGCCTCGGGCGCATAAGGAGCTAGCTACGGCTCTGTTTCTGAGTTTCGTTCACACCACTGTTTTCAGTTCCTGAGCTTCAAAAAAAATGTCCAGCAAATCACATTTTCTTTTTGCTCTGGAATGCACAAAAACACATGCAAAGGCACCAGAACGCACCTAAAAGCCAATAGAGACACAAAAAATCACCAGAACACATCAAAAATGCATAAAAAATCACATGATCACATTTGCGGAAACGCATCCAGGGATGGTATGAACGAGCACTTAGTAATCAGGATTTTAAGCTGGATTCACAGTTATGCGCTTGCGTTGTAGTGCATTTTAAGGTGTGTTTTTATAAGGCACATCGACAGTCAATGCATGTGAACTAGCACCAATAAAGACAATGGCAAACCTCTGCACATGTGCTACAATGTGAACCTTAAAGAAGAACTCAGGGCAGAAATGTTATTAACCCTTGGAGTGGGGCTGCCCCCCGTACGGCAAGGGTTAACTGCTCATTTTTGCCTATGGTCCAAAAAAAAGTTATGCTCACCCGATCCTCAGAGCCAGCAGCCTTCCTGTCTCCTCCTCCACTGCAGAGATGGTATGCCCCTCGGCATCCTCATATTTGATACGCTGTATTGAATGTTATGACTTGAGGATTCCTAGACTGCTACAGTGGAGGTGGAGAGACACTCTAGAGATCAGTCTAAGAACCAACCGGCTCAGAGGATCGGGTACGTTTTTTAACCAATTTAAAAACCTTCTTTAAAAACCAATGGGTGTGAAGGCCCTAAATTTACATGTGGACGGGCATTTTACATTAATTTTTTTTGCTTTATTTTACACGTGTTATGTTTCCACCTCCTCCAGGACCAGGCAGGAAGTTATCGAAGGCTTCAGGGTTTTTTTTCCCAAAATGCAGTTGCTGTATGTGCTGATTACGCACATTGTCGTTCATTTCTGTGTATGTTATCATATAAAACAAAAGATTCATACAAAACAGACCACAGTAAATCATGATGATGAGAATAGTTCCATTTAGAAGAATGGTATCAATGGGGGAGAGTCAAGAGGCAGCTTTTATCCTGAATTAAAAAAATGAAGAGTTTTATTTCAGAAGACAATAGCAACGAATATTGTGCAGTGGCTGGACAGTGTGTAAGCACCTCGGTTAGGCTGCAATCTAAGAGGGAGAGACAAGGCAGGTTTTATCTTCACATAAATATTAGAGAGAGACAATAGCCACAAATATTGAACAGCGGACAAGTATTAAACAGCATGCAGTTTGTTATGGTTGCAGTGTAAGGAGGAGACATGAGCCAGGTTTTAAGGAGGAGTGTAAGGAGGAGACATGAACCAGGTTTTATCCTGGAATGAACATTAGAGTGTATAATTTCAGAGACAATAGCTGTGCATATTGTGGAGTGGCTGGACAATATACATGTTAAAGAGGGAGAGACTCTCCAACTTTTTGGGTTTTCTCCTTTCCTCCCAGCCATTTATCCACTGACCCCATGTGAGGAACTCTGCTCCCATCAGGAACTGATTAGAGGGGCAATATCTGTGTCATACATATCAGTTACTTCAGTCCTCCTTCCAGCTTCCCCTGACTGCTTTATTCAAAAATCGGAAACAAGACCTAGGTTTGTCCATTACAAGTGCTCAAAGTGATCATCTCATACTTTTCTTGCATAAGACTTCCATTTACAATAGATTTCAGGAGCTCAGTTACAAGCTCTTGGTGATGAGATGGTACAGAACCCTGTCGGTTCTATCTCATATTTTCCCAAATGTGACAGATCAGTGTTGGAGATGTGGTTCTGCTAGAGGTCACGGGACTGCTCAGCCATGTGACCATTTTGCTCCCAGGTTATTACACTGATTCTTTCACTGACAGGTGTTATTCTTGATAATCTGGCCGCATATCTGCTGCATCTGACACCCATCTCTAAATCTAGACCCCAAAAAATACTATTGATCCACCTATTAAATGCAGCAAAGTCATGCAATCTGGTGCCCTGGAGACAAACTAGCCTGCCCACTATAGCTCAATGGTTCACTAGAATTAACCACTTCAAGACCAGGTGTTTAGACCCCCTTCCTGGCCGGGCCATTTTTCAGTGTTCAGCGCTGCAGTACTTTGACTGACGTTTATTCCGTCATGCAACGCTGTACTGAAATTAATTTTATACCATTTTTTGGGGACAGATAGAGCTTTCTTTTGGTGGTATTTAATCACCACTGGGGTTTTATTTTTTACTATAATTAGGAAAAATTCCAGAAAATTTTGAAAAAAATACGTTTTTTTTTTAACATTATGTTAGGAAACATTTATTATTACCCAGTTTGTTGGTAAAATATAAAAGATCGGGTCACATCGGGTAAATAGACACCAAACATGTCAAGCTTTAAAATTGCGCGCACCCGCGAAATCGCAGAAAACTACCATACCCAAAATTAGCCATGGGCGACACTTTAAAAGCTTTTACCGCTCATCAGTCTAGTGTTATCAGTGGTTGATGGCCCTAGACTTTTTGCTCTCACTCCGACGTTCGCGGCGATATGTAACATGTGCGGCTTAATGGGCGCAATCGTCTTTTTTGCACGTATGCGCCAAAGCAGGTTTTATCTTGAAATAAAGCTTAGAGTGTATTATTTCAAAGACAATAGCCACGCATATTGTATAGTTGTTGGACAGTATGTAAGCAGCTTGGTTAGTGCACAATATAAGAGAGAGAGAGAGAGAGACAAAAGCCCACAGCCACAAACATTTCTGATTGCTGAAGCACCAGCATAGGCTGGAAACCTGGAGACAGAGAGCAGTATTTATTCTACAGCAAAATTTAGCAATTTGTCATCTGTGGTCCAGCTGTGGTAACACTATGTAGCCCCTTTGCAATGCCAGAGCGCTGGAATTGTAGACAGAAAGCATTATTTACCATTTAGCAGGCATATGAAATTTTGCGGCTAATTCCAGCAGCAGAATGATAGTGAACCTTTCACTTTGCTGGAACATTGGGATAGGCTACAAACTTTGCAGCTGAGGCCCAGCTGTAAAATATTATGTGTGGCACCACAGGTGCAGAGATTCTGCTTTACAGAGGTGCCATAATCTCTGGCACAGTGTAAAGGGGGTACAGGTTACTCTTCTGGCAACAGCACCAAGGTACAAGGCATGAGGTGGCACCACCAACTTAAGCAGGGTGCCCTGTCCTGCATTCTTCCAACCCACCAGCAAATTGACCTAGTGTGCCATGAATGATATGTAGTGCCATTGCCAATGCTTGCTGGACCATGTGTCTGTTGACCACAAGCATGTGGATCCTGCCGCTGCCAGTGCAATTCAGCAACAATACCTTCCAAATTCTAATTGAGGGAATGCATGGCCTTTTGGGCCAAATGATGATGACTGGGTATCTACTGGTGTAGCAGAGGCGATAAACTGAGAGAAGGGGGCCAATTCCTCCTGCTGAAGTAGGAGCAGTTGCAAAGCCAGCAGTTTTGACACTAGGCATCGGGGTGATTTGTAAATAACTTGACTTGTTTTAGAATGCTAAAGACATTTTGTAGCCTATCCAAGCCTATAAAAGTATACGGTACTTACCCTTTAATCAGGGCTGGATTTCCATCACTGAAGCCTGTAGTCACACACATTTTGGCACCTTAAGCTAGGGTCACTTCTCTTACACAGCTCATTTTCATAAATTACTGGTCCTAACCTGGCTTAGAATATTATGGCAATGTATGATGAATAATCTTATATAAGATAACTGAATTTCTTCTGATGATCAAAAAAAAGTGGCGCCAATAACTGTACAGGAAAAGCCGCCTCTTCACCTTACTATTGTCTTATTTTGGGGGTTCCTTTACAAAGCTGCCGAAGGCAGCCGAGTGAATAACCCAGCCAAAGTGAAGTGAGCCAAATAACGTTCGGCTATTCCCTTCTGGCTTGTACAGCTGATTTCAGCCGTACATCAGCTGCACTTCAGTCCGTGGTACCGAGCAGAATAGCAAATCAATGAAAAGAGTAAAAAATAAGTTGAAAAAATATTTTTGCAAATCCAAATACATATTAAGTTGAAAAAAAGAAAAAAAGATTTTAAAGAAAAAATAATTACCCTCCCTGGCGGTATTCCTGAGTGTGGCTCGGGGTTAATTTTCAGTACCAAGAGCGGACACCGCTGCCGGCATTCGGCTTTCATTTTTGTTTTTAGGCGTCACAGCGGGGGGCGGAGCCGGCGGGAAATTCAAAAGTGCAAACATGACATTTACACAGAATACACACAATACAATGTAATCATATATAATTACATTTATGTATCAAACTATTTCACTTCAATTTTGTCCCTAGAGCTTTGTCCAGTGCCCTGCCTGCACTTTTACTGTACTCTATTGACTGTGGTATGGATCAGGCAGCGCCCACAGAATTCCCATTTACTGGACCAATGGTTAAAAAACAAACAATTGGGCGGAGCTAGCAGTGACAGCTAGCTCCACCCAACTGTTTCCTTATGGCCGGCACCTGCTAGGCACCCAGTTGTTATTGTTTAATGACAGATCAGCGTCCCCAGGTCATTTGGGGACGCTGATATGTCCTTAGAACTGGGCGGAGCCTCACGGCTGGCTCCGTCCAGCTGTCATTTGCGAGCCGAAAGGCTGGCCTTCATCAGGTCGTTTGCACCACTTCGGGTGTGACTTCGGCTGCTGTACGGGCTATAGTGACTAGTGAATATAGTGAAGCTACGGCTGGATCCTTCGACTCATACATGAATAAACCCCTTTGTTTCTTCTTCTGGCAGCCTCTGGACATTTGTGGCTAAATTTAGAGAACTGTAAGGGCTCTTTATAGTGCAGGAGATGTGAAAACAATCTTTCATTTCTCTTGTTTGCTAGCCAGTCCAGATAGATAGCTGCTCTGCATATATATTAGACCACATGCTGCCTCCACTAGTGTATTTTAGCGTTTGTTTTCATTAAATAATCACACAATGGGTCCCCACTATCTGCAGTGGCTTATCCAGGGTATATCACATAAGGCACATGCCCTGGGTGGCACTTGAAAGCAGGTACAGATTAAGAGCATCACGGGCCTGGTGCTGAGGATTTTGGCTGACCTTTTTATGGAAATGTTGACGGTCACCAGGGCCCTCTTCCTCCTTTCCGGGCTGTGATTTGTAGTCTCTACAGCTTGAAGTCAGTGGTAGAGCGCCAGGGCCTGGCTGCAGCAGTGAGCCTGGTAGATCTGCCACTTACTCCAAGTTGTAGAGAGAATACAAATCTCAGCAATACAATATACAGTAATGCAGAATACCACAAACTATAGAGGACTACAAATCCCAGTAATACATTATACAACAATGCAGAATACCCAGGGGCGTAACTGGAAATCACTCTGCCCTGTGATTTCTAGTTACGCCCCTTGAGGAGCCCACCTGAGACCCCACAAAGACTCTCTATGGTGGGCTCTGCAGGGTCTCAGGTGGGCTGGTCACACCCCTGCACACCTCTTACCTGTCAGCCCAGATCCGCAGTCAGATTCCTCCGCTGGCGGGCCCTGCCTCCTCCTCCACTGCCGCCGGGCCTGGCCTCCTCCTCTGCCGGGCCCCGCCTCTGCTGCCAATGCCGGCTTCCTCCACCACGCCTGCTGGCTTTCAATGACTCAGCAGCGCCTGTGAGGAGGAACGCGCCACTGCACAGATCACTGACAGGTTGTCAGTGATCGGAACAGTGGCGTGTTTCTCCTCACAGCCCCCAGTGACAGCCAGCAGCCTGCAATGCCATAGCGACATAGCAATGCCTCCTGATAGGCAGAACCAGCTGTCACTCACGCAGCTGGGCGGATCCAGACATAATTGTTGGGATCCGCTTCAGCTGCGGCGTCTCAGTATACCGCGAGCAGCAGCTCGCGGTATACTGTGGCGTCGCAGTATACTGCGAGCTGTAGCTCGCGGTATACTGAGCTTAGGGTGATGGGAGGACGCTAGTTTGTATCCTGCCATTACCTTAAGTAGAACTATGTGGAAAAGCCTTAACCCCATAGTTCTCCTTTAAGCACTGCAGAAAAATACCATCAGCTATAGAGGAACACAAATCCCAGCAATACTTTATACAGCAATGCAGAATACTAAGAAGCTACATACTGTGTGTTGCTCCGGGTTCACGGCCTGATGTCTCCAGGGTCTCAGGAGGGCTGTGCAGGGTTTCAGGGGGGGGGGGCTGTGCAGACTCTCAGGAGGCTGTGCAGGCTCTAAGATGGCCAGTGCGGGCTCTCTGGTGGTCAGTGTGGGCTCTCTGGTGGCCAGTGGGGCTTTCTGGTGGCCAGTGGGGCTCTCTGGCGGTCAGTGGGGCTCTCTGGCGGTCAGTGGGGCTCTCTGGCAGTCAGTGGGGCTCTTAGGTGGTCAGTGGGGCTCTTAGGTGGTCAGTGCGGGCTCCGGGTGGTCAGTGCGGCTCTGGACAGTGAGTCGGGTTCTAGGCGGTCAGTGTGGGCTTTGGGCGGTCAGTGCGGGCTCTGGGTTTTCAGTGCATTGGTCAGTGCGGGCTCTGCGTAGTCAGTGTGGGCTTTGTGCGGTCAGTGCAGGCTCTTGGGGATCAGTAGTGGCTCCTGGCGATCAGTGTGGGGTCCGGGCGGTCAGTCCGCACTCTATGCGGTCAGTAGAGGGTCCGGCCACTCAGTAGGGGCTCTGGCTGGTCAGTGCAGGATCCGGGTGGTCAGTGCACGCTCCGTAGGTCAGTGTGGGTTCTGGGCGGTCAGTAGGGGCTCTGTGCGGTCAGGAAGGGCTCTGGGCGGTCATTAGGGGTTCTGTACGGGCTCACCGAGATTACTTGATGCGGCTCTCCATTCCGCGGTTGCTGGCCGCAATCAGGCAGCGACAGGCCCTCTATTCAGGCATGTTAGAGGGCCGCTCGCTCCTCACTAGGGCCCAGAGAGGCCCCAGTGAGCGGCCCTCTAATATGCTTGAATAGAGTGCCGCTGCCTGATTGCGGCCGGTCACTGCCTGCGGTCCTCTATTCAGGCATATTAGATAGAAGCTCTCTGGGGCCTCTCAGGGCCCTAGTGAGGAGCGGGCGGCCCTCTAATATGCTTGAATAGAGTGCCGCTGCCTGATTGCGGCCGGTCACCGACCTGGATACTGAGTTAATCCGGGTCGCAAAGGGCATATTTGAAGGGTCAGGCCTGGGGTGGCAACTCCACCCACCTCTACGTTAATCCGGCCCTGCTTGAAAGGGGGGGGGGGGGCACCACCCCGTAGGTCCACAAAAGTTCGCCGACCCACGCAGACAGCTGACTTTTTTTTTCTCTCCCCCCCCCTCTCGGACACATCTCCCCACCCCGCTCTTAGCAACCAGGGATGCTCTGGCCAGTGTCCTGCCCAGTTCCTGGCAATCAGGGATGTCACTAGTTGCCGTGAGCTGGACAAAACGCTGGCTAGGTTTTAAAGAGCCAAGCAGGGAGATGTGTAATTACCATAAAAATCTCCCTTCCTGGCTCTTCCCAACCAGAGCGGTCAGGGAGATGTGTATGTGGGCGGGATGCCAGCCAGAACATCTTAAGTTGCTAAGATGTGAAAGGGCCATACATGGCTCCCTCTCAGCTCTTAGCAACCATGAACACACCGACCTGACATCACTGGTTGTCAGGAGCTGGGCGTGGTGCCAGGGGAGCAATTTGTTGTAAATACACCTCTGGCTGTCAGTGGGGGGAATTTATCAAAATTGGAGAAAACACAATCTCTCTTCAGTTTGCTCAGGTAAGATTTGAAAATAACACAGAGATGCTGATTAGCTGCAGTGCAAATTTGCTCCAGATTTTGTCTGCTCCAGTTTTGATAAATTCCACCACTGTGTTTAGCCGCCACTGCTCTTGCGGCTGTTAAATACTTGAACAGTGTCTGAACCTGAATGGATGCAGGCACTGTATGGCCAATAATTTTCCACCTGGCTCGTTCAACAACAGTAGTGCTAACAGAACCTAAATTTGAACTGTGGGTTTCCAGTTTAAATACATTCCTGGCAATGGTATATACTATAGATAAGGGGAGACAGTAACATAATTACCATTTGTTTTGAATGAGTTTTTTTATGACTCCAAACAGTTGCCCATGTGAAGAGATTTTTCAAGTACAGATCATTTAATAAACGCTTTACTAGTTAACACACATGAAATGAGCCATTCCTTCATTAAATGTTCCCAACTATTTATTAATCAAGGGGCTGCCCCAATTCATGTCAGATAAAACAGAGAAGTCCATTCATGTTTATCACAAAGAAAGCAGTGCTAATTCTGAATAGCACACATTTAGAAATCCAAATCCAGGAAGAATATTTCTAATCCAATCACAATTTAAAGTCACATAAAACAAAGTTATAGCAGTGTGACATTGCATGGTTGGTTGGTTGCATTTCCCAGATATAACTTGGCAAATTAGCATACTAATAAACGTTCCTTCAGAAGCTCGCTGCCTTTAGATACTTGTTAAAGCTAAACTAGTATACTTTCAGTCCGAACATATGTCATTATTGTAACAAATTGCCAGAAGGTAATGCATCACATGACTCACATGTTCATTTGCTCATTTATATATCAGCACATGTGATTACTATCGCTGTTTCAAGCAACACTGGCACCAAAATAGCCAGATGTAAAAGTACTTTAATAATACTTACCAGTACTGTCACCGGTGAAGCACTGTAGGAGAGGAGAGATTGGTGGCACTGGTAAGAATTTTTGATGAATTTTTACAGATTGCCTTTTTTATTTTGTAGTTGTAGTGGGTAGCTTAAAAAAAATTGCTCTGGGAACTGACTGTATCATTTACAGAAGGCTAAGCTCACCTCAACCTTTGTTAAAGGAGAACTATGAGGTAAGTGCTTTTCACTCACCTTATAGTCCTAGCCGACCTGTGACAAGTTGTGAGACTGTTACAGGTCGGCTCCGTAGATCGGGAGGTGAGCGAACACATGCCGGTAACGGGGGGGATGGATTCTCCCCGCTCCGATCCGCCAGCGCTGACTGGCGGAACGGACGGGGAGGGGGCGGGTACAGCTGGCTCTGCCTCTAGATAGGCAGAGCCAGCTGTCACTCACGCAGCTGGGCGGATCTCGACATCGATGTCGGGATCCGCTCCGGCTGCGGCGTCTCAGTATACCGCGAGCTATAGCTTGCGGTATACTGAGCTTAGGGTGACGGGAGGACGCTAGTTTGTGTCCTCCCGTTACCCTAAGGAGAACTATGGGGAAAAGCCCTGACCCCATAGTTCTCCTTTAACCTGCTCAGTCAGAATCTAATGCATGGGCTTTGTTTTCATTCCAGCCCATTCATAAAGAAATTCTAATCACTAAACTCTGAGTCTGAATCAGAAAAAAAATGACTAAGACAGTAGACACAAGTCTGTTTGTTTGTTTTTTCTTTTGCTTTTTTTGTATATTTTATTGATATGTTTAAGAATCTGTCTAAGGCTGCATTCACATATAGTGTTTGTGGTTCCAGCACGGTTTTCCACGCGGAAGATCGTGCGGGACGAAAACACTAATATTTGTCAATCTGCACGAATGCCGCTCATTTGCGGCTATTAAATAGCCGCAAACGCGCGGATTCCGCCCAATTATCACGCTCGGACTATTTCAGGGGCCGCATGGTTTCGTACTGCGTGGACCCCCGCAATGGTCTGAACGATGCACATTGAAGTGCATTGTATTTTCTGTTTAGAGCGGCTCTGTGCGTATCCGTACAGCCGAATATGCCCAGACAGCTGCTCAGGTGTGAATGGAGCCAAAGAGTTGTTTGAGCTAAACTGTATTTCACTGTTTCTTGCATGCAACGACAAATTCTCACAATGGGTGCCGTTGTCAGCACCCTTCCGACCATCATCTCTCGATCAGAAGGTTGAAGGAGCTGGTTGGAAAGTCTTTGGCTGAACGGAGTTTGCAGCCAATCAGGCATATTTCAGGTATTCTGATAGCGGCTGTCTGCCACTGTCTGAATACAATGAAAACAGCAGGGGATTCCTCCATCCACACTCTTAAGCATTGATGGAGGAATCTGTTATATTTTCTTCGGTCAGCCTGCAGGTTGAACGAAGAAACTATAACAGTGTACAGTGTGGAAAACAATTATTTGATCCCCTGCAGATTGCCCACTTACAAAGAAATGAAAGGTCTATCATTGTTATCATACGTGTATTTTAAATGATAGAGACAGAATATCAACCAAAAAGCCAGAAAAAGCACATGATACAAATGTTATAAATTGAGATGCAGTACAGTGAGTAAAATAAGTGTTTGATCCCCAAGCAAAACATGATTAAGTACTTGGTGGAGAAACCCTTGTTGGCAAGCACAGAGGTAAGACGTTTCTTGTAGTTGGTTACCAGGTGTGCACACATCTCAGGAGGGATTTTGGTCCACTCTTCGTTACAGAGCTTCTTTAAATCCTTAAAGGAGAACTATGGGGTTAGGGCTTTTCCCCATAGTTCTCCTAAGGGTAATGGAAGGACACAAACTACCGTCCTCCCATCACCCTAAGCTCAGTATACCGTGAGCTACAGCTCGCGGTATACTGAGACGACGCAGCTGAAGCAGATCCCGACAATTATGTCTGGATCCGCCCTGCTGCGTGAGTGACAGCTGGCTCTGCATATCTAGAGGCAGAGCCAGCTGTACCCGCTCCCTCCCCAGTCCGTTCTGCCAGTCAGCGCTGGAGGATCGGAGTGGGGAGGGGGGAATCCAGCCCCTCCACTGTCATGGCTCTCTGCCGTGACAGGATCGAGAAGTGAGCGAACGCCGGTATGTGTTCGCTCACTTCCCGATCTACTGAGCCGACCTGTGACAGTTTCATTGTCACAGGCCAGCTAGAGCTATGAGGATGAGTGAAAAGCACTCACCTCATAGTTCTCCTTTAAGGTTTCTTGGCTGTCTCTTGGCAACTCGAAGTTTCAGCTCCCTCCATAAATTGTCTATAGAATTAAGGTCTAAACACTGGCTAGGCCCCTCCATGAATTTAATGTCCTTCTTCTTGAGCCACTGCTTTGTTGCCTTGGCGGTATGTTTTGGGTCATTGTCATGCTGAAAGACCCATCCACGACCCATCTTCATTGTTCTGGCTGAGGGAAGGAGGATCTCATCCAAGATTTTACAATACAGGGCCCCGTCCATTGGCTCCTCAATGCCGCAAAGTCAGCCTGTACCTTTAGCAGAGAAACATCCCCAAAGCATAATGTTTCCGCCTTCGTACTTGACTGTAGGGATGGTGTTCTTAAGGTCATAGTCAGCATTTTTCTTCCTCCAAACACGGCAAGTCAGGTTACTGCCAAAGTGCTCAATTTTGGTCTCATCTGACCGCAGCACTTTCTCCCAATCCTTCTCTGAATCATTTAGATGTTCATTGGCAAATTTCAGACGGGCCTGTACATGTGCTTTCTTGAGGAGGTGGACCTTGCGGGATCTGCAGGATCTCAATCCATGGTGGTGTTATCATGTACCTGGTGAGAGACCAATAGTTAAGGAGGCTTCTCTTACTTCTCGCATCCTACACCCCCTGGAGGTTAGAACAGGGTGTGAAAGGACAGCAAGGAGCACGAGGTGGGATCAGGCACAGGTGTAGGAAAGTTCAGGAGCGGATTAGTCAATTCAGGAAGCAGGAACGGAGTCAAGGATAGCCGAGGATCAGAGCCAGCCGGGCAGCAAGGTACAAAATCGTGAGGCAATAAACTAGTCCAGGATATAGCCCGAGGTCAGGGGCAGGCAGCAAGAGGACTCCAAACAATCCGAGTCACAGGCAAAGTCTTCAACAGGATCATGGGCACAGGGAACAAGCACACACAGCTGAAAGACCATCAGCATAGTGAGCCGGGCAGGCTCGTTTAAATAGGTCATTTCCTTAATGCCTGTTGTGTCACTTCCTGTGCGCCTGCCGTTTGTTCGTCTGTGAGCATATTTCCGTCCAGTTCTATAGGGACGTTTGCGTGCATGCCTGGCTGTCATGTTTACCTTATAGGTGTATTGTGTTACCAATGGTTTGTTTGGTGACTGTGGTGCCAACTGCCTTGAGATCATTCACAAGCTCCTCCCGTGTAGTTCTGGGCTGATCCCTCACTTTTCTCATGATCATCCTTACCCCATGAGGCGAAATCTTGCATGAAGCTCCAGACCGAGGGCGATTGATGGTTACTTTGTATTCCTTCCATTTGCGAATAATCACCCCAACAGTTGTTTCCTTCTCACCAAGCTTCTTGCTGATAGTCTTGTAGCCTGTTTCCAGCCTTGTGCAGGTCTACAATCTTGTCCCTAACATCCTTTGACATTTCTTTGGTCTTGCCCATGGTGGTGAGGTTTGAATGGAAGAAAGAGATTCTGTGGACTGGTGTCTTTTATAGACATAATGAGTTGTCGTTAGGAGCACTTTCTTAAATTGACAGGAGAAATCTGTGTACCACATAGCCAGTCTGTGGGAGGAGCCAGAATTATTGTTGGTTGGTAGGGATTCAAATACTTATTTTACTCACTGAACTGTAACTCAATTTATAACATTTGTATCATGTGGTTTTTTTTCTGGATTTTTGGTTCATATTCTGTCTCTATCATTTAAAATACACCTATGATAAAAATGATAGACCTTTCATTTCTGTGTAAGTGGGCAAACTTACAAAATCTGCGGGGATCAAATCATTATTTTCCTCACTGTATAGCTTAAGTAAATACAGTTAAAATGAAATGCTATCTCCTAACCTGCAACCCTTTTGCTTCTTTAGTATATGTATAAAATGTATGTCTAATAAAATTCTCCTTTACCTGGCAATTCCCATCAGTCCTGTCTACTTATAGAGATTTGCAACATATCTTGACAATGTCTCAAAAAGTGTCTATCATGCAAGTTACCCATACGACTTCTATTGCCATACACAGTGTGACTAAACTATGAAAATGTGTGGATAATATATACGGTAGCTCAATGCATCAGTGGTAACTCAGCCCAACAGCACCAAACCCCATCATATACATACATACATACATTATATATATATATTTTAATGTTTTTACAAAATTTGAAAGGCATTAAAAGATTGCAGAAACATCAGCATCAGAAAATACATGATTCACAGGGTTTTTTCCCCCATTATTTATATGGCATAATATGTAACATCCCAGGTCTTCCCCATAGTTCAGGGGAAAAGCTTGATATATCACAGATTAAGTGGATTGTCATGAACAACATTAACATATAAAGATTATGATTCCGCCAAGGGGGTGACCCAGATCTTCGACACGTTTTGCTATATGCTTTTTCAGGAGGGGAAGGAGGTAATACCTGATTTTTAGACGCATAAACCAGAAGAGCCATACATTTGGACAACACCAGACACACGCATCATCACTGCAGCCCGAAGGGGACACGTGGAAGGTAGAGCTGCCCCAACCAGCAAAAGATTGTACAAAAACCTACACAGAGTATAACAAAACACCTCAGTATAGTTTCCCAGTTTAAAGATAGTGGAGCAGGAAAAGATCGTAATCAGCAATTGAAACGGGTTAAAAACCCTTTTGACTTTAATATCACTTATTATATGACTGCCCAAACTGGAACATTTATAGCAATATATATGAATCAGCAGGCTTACCTCACAGGTACTCATTCTCCATAAAGGAACAGCAACTCTCTGACTTTCTCAAGGCATCTGAAGGTTCCTAGTGTGTGTCTGCACAAAATACAAATAAAAAACCTACCCTTTCCCCTGCTTTCTACCATACCTGCTTTTAACATCCCACTCATGGGATCCCATAGATGACCTGAATGAGGCAAGCAAATGTATATCAAGAAGGTAATCTGTTGACTAATGGTGGTGGTGGTGGTGGTGGTGGTGGTGAGGGTTGATATGCTCAAGGAGGGCCCTGCCCCTGAGGGCTTTCAATACAGTATGGAAGGGCTTTGTATTGCTGATTATTCATGTACTGTACATTTAGCCATGGCCACTTTTAATAAATCACACCCACCTTTGCTCCTTTGTGCATTTGTATAGCTATTTAAAGGACTCTAGGCTGATATATCTTAGCTATACATTACATTTCAGGGGATTTATTTTTCAAACATCTTACACCATATCTGGAGTTTCAAATCAATATACACAACGAATATGAAGCATATTATCTTTGTACGTCATCCCCATCAGGGTTTAAAAAATATATCTCTTATTACCTTTGTATTAAAAGAGAACTATGGTCTAACCTTTTTGTGCCATGGTTCTCTTTAGGGTTACAGGAGGACATATACTAATGTCCGCTTGTGACCCAAAACTCAGCATAGAGAGTGCTATTGCCCACTATGTGCTGACCAGGCAGAGCTGTGCTGCAGCTGGGACGGATCCCGACAATATTATCGGGATCCACCCCGCTACCTGATTGCCCACCCCCTTTGTCCCTCCATTCAGCGCTAGAGGAACGGAGAGGTGGAGGAATCCTTTCGGGGAGCGGTGACTGACGGTCACAGCTCTCTGCAGGAAGATGATCGGAAATGAGCAATCAGCAGTATGTGATTACTTAGTTCTCGATCAATAGAGCCAATGTGTGACAGCTTCAGTGTCACACATCTGCTCTAATTATGGGGATGAGTGTATTTCAGTCTCCACATAATTCTCCTTTAAAACCATATATTTTAATATTTATATCATTCTTATTTAATCTCTTGTACCCATAACACTTCAGAGGGAGATCCCAATCACATTTACATATTATCATTAGTTACCCTCTCCATCTTTCTTTCTGATCTCCATTCCCTTCATTCTGTCTTTCATTCTTACTCTCTATCCAGTCCAGGCTATATCCCTCTAACTAATTTCATTTTTCCTATAGCCTACACCCAACATGTTTCATCATTTTATTCATGGCTTCATCAGGGGTCTTAGGTTTTTAGGTTAATAAAAGTTATATTTGATAAACTCTGATAGGGATTATGTGCAAACGGTAATGTGTATATCTGTGTTACACTTTTGATTGCAGAGTGTGATATGCTGCTATTTTGAGATTAATCACACCTCATAAAAACTTAAATGAGTATCTATAGTCAAAAAATAAAAATGTAAGTCACACATGGACTCACCAGCTCAAACATAAATGCATGCACACAATAGGTTGGACTTGATGGACTTATGTGTTTATTCAACCTCAAATACCATGTAACTATGTAACTATATATTGAATTTCCATACGTTCTATCCCACTCCTAATAACCAGATTGATCTAGAAGTTCATAATGTTACTTATTGAAGATGTCACAACTCACATAGCCTGCCTTCTGAACTACAACTCAATGTCTGAACAGAGTAACATTATCATTGCTTGCTGGAAGCAGTGCATTATGGGCTATGTAGTCTTTAAGAAATCGAGATTGCATCACATCAAGCAGCAGGAAAAGAGGTGCAAAGCACACTGGGAATCCAGGAAGTTGGTGAAAGTGATGAGCAGACAGAAGGCCACACTCACTACATAAGAGGGATTTTTAAAGTACATTTTGATTGCATTATCAAAAAGAACTCTAGTATGTATTCCTATTACAATACTGATGTTATAACAGGATAGTATGTGTTATGATTTTAGAACTTTAATGCAACAAGTATTACCAGCTCAGCATTTAGCTTTATCCAATATTCACTGGTTCCTTAATTTGCTGAGATGCCTGTTTTAATTTAGCATATGGAACAGAAAAAGAGTTTCTGAGCAATGCCAAGAGTTATTTTAAACTTTGTAAAGTAAATAGAGTGGGTTACTTTTTCTGGACTCGAATCCAGGATTTGACCGTGACCACAAATGTTTGCATGAAAGCATTTCTGTAAGCAATCACACGCTTCAGCATCGTAAATGATAACACCCCTTTTCTAGATATGTTCTTAGATGTTGGCACAGCCTGTGAGAACCAAACATTTCCTTTGCAGGACTTGGATTTGCTGGGACACATATGTTGATGGAACAGATGTTCATGATAACTTAAGAGTGTTTTATGCTTTTTTGGAGAATTTATAATGCTTTCAATTAGGGCTGATATTTTGGGAAACTCGCTTTTTTAAAACTCTCTAAAGGCTAAAAGTCATCATGCATGAGCCTTTAAATATCGATATTTTAGCAAAGAACAGATGGGACCATAATGCAGACACAGGAAAAAAGACTAAGAGGTCAGGTTTTAAAATGGGAAAAAAATCCACTTACAAGGAAGAATATGAGATTCAGAAGACATGGGTCTAATAGAGGTATTGCATCAGCCCCCAGAGATTCCTGTACAGTAATATGGGGGATTATTTTACAGAGACGTGCAGAGAGCAGTAAGGCACATTAACCAATTAAAATATATAGAAATGAACTGCGCCAAAAAGCAAGCTAACAGCTACATGACACTGGAATGTACACCCACTGTGTGTGTGTACGTGAAAAATGAATAACTAAATATGCTGAGCTACAACAATGAGCAATACAACCTTTGGTTGGGGTCTATCAATAAGGTGAGGTGCACGTGGTGCATTTGGTGAAGGAATAAGTTATCTAATGATTTCCAATGGTTCTATTCACACTTTGCATTTAGATGCTTTTATCTGCACTCAGTTTTAGCTGTGTTTAGAAAAAATAGAAGCGAGGTGTGTCCAGGACTTGATTTTAACTTCTAAACGTGCAGAAAAACAATTTGATGATAGGATTTGGTACCAGATGTAACGCATATGCATGTAAACGTATGTAAACATGTGTAATTTAAAACATTGAGAAGCATAAACAGCATCTAGCCTGACTTTTCTCTGCATACAAAGCACAAAAACGCAAGTGGCAGGTGGGAATGAAGCCTTAGCCCTCATTCACACGAGTAACAGCTGGTCACTGTAAGTCCCTTTTCTATCTTACACCTCGGACCTCCGCGCTGCGTCACCTTACTGACCTCCGCACTGCGTCACCTTACTGACCTCCACACTGCATCACCTTACTGACTTCCACACTGCGTCACCTTACTGACCTCTGCACTGCGTCATCTTACTGACCTCCGCGCTCTCCGTCACCTTACTGACCTCCGCGCTCTCTGTCACCTTACTGACCTGCGCGCTGCGTCACCTTACTGATCTGCTTTAGAGGCACTGCAAGAGACAATAAATACAGAGCTGCAAATAATTTGTGTCTTTTATGTCTACCTGGAGTCCAGCTTTAAAGCCCGTCTCCATCAAAGAAACCATTTACTCTTGCAGTTGGGCTACCTCCGTATTGTAAGGATTAAGTGCTTGTTTTTTCTGCGGGACTAAAATAAAGCTGCTTTGCTTACCTGATTCCAGCTCCCGCTACAGTCAACGCTTACTTCTTCTCTCCCTCCGGATGCTGGAATATCCCTCTGCGTCTTCACTTCTAATGCAGTTCAACGGATCTGTATAAGACATGATGACGTCAGCGGTCCTTAGACTGCCGGAGCGAAGGGGAGAGGAGGCTGCAGGGACGGAGGTCGGACGGAGATGGCGGGAGCAGGAATCAGGTAAGTAATATTGTCCCCTAGACATAAACAAGCACTTAACACACACAAGTTTTTTGTTTGCCCGGAGGCGGACTTTAAAGACCTATCAAATACACAGTCATGAGTTTTAAGTGTTTTTTTTTTTATTTTTTATTATTATTATTATTTTAGAGCAACTGTGATTTGAGTTTAGTCACACTTTAATTGTACTTTGCACCTTGTGACTGCAACCTCTACCTCCGCATGTTAGCTATCATGTGCAAATACCAAGTCCAGGTCAAGTTTACCAAAAGGCTGTGGAACATTGCCCATGTAGATTAGACATTACCCTGATCCTTGGAGCACTCATGGAAAAAAGTTTACAAGGTAATGACGTATCTTTGTGTTGTGCAGGTAGGTGAATCCTTGTCTTGTCTGTCATGAAGGTGGAGACATGCAAAGAGATATAAACTCTCTATACACCTATGTAAGCACACACACTTTATGAATACATGACAATAAGAAAACACATCTACCCTGATATACTGTCATTTTGTGTGTGTTTAATTTAAATATTGACACATGAGCTTACAGTTACATGTCAATAGCAAGTAGGCAAAATAAAGATCCTTTATATTTAGGCTAGGTTCACACTAGGGTGATCCGTGACCGTTAATTTCTATTATGCTCCCTGATTCTCCTTCCTCCCTTCTCACTTCTTTCTTCTCCAAGCTAGAAGATGGACTGTGCTGGAGACTGTGCTCTCTTTGTGATCTTGTACTCGACAGGGAGTTCAGGGCAGCAGAGCTGAGCGTGATGTAGCGAGCTGTTCAAAAACATAACTGAAAGTGCTTGGGCGAAAATATAAAGGAAGACTTTGTTGGACAATGTATTTTTGTGTGATCTGGATTCATTATTGAAAAAGGTTTGAGAGTTTAATACTACTAGGGATGCTCCGCTACCGATACAAGCATCGGTATCGGCGGCAATACCGAGTATTTGCATGAGTACTCGTACTCGTGCAAATACTCCGATTTATCCAATTCTGCATACCTGGCTTTATATTATAAAGTTCTTATAATATAAAGCCAGGTATGCAGAATTGGATATAGCTGTGCCACACTGCACAGTGTTCTGGTCTGAAGTCTGGACATGTGCTCATCTATTTTCCCCACTATGGGGATTCAAGCCTTAGTTAGCAATGGCATGATAAATATTCATTTCATGTTCATTTCATGTTCATGTTCTTCATAATATTAAGAAACTGACCTAAAATCATGATTTTGTATTGCTTTAGAAAAAATTTGACCTGTCCCCTTAAGAAAAAGTATCGGTTATTAGTATCGGCGAGTACTTAAAAAAAAGTATCGGTACTCGGTCTTAAAAAAGTGGTATCAGAGCATCCCTAATAACAACCATTCCAACTGCCACCAACTGCACAAAATTAGGGAGGGAGGGCGGGACACCCGGCTTCCTCCGTTGATTTTACGGAAAGAACGGCCATCAGCCCTTGCAGTCCCATCCAATGCGACTCCTCCCCGACACATGACTCCAACCTCCAATCAGGTAAGGTCAACTGATTCCCATTTGATTTAACCCCTTCTCCAGGGAGTCATGCAGCCCCTCCGCTCATTATCTCCGGGTCTGTCTTGAATTGCAGTACAATACTTTGGGTTCTCTAATCATATTTGATGACTAACAGCGTTTTCTTTTGCGCAGGTAGGGCTTGAGCATGATAATCAAATGAGCTGTCTTTTAGACAAGCTGGACACTTATGTTCATTGGTCAGTAAACTTGGATAGTCTAGTTCTGGGCTCCATGAACACTGAGCGCCAATGATACTGTTGGCCCTGTGGTGTGGATTTTTCTTCTAGAATTAATCTTTTCTACTAAAATTATAGTTTATTGCAGGGGTAGGCAAACTCCGGCCCTCTAGCTGTGGTGAAACTATAAATCCTCATCGTGCCTCTGCCTGTGGGAGTTATGGGATTTGTAGATTGCCTACTCCTGGTCTAGTGGATGCTGGTGAAGGCATAAATCTCTGTTATGAAGTCTGTAAATGAGAGCCAAATAGCACTTAGCTCTGAAGAAGGTGACAGTGCAGACAAGAAGAAAAAAAGACTACATACAATACTGGGCATGGCACCTGGATTGCTTGAGCTCTGACAATATGTATTGACAACAGTTAATTATGTGCAAATATATGCTGGAACACTCATGAACAATGTCTGAAAGCCTTGTATATACATGTCTATGATTACAAATATAGACATGTCAAATAAGAGTAGAGTTCAACACAATAAACTGTATTTAACAATACAGTTTACACAGCTGGGATGTGCAGTAAAACTTACCTGCCAAGCAGGGGCGTAACTAGAAATCACAAATAAAGCTGGGAATATGGGATTTGCAATCACACAAGGGGGGTTATAATTATAATTTAAAATACTACAGGGGTTTATAATTTGTAACCCCACTTTCCCCTGCTTCACTGGATTGGCAGTGTTATTTTAAGTTGTTATTACACTGCCACACCAAGGAAGGATTACACAGTGCAATATAACCCACTTTCCCTTATTTCTTTGGCAGTGTGGGTGCACAGAGTGGGTGGGCGATGTGGGTGGGTGCACAAAGTGGGTGGCAGTGTGGGTGGGTACGCACAGGGGGTTGCAGACTGGGTGGG
>NW_017306442.1:2847934-2859847 GCF_000935625.1 Nanorana parkeri | reverse complement strand
AAAAAAAAAAAAGCCTGAGGTTCCCCCCAATTCATACCAGACCCTTTAGGTCTGGTAGGAATTTTAGGAGAATGCCAATTCAAAAGCAAGGGAAAAAAAAACAAATAAACTTTATCCATTACTCGCCTTGGTGTGGATTTGAACCTGCAACGGCAAGCCTGTCCTCTAACCGCTACTCTATAGCCTCTCTACTTTAAGCATAGAAGCATTTGATATATATGACTGCAATATGTAGCAGTTGACAGCTGAGAATGTCAAATGGGCAGAGCGAGCCGTGACGCCATGGCTCGCTCCGCCCATCTGTTGACACAGACTGAATGTCATTTTTTTTCTTCTGGTTTTCGTCGGGTTAGGGTGGTCGTCTGCGGCGGGACTTTTTTAATTTCGGCGGGTCGGCGGGGGTCCTGCATCCTGATCTTGACTCTGGATTACATCGATGGAGCCATTTTTTTAAAATTTTTTTATTAAAGAAAGAGTCAAAAATTGACTGTTTGTTTTTTTTTTCAATTAAAGGATTTTGTCAAAAGTCTGGACTTTTTACTAACTATTTGATTTAACCCTTTAGTGAATGGGTAGGGGTACAAGTACCCCTTACTCATTCACATGGGGGGTGCGGCATCTGGGTGCCCCCTTATTTAAAGGGGTACCCCGATGCAAAGAAGCTCCCTTGCCCGCAGACCCCCACAACCACCGGGTCAGGGTTGTGGGGAAGAGGCCCTTGTCCCCATTGGGAGGGGACACCCTCCCAATGCCGAGGGCATGTGGCCTGTTAAGGCGCAGGGAGCAGGGGGGGCGCTCCCCCCTCTTTCCTGCCCTGCCGAGCTTGTGCTCGGATCAAGGGTCTGGTAGGAATGTTAGGAGAATGCCAATTCAAAAGCAAAGGAAAAAAAACAAAAACTTTAAACATTACTCTCAACTTGCCCTGGATTTGAACCTGGGACCTTAGCCATGGCAAGCCTGTCCTCTAACCACTTCTCTATAGCCTCTCTACTTTAAGCATAAATGTGTTGTAGAGGTAAAATGTTGTCATTTTTTTCCCCCTAATGTAATTTTGCTGCAACGAGATTCGTCCAATAACGAATTTCGGGAAATCGGGAATTTCGTATTCGTTTAGCTGTAATTCGGAATTCGGATGCATCCGAATCTCCGAATTTCCGAAAATTCGTCCGAAACGAATTTCGGAACGAACCGAATCGCACATGTCTAGCGACCGATAGAAGCGAGATCCAGACTGTAGATATGATGCTGAAGGAACTTTATTGTAGAGCTTCAGGGAGAGAGGTTTTAGGGCTAGGAACATCCATGGTGGTGTAGACTCCTTTGAGGGCTAGTTCACACCAGCCTCAGTGCGTTCTGGCCCGATTCTGACAGAACGCACTGGATCGCATTCCGGCTGGCTCATTTTGTTTTAGGGCGGGAGCGGGCGTGGCGGTGCATTGAACTCAATGGCACCGCAGCCACGCCATCGGGCCGCAGTGTGATCGACCGCACAGGAACACGTGGCACATCAATGCCTGTGGGCTGGTGTGAACTAGCCCTAAGTGGTAGAAAAAAGTGGCCGCTGACATCACAGACTAGAAGGACCTGTAAGCCAAATGTTGCAATCTGTGTTTAGAGCACCTGGCTAAGCAGTACTTGAATCAGAAGTCACCAATCATCTTTCTTCATCCTTGGTATCAGTAGTAGCCACTGGGTCCCCAGACTCAGACCTCAGTGTAAGCACATGGCTAGTCCCCAGACTTCAGGCCTAGCCAAATCAGACAGTCAGTAGCAGCCAACCCCCAGGCAGACTCTATTTTTTGCGTTTGCAGTGGAACAGAATGCAGGCAATGTTTTGCCACACGTCCGATCGCACTGCGGGCAGGGGGGAGGGGCGTGGCTGCGGTGCCATTGATTTTAATGCACCGCCATGCCCCCTTCAACCCCAGAACGCGAGGGGGGGTTTGTGGTTTGTGGAGCGATTGTGGTGCATTCCAGCAGCTACCGCTCTGGAACGCACCGCAATTGGTGTGCACAAGCCCTAAGGGACAGAGGGCAGGGACAGTACTGCTGGACAATTGACAGGCACAGCACAGCAATTAATTACCCAGGCAGCATGCAGCACCATACAGCAAAAGGGCCAGCACAATGCTTGAACTTCAAGCCCCATGACCTGACCAGCTGACTGCAGATGTCTCCCCACCTCTGTCCCCTCCTCGATCCCCTCTGTGTCCCCGATTTCCGTCCACCACGATCTCACCTCCAAACCACGCCCACTCCTCTTCTTAACCAATCCAGAGAAGGCAGCAGGAGTGAAACCCCACCCATTCGGCTGTCTCCGCCTACAATGCCCTGGGTTTTGGAGACTAATTGTTACGCCCCATCAGCTCGTCCACTCCAGTTCCCTGGGATAAAAGTATAGCGTGCGCATCTATGCCGGGACTCGGGAGGATTGTAAGACCTGCTCCTCACCGGGCCCCCTCTGTCACGGGCCCCATAGCGCCCGCATGGGTCGATATGGCGGTAGTTCCGCCACTGCATGCTCACCTATTTTGGACATGTCGTGTAAATAAACTAGCTGGAGAGGGCACTTATGTTTGGATTGGTTAGTGCCAAATGAAGTCAGGCCATCAAAGAACAAGATGGTTAGACACCATAAAAGCAAACACTGACCAAAACATGAAACTACTAAAAGAAGCAGTACAAGATGGAGACATGTGGAGAGAGCTGACTCATGGAATTGCCGAGAGTTGGACATGACTGTACGGATAACACACACACGTTTATGTTCCAGTACCGCAACTCAAAACAGCATTGAAGCCAAAACATCAGCATGGCAGCCAGGGAACAAGGGTTTTTATAACGAAGAGGTCAGCTTCCATTCTTGTAATGACAGAGTTACATTAAAGGATAAGTTTATCTTTCAACCAGGTCTCATGGTCATGGAATATAGTCACATTGCCACCCCCTACCCTCATCTTGCCTCCCCACTGGATAGCAGGGTTCTTCTCCGCACAGGTTGCTCCGGGTTTTTTTTTTTTTAATGGTGCAATTGTGCATGGCTTGGCACACACAGTCATATCATCCATTCACAGAAACTTTGATAGGATCTGTGGATGGAGAAAGTTCAAGTCCCACCAGCCACTATGGCAGAAGGACCTGTTGCTCAATAGATTACATGTGCGCTGATGTCGCCACACTTATAGTCCATCCATTCTTCCTCCTGTCCCTGTATGGACAAGGATAAGAGGAAGGATCTGCAGAAGCCAGAACATTGCACCCACGATCCACTAATTACGGCTGCAATGCTTTACTGGCTCCAATGCAATATGTACAATAAATGTAAATTTTTTGTTTCTTTTATGAATATATGTGCATTTACTATTTTTATTAAAGTGACACTGAACTCGGGAGTTAAATCTTAAAAATACATTCAATTATCTTAACTATTAACAAAAATGTATCTTATGTGTGTATCACTCAGCTGTAGATTCTCAAATCATCTCTGAATTGGTGCTGACACTGTCCTTCCTTCTGGAGGGTGGCTACTTTTGTTCCCCATGGTCTCTGTTTTTGTTGTAAAGTAGCCACCGCTTCAAGCTCACTACCATGATGGACTACAATCTCATGTTTACTTTACTAATTTGTATTAAGATTGTAGTCCATTACAGGAGCAAGCTTGGAGCTGTGACTACTTTACAACACAGATAGTCCATGGTCCAATCGCGCTCCTAACCGCGTAAATCCCTTCAAGAATTGGGTGCTGCGGTAGTCAACGGGTGGCAGCCGTAACAATTGTGAGCTAAAGCAGAGACATCGGCGCTCCAAATTTGCAAAATACGTCTATTTATTGACGTGCATTGTGGTAAAAAACAACGAACGTTTCGGGGTCACAAAGGATCCCCTTCGTCAGGTATTTCCATCAAGCAAGGACGATTGCACACTGATCTATTCAGCAAACCGACGGATCGGAATACAATCCTGCACCCTAGGCATTTACTAAACAACTTACCAATCTCGCAGTTCATGCGTGTGCTTCGGATCTGTTCTGATTGGGACACATCGGAAGCACAATTAAAGTTGATGTACTCGAAATTTATACAAAGAGGGTACCCTAATTCAGTACTTGATCAAGCCCTGGAACGGGCTCTTAAAAAAGTCACCACAGATACCCCTAGAGAAAGGGAGGCCGAGAACAGACTCCCTTTTATTCAGAAGCTTAATGGTGCAGCACATCTGGCTCGCAGATCGTTGAATAAAAATGTAAACATCCTACAGGCCGACAAACAACTAACAGCACAAATAAAAACTCCCCCTCTACATGTATACCGTAGAAGTAAAACAGTCAAGGATTATCTTGTCCAAGCAGACCCTAGGCCAAAATATTCTAAAGCACCCATTAGGATTTCCCAGCGTACTGGATGCTTTAGATGTCAGAAATGCAACACCTGCAACTCACTCTTGACAGGGGATACCTTTACACACCCGCATAGCGGCAGGAGATTTTCCATTAAAAATTATATGAACTGCGATACCGAGTCATGCATATACCTACTTAAATGTCCATGTGGTCTGGTATACATCGGTAAAACTCTGGGGCCGTTTAAACGACGGTTCCAGAAGCACCGGAGTGACATCAGAATAGCAATTAATAAGGCTACCAAAGGTGAAACTTTGGACCTTAATAAACCCGTAGCAGTTCATTTCTCAAATTATAAACATCAAACACATGAGTTGAGAGGCATGGTCATTGACCATGTCAACCCCCCATTCAGGGGGGGCGACCATGATAAAATGCTACTACAGTGGGAGGCATATTGGATTCACACGCTTGAAACCATAGTACCAAGGGGTCTCAACACCAGTCTTGGCCTGTCATGTTTTCTACCGGAGCACTGAGAATATCCTTGGTATGAATATGAATAATTGTTCATCCTCTGTTATTATGTATATATGATTTTTCTATGTCAATAGATATAGGAAGATATGATTTCAGTCACGTTTCCGTGGGTGATATCTTTCATACCACGGTTGTTTCCTTATAAATGTCACAATGGGTTTTTCCTGACCAATCATGACCACCCCCCATGACAATCATTAGGCCTTGGTCCTACCAGGGAATGCTAAATGTATCACGAGTTTCTCTGGTTTTTACAGTTTGAAATACGTTTTTTCCTCGAGCGAGGCATCTCCGGTATATCTCCTAGTCATATGATCAATTCATCAATATATGAATTGATTGCTCATGCGAATACCCGGTAGACTCTGATGTATCAAGGCGTATAGTTCCACATTCTATTATCGATGATGACAGTGCACATGACACAACATGCTAGTTTCAAGAATTTTTAAATACCAAGCGTGCTGTACTGCTTATCATAATAACGCATGGAGCGCGGTGGTCACAGACTTACCATTCAAACAAGCGATATGTTCCTCTGAATTTTTCTTTGAATGAGACTTTATGTCTACGGACTTACTATTGTCGTATTTTCCAAGTTTTTTTATATAAACAGAGAAACGTCCTCAGCTTGGTGTGTTGGATGGTCGGCCTGTGACCCAATCTGTGCTCCATGCGATCCATTATGTATGGAAGATTGATGCTAGGGTATATCGCTAGTTTTCCTTTTAGGCAAACATATATTAAGTATTTTTCTTTCCAGATGAATGTATGCACGTTATATCACATATATTGTGATTTATTGTGTTTTATAATCTGTCACTTTCATGCTATCACAATTGGCGGGA
The DNA here is from genome assembly GCF_000935625.1 of Nanorana parkeri. Lineage (NCBI taxonomy): Eukaryota > Metazoa > Chordata > Amphibia > Anura > Dicroglossidae > Nanorana > Nanorana parkeri. Next base: position 2,854,120 of record NW_017306442.1, on the reverse strand, counting down.
ACATGATGACATGGGGTCAATGTGGAGGTTGATGATTGGCCATTCCGATTAGGGCTGGGGCTATATAGCAGCTGTGTTTATGTGCAGTCGTTATTTTTTTACCACGATGCACGTCAATAAATAGATGTATTTTGCAAATTTGGAGTGCCTGTGTCTCTGCTTTAGCTTACTTTACAACACATGGGCAATGGGGAACAAAAGTAGCCGCCCTCCAGAAGGAAGGACAGTGTCAGCACCAATTCAGAGATGATTTGAGGATCTACAGCAGAGTGATACATACATAATATACATTTTTGTTAATAGTTAAGCTAACGGAATGTATTTTTCAGATTTAACTCCTGAGTTCAGTGTCACATTACCTTACCTTTAATAAATGATATTCTTATGACATCTTTGGGTTAAACCATTTTCCCTTGCTGCATTTGAAATCAGGTTTGTCAACCTTTGCTTTAGTGACTCTGCCAGTTACTCAACAATACATGCTTGCCAAGTTGCTTTACATTCTTTCTGTTATCTAATACATCAATATTGTGGTGTGAGAGGGACTTCAATGATTGCTTGTGTGCTCACACACCCCTGCACACTCCCCTTACACACCTCCTTATTGCATCTAATCAGAGGGCGGCTGGATGGGACGAGCATGTGTCAAGAAGCTGAACGCTGCCTTTTATAGTACCGGCTGTCTGACAACTGTACATAAAGGGCTTACACTGACGTTATTGTGCCTGTCCTGAAAGCACTACTAATGACATTCTATTATAACAATACAGGAATGTCTGACACCTGAAAGTGCATGTGATTGCATCCCATGATCTGGGTTTTGTCATGTGGAAAAATGGAGTTGTGTTTATTTACAGAATGCAGATGCGAGTCACTGCTCCGGTGTTTAGTGTATTATGGTAAGCTATGAAGTGTCAAAATAGTCAAACGGTAAACCAGCATCAAGAAAAAGAAATGATCATGCCAAGATAATCAAAATATCCCTTAACCCTTTCACTGCCAGGCCCTGCCATCTCATTTTTTTAAAACTTACGGCTTTAAAAGTTTGTAAAACCGCCAAACCGTACATTTGCTGAAAGTGCAGGACCGGTAGAAGACACAAAGATGGTGCCACTGATTTTGTAGGTCCTGCGATACTTGAGCATATGTTTATCAAAATGATATTTGTGCTAACAAAAATACACTAAAATCATTATTAGTGCACACAAACATAACAGCAAAATTGCTACTAAATCTAAAGCATAAGACTTTACCCAGTTGATAAATAACAGATATATGTAAAAATTTTTAATTGTGGCTTTTTGTGAAGTGTGAGAAGCAGTGGAAATTGGGGCGGGAAGGGGGTATTATTTATTTATGTTTACTAAAATACTGTCAAGAGGATGACAAGCCCCTTTGTCTCAGTATGTACTCCAATTGTGACATGTCCTATTTGGAGAAATGTCAGAGGTCTAAACAGACCCGTGATATTTCCCCTGTAGGGTGGAGGAAGAGATCAAGGTCATAGAGTCCTCAATCTGCCCGGCATTTAGGGCCATCCCTACCTTATTCGCTGAGGCAGCCAGGAGAAAGGGGGAGCAGTGGGTTAAAGCAAGGTGCCAGCCAGGCGGGAAGCGGCAGGCAGCCGAGCTCTCAGCCAGGCGGGAGGCAGCGGGCAGCCGAGCTCTCAGCCGGGCGGCCAGATCGCACTCTCAATCATCGCAAGCCCGCCCCTCAGGGCAGTGACCGCAATGCTGAACGGGCAGTGTGCGCGTGCGCACACCGGCCCGTTAGGCATTTGTCTTCCGAGCACCGTTCTAACCAGCCGAGAATCGTACGATTCCCGGCTGGTTTTCGAACATGCTGGTTCGACGGAAGACGTGCGACCGTACAGTAGAAACGGTCGCACGTCTCCGTTCACACTGCTCGATTCTCGTACGATCGCGGGATTTCCCGCGATTCTTGTACGAGAATCGAGCAGTGTATGGGCACCTTTAGGCTCCTTTCCCACGGATGGAGGAAAAAAACTGCAATTGCCGGACCCCATGTCTGTCTATGGGGAACCGGATGTAAATGGACATGGGTCTGTTTACATAAAATTATCCTTGATCCGGCACAATCCAGTCCGGCGAAACGGAACACTCTTTCATTTGTTTTTCTGGATGCCTGTCCATTTACACACAGGTGCCCATAGACTTACATTGTGCATAACGATCGGGTCCACTTGAAAAACTGACAGCAGACCCGATCGGACCGGCCGTGTGAAAGAGGTCTTTGTTCTACTCATACATATGCTGATGACCATGGCACACCTCTATGAGAAGTAGTGTGTCCAGCCACAGCAGCAACTCACTAGCTACTTATCACCAGACATCTTTAGCTGCTACAAAGTTACTTTTGTGTCATGGTGCTAAACACTACACTGGAGGGAAACACTCTTCCTTATACTTCTGTAACATGATGAGAGCGAATCCCAATGAAACCTGTCTAGAGCGATTGTCAGGTTTTCTGTTTTTGCAATTCACTCTTCTGCCCAAGGCCAAAATCTGACAAGGACATTGCCACTAAATCATGGGACTAGGGGCTGATCTATAGTAACTTACAAACATAAAGGGTATGAATGGGCAGGTATGTACTGTATGTAAAGTATAGCCCAAATTTTTCTTTTTTAGATTTTAGAGTAGGGATGGTTTAAAATCCCTGCCAGTTTTGCTGCTTGTGTACCATTGGGGACATTTCCCTTTACTTCCTGTCCTAGAGATGCAACAGAACATAAGAGTAAATCTCCCAAAATAAGGGGAATCCCCCTCTTAGACGGTTACCCCTGCGCAAGACTTCCCCTTATGTTTTTTCTGGGGACAAATCTAAAATGTTGGACTTTAACTCACTAACTGTTTCAGTAACAATCATTTTTAGGACAAAAATGGTGGTGAATCTTCCCAATGGGGACGCAGACGGTAATAAAAACTTGATAGAGGGTCTAACTTTTCCCCACACCATCCAAAACTAAAAAAAAAAAAAGAGTTTTGCACAGATACAGGTGAAACTCGAATAATTAGAATATCGTGCAAAGCTCATTTATTTCACTAATGCAACTTAAAAGGTGAAACTAATATATGAGATAGACTCATTACATGCAAAGCAAGATAATTCAAGCCGTGATTTGTCATAATTGTGATGATTATGGCTTACAGCTCATGAAAACCCCAAGAACCCCAAATCCACAAGCTCAAAAAAGTAGATTATTACATGCAATCAATAAAACAAGGATTGTACATAGAACAATATCGGACCTCTGAAAAGTACAAGCATGCATATGTACTCAGTACTTGGTTTGGGCCCCTTTTGCAGCACTTACTGCAATTACTTTTGCACAATATTCTAATTATTCGAGTTTCACCTGTATATACTATGTTGTTAAAGCTGAACTCCAGCCTCAGCATATCATTGTGCCCTAGATTTTGAAGGGCCCGTTATAAACACATTCTCTGCTCCTCTGAACGGTGAAAGTGAAGGAGACCAGGAGCTCAAATCTGCTCTGTGTTGTGGGAAGTGGGCACTGCCCATTGGCTGTTAGAGGTGTCCATCACAGGATTTGAAGGCTAAGGCCCGGGCGGTTCGGTCGCGCGGATTTGTCCATGCTGAACCGCCAACATGAATAATCCCATACATTCCTATGGGGGCCATTCATGCAATCGTGCGCCTCCGAGCGATCCGAACCGCCTGCATTGATCAGCGTGGATTCCATATAGCTTTGAACAGAAACACGCTGATCACTGTGGTTTTGGGCGTTTTTAATTGTGTTTCAGAGCTGAAACGCGATTAAAATGGCCAAAACTATCCTTTTAAAATTTGCATGGAAACCGCGCTGAAACGCATCCACCCTAGTGTGAATGGGGCCTAAAGGAGTCAGGTCACATTTCGAGTGGACACAAGCGTGGTCAATTGGACCAGTGAAGACAACGGACAGCAGCTTCTGACCACCAGTCACAACTATTAGAAGAGACACTGCATGGGGATCATGTGACCATGGATTTGGTATGATTTTCTGGGTTTTCGGTCAGGTGGAAACTCTTTATTTTTTTCTTTAGACCTGAGTTATGCTTTAGGTTACAGCAGGTTGTCTGTCGTAAAATAAACAGAAGCAATATTGTGAAGCTTGTCATACATGGGCAGAGATAGCATTTCAGCTTCGATGTAGGTATACCATTTGTAAAAAAATACATAACACAATACTGCAGCTTGGCTTCTGACCTAAAAATCCTTTGGATGGAAAAGAAACATGAATACTCCCCCCAGCATCAAACCCGGATTAAACTTGACATGAGGGAAATATGCAGGCCACCACCGCTGACATACATCTGCATGTTTTCTTTAGATCAGTGACTCAAACTATTGAAGAAGAGACTCAGCACAAAAGGTTTATTTCACCTCCAGGCAAAACTATTTTTAGTTTTCGGTAGAGTGGGGGAAGGGTTAGAACCAGCAGCGTATGCATAATGTGTACATTGCAGGGATCCCAACCTGAAAGAATGCTATTGCACCCACCCACTGCTGCTTTCAATCAGCAGAGGGGGACCTGATAAAAAAATTCAGGTCCCCCTTTGCTGATTGACTGCAGCAGTGGGTGGGTGCAATAACTAGTTTGCTATTGGCTATTGCATTCTTATGCCTTTTTTTCCCCCTCTTTGTGTTCCAGCACCCAGCACTGAAACAAAGCCTCTGTCCTGTGTCCAATCAGTGTGAGGTGGGCTCAGGTAGCTCTGTGCTGCAAAGTGCTGCTGAAGTCTGCCTCTCGTACTCGGAAGTAACAGAGCTGTGCTGATACTGGCCAACACAGGAGTAGGCAAACTCCAGCCCTCCAGCTGTGGTAAAACTGCAAATCCCATCATGCATCTGTGTGTGGTAGTCATGCCTGTGGCTGTAAGCATCTTGCAGTGCTTCATGGGATTTGTAGTTCCACAAAACTACATCGGTTGAGTGCGTTTGTCGTTTGTTTTGCTTGACCGATTTGGTGCAGCGACGCATGGGGTTTCTCAGCTGCCATTGGGATGTGCGGGATCCCTTGTGTGTTTCTGTGCTTTTAAGGAGGTTGGGCGTCCTCCTGACAAACTTGCACCCAATTTGAAATCTTCTGCCCCCATGTGCTCCAAGATGGAGACTCTCATAGTTTAGAGTTAGGACCGCACTATAAGAGGTGCCTTGGCGCGGCAGTGCGGCTTTCACATCCTCTGCAGAAGACGTGTATCCAAACCTCTGTTATTATCCTTAGTGGTGAGACATGTTGTTTTACATGCTGGCTTGTGAGTGTGCCATGATGCCTTTCTACTGTTTTACTGTTCAAAGCCCATTTTGTGTGCACCTTGCTGTATAACTGGTGACAAATTGTTGAGTGCGTTTGTCGTTTGTTTTGCTTGACCGATTTGGTGCAGCGACGCATGGGGTTTCTCAGCTGCCATTGGGATGTGCGGGATCCCTTGATTGTTTCAATACTAGCCAGCCACTGACCACCAATACTGGTGAAGGGGGTATTCATACAACCAGCCACTGACTACCAATACTAGGGAAGGGGGTATGCATACAACCAGCCACTGACCAGCAATACTGCGGGGAGTTATAGTTCCAACAATAGACCATCAATTCCGGGGAGTATTTCTGATTGAAGTACGTCGGGCAGAAGGCTGATGACAGTGCCATCCACTGATCAAATTTGCTTGGTGTATGGCTAGCTTTACTCTATCCAAAACTGAAAAAAATCAGGTCCAACTTGGCACACTGTAAGTATATATATATATATATATATAATCCCTGGCATGGCCACGGGGATCCTGCAGCTATTACAGTGTAGTACTGTGTCTTCTGGTCCTGATACAGCTGCTATGCTGAGCGACTTCTATGTGCTGTATAAACACATCATCGTTCAGCTGACTATAGCGTTAGTTCAGAGGACACCTAGTACTTTTATCAATGATAAGCATTCTCTGATTGGACAAGTGGCGGTGATGCCCATGGCTATGCCGGGGATCATATAAAAAAATATGCAGTTGGAATCAAAATTATTCAACCCCCAATCAGGTTTATTGTCAAAATTTACATACTTTCAGCTATTTGCAAATCAAACAAAAGCAATTGAATTAGGTGAATTGAATGTAAATTTTGCCAATAAACCTGATTTGCAATGGGGGTTGAATAATATCAACCCCCATT
>NW_017306442.1:2840315-2847822 GCF_000935625.1 Nanorana parkeri | reverse complement strand
CATTACAAATGTGTGTGTATGTATATAATATATATATATAATTTTTTTTCATTACATTGTTCTAAGCTGGACCAATTTTAGCATATATTAGGTATGCACTGATACTCGTACTTGTGAAAATGCCAGATACTACACGCCGATATCGGTAAAGTCTTTAAACTGAAGCCGGCTCTGTAAACCAGCAAGCGGGAACCTCGCTAGCCTTCCTGTGAACTGCAGCGCATGTTTACAGCACCGGCTGCACATCTTCTCCTCCTTCCTGAAACCACACCGCCAGCACCCACCCGTGAGACTAACCGGACCCCTGGTAAGACCCCGCACAGCCTCCTGAGACCCCACATAGCCATCTGAGATCCCGCACAGCCATCTAAGACCGCACACAGCCCTGGGGAGATCGCACACAGCCCTGGGGAGACCGCACACAGCCCTGGGGAGACCTCACACAGCCCTGGGGAGACCTCACACAGACCTGGGGAGACCTCGCACAGCCTCCTGAGACCATGCACAGCCACCTGAGATCCTCCGCTGAAGACATCAGGCTGGCACCCTGGGGCAGCACAGAATATGTAGTTTCATATTATTCTGCATTGGTGTATAATGCATTGCTGGGATTTGTAGCCCTCTCTAGCTGATGGTATTATTCTTCATTGCTGTATAATGTATCGCTGAGATTTGTAGTCCTCTAAAGCTGGTGGTATTATTCTGCATTACTGTATAATGTATCACTGAGATTTGTAGTCCTCTAAAGCTGGTGGTATTATTCTGCATTGCTGTATAATGTATTGCTGAGCTTTGTAGTCCTCTATAGCTGCTGGTATTCTGCATTGCTGTATAATGTATTGCTGAGCTTTGTAGTCCTCTATAGCTGCTGGTATTCTGCATTGCTGTATAATGTATTGCTGAGCTTTGTAGTCCTCTATAGCTGCTGGTATTCTGCATTGCTGTATAATATATTTCTGGAATTTGTAGTCCTCTAAAGCTGGTAGTATTATTCTGCGTTGCTGTATAATATATTTCTGGAATTTGTAGTCCTCTAAAGCTGGTAGTATTATTCTTCGTTGCTGTATAATGTATTGCTGAGATTTGTAGTCCTCTATAGCTGCTGGTATTCTGCATTGCTGTATAATATATTTCTGGAATTTGTAGTCCTCTATAGCTGGTGGTATTCTGCATTGCTGTATAATGTATTGCTGGGATTTGTAGTCCCCCATAGCTGACGGTATTATCCTGCATTGCTGTATAATGTATTGCTGGGATTTGTAGTCCCTCTACAGCTTGGAGTCAGTGGCAGTACTACCAGGGACACATCGGTTGCAGCTGTGACCGGGCCCTGGCACTCCACCAGTGTCCTAACATCAGTAGTCTGTATTGTTTCAGATAAACTGTCACATGGCACTAAAAAAAAAAAAAGTATCAGTAATTGGTATCGGCGAGTATTGAGGAAAAGTATCGATACTCGTACTCAGTCTGGAAAAAATGGTATCAGTGCATCCCTATGCATAATTAAAGCTAGAGTTCTTTAAATAAAATGCTCTCTGCTATTATAGAAGAAAACCTAGAGATAAAATGGAAGAAGCAGAATGTACACATCTATACATTGTTTAGGGACTTTTGAAGGACTCTACTTTGCAATCTTCCACCGGCTGAGTCGCTAATTAAGTTATCTCTGATTGGATCTGTGTTTGTGAGTTTATGGGTCTCGCAGTTCAGGGTAATGTCATTCTGTGTTTACCTTCTGAGCAAATCGAGATCAGGTAAGAGAATCATGCACGTTCCATTATCGTCATTCACTTCAGCCCTGACCTGCACAGCTGACCTCAGCACATTGTAGGTGTAACATATTTAATGTCTCTGCAATAGTGCTAGGATCCTGATGGGCAGCTCACATCTGTTTGCATTTTGATGAACGACAATGGGCGGAATCTATCACAACTGGAGCAGATTTGTATGGTAACCAATCAGCTTCTCTGTCTCATTTTCAAATCTTACCTGAGCAAACGGAAGAGAGATGTTGATTGGTTGCTATGGGCAACTGCTCCAGTTTTGATAAATTCCCCCCAATGAGTATTCAAACTAATGTCATCCCTCTAGATCAGGTGTGGGGAACCTACGGCCCTCCAGCTGCTCTGGTTGGTAAACTCGTATGATACTTTTGTATCTGGTTATCACTGTTGTTTGTTTAATTGCATATACTGATCACTGGCAACTGCATTCCTTATTCCTGTAGTTTACTTGTTTATTGTCTACTATAGTCACATAAATACTCATTTATAAATAATTAGATGTAAAAATAATAAACACAAATGTTATTATATACCTTAAAGCTGAACTCCACGCTTCACTTCAGTCTTGCAGAGTACAGGCTCTTGGTACAGAGGACTCTTGGGAGAAATACTGAGGCAGGGTGCTGTAAAGTTTTCAGGAAGCTGTGTACATCACCCTTCTGGCTCCACCCACCAGCCATGATCTGCCTGCACTGCCCAGAGAAGCACAGAGATCATGACATCACCGGGTCTAAAATAAGTTACGTAATGAAAAAGGAAAGGTGTTATCATTAGCGTGTTGATAAGGTTGAAAAAGACGAACCACGGAATGCAAAATAATGGTGGATAATTAGCTTTAAACAAAAAATGTCCTTACAATTCTATTATACATAAGATACAGAGCAGCAATAGAGAAGTCATAGGGTTAGACTTGTGTTGTGCTGTATTCTTTATCACCCACATATGTATCTATTTCCTTCCTAGCTCCTCTTACCTGCACACATGGCCTCATCTGCCGCCGGACCGACCAGAAGTGACGTCACGTCACTTCCGGCCAGTCCGACATCAGACGAGCAGCGTCGCTGATGGGGCCCTAGCTTGTCTCAAAGCCGCTGGAGCGGCAATGCTGGGGCCCTGCACTGCTAGGGCCAAGCCTCCACCTCCTCGCCCTTCACTGTCGGCCGATAGTCATGTAAGAGACCCGGGCGGGCCCCGCCAGGATGATGTAACGCTATAGTGTGCATGTGCAGGAGTTACATCATCAGTGACTGCTCAGTGGCCAATGAGAGAAGAGGGCAAGCTGAAAGAAAATCAGGAGACAATGGCACCATGACCTGTCACCACTGTAGGAGGCCGAAATAGCAGGTAAGTCTGCCATAATGTGCAAGTATGCTGTGCACATTATGGTAAATGCCCTGGGTCCTACAGTAGCTTACAAAATGAGAAAGTGTGGCTACTCCTATGTATATACAGTTTACTATACAAACCATACAACAGTATACTATACAAACAACGAACTATAAACTGAAAATAGGATTTTAAAATGTGAACACTTACTGATAAATTTATATACATGAAAGAATAAGCCCCACTGCAAGGGTTAACTGCTCGTTATTGTCTAGGGCAGTGTTTCTCATCCTTTTTTTCAGTTACAGTAACCTTTAAAAGTTTATAAAATCTCAAGGCACCCCAGTCTAAAATGTAAAAAAATGTTCTTTAACTCTTGCTAATGGCTGCCAGCTGAACAATCCCCTTGCTGTTGCATAACCAAAGTTTTCAACAGTTTATCACAGTTTTTCACACAGACTTGAGGGGCTGCTCATCCAAGGCTTGGCGGCTTCCACCACGAACATAGAAAACAAAAGGGAACAGAGCGCCACCTCCGTGTGTATAATCGTTTATTAAAATAAATAAAACAAGGGATATATGTACTCACAAGCAAACGTTTTCATCATGCTTTAACTACAAATAAGAGGCCACACTGTCTGTTAACCCAACATGGTATCGCCCCGACTATATACCACGGCTGCCTCCGGTCACATCACGGTCCACTGTATTCAAGATTGATGCGTTTCAGGGGCAAGCCTCCTTGATCAGAATCATAGCTTGCTTTCCCTGAGGGTGAGGTAAAAGATTGGAAACCGACCAATCAGAGAAAAATTCTCCATTATTATTTTCCAGTCTCAGTTTCCAGTCTTATACCCCACTCTCAGGGAAAGCAAGCTATGATTCTGATGAAGGGGACTTGCCCCTGAAATTCGGTCAATGTGCGCACACAACTGCTCCTGTGTGAATGGAGCCTTAGGGTCATGTCACCCTACAAATCTCACTGCTTATATGCTATAGTGATGTGTAGCTGGGTACAGAGTTGCTGCTGTAGCTGGCTACAATGGTTATCAATGCAACTACAGATCGCCCATGTGCCATGGCCGTCAGCTGTTGCATTGGACAACATGAGATGCTACTGAATTTAGCAATTCTGTCACTAGCTGCAAAGGTTGCATAAAGTCAACTACCCAGCAAATGAGCTCTAAATCCCTTTCAGTGACACGGACATTTTATTTACCACAATTACTTTTTTGTTCAGCTGACATGAAGCAAACCCATTACTACGAGAAGCAACTGTCCTCCACGTATTCTGTAATGTTAAACTGCTGTGCACATACAATAAAGGGACTTATCATTGTATTGCATTGTTTCTAGCTCCTGCATGGTCCCCAAGTCGGATATGAGCAGGTAAATTAATTCATCTCAGTCATGTATCCAGTTGAGACCCCACTGCTGCACTAATATCAAGATAACGGTCTACTGGCTGAAAGATGAAACATGACCAGTAGTCTTTGCTCCCGAGGCCAACCATAGACAACCTTATGGCTGTCCATTCTTGCCTGACCTTTGCAGTGTTTGGGCCCTTGTCTGTTGTTCATGGGTCAGGGTCATTCACTGTTAGAAATGGACAGTCATAGTGGATGTTTACAGATCATAGCATCCTGTTTAACAATGGTATGTGCGCCTACAAAAAAAAATCTTGATCACCTTGTGTTCTTCTACAAGGGTTCTTTACAATATAATGCATGCTATAGATAACAATTTCACTGCTTTAGAGTAAGCAAACAGTTCATTGTATGTGAGCATGTTTATCCAGCCAATGACCCTTATATTTGTTCATGTAATCATTACAAATTGTAATCTCTTACACAGTATACAATGCTGTTCAGTAACTGCCTGGATAACTCATCTTATGGCTGGTGAAGGGTTACTGAGACCCTTGGGGTATATTTGCAAGCACAATTGTTTGAGAATGGCTTGGAGCCAGATGGCTGCACAAACATACTTGCATTGCCTAAGGCTGCCCATACACTGTTAGAATGAGAACCCATACCTCTGAATGTGGCCGTGCCGGCTCAACAAAAGTCGATTACTCATATTTTTCAGGCAAACAGCATTTATGTATTCTGACAGCGACAGAGAGTGGCTGTCAGAATACAATAGCTGCAGTGGAAGATTCCTCCATCCATACTGTCTATGGGTAGCATAAGCATTTTGTGAAGGTGCACACTAGACTTGTTCACAGCATAAAAATTTGTTTCGGATGAAACGAACGAAAAGTGAAAAACATTTTCATTTGTTTCGTTTGAAATGAATAATTATGCGGAACTGCCGTGAATTTCGTGATTTAGCAAGTTTGTCCAAATCCGAATGCACATGTCTAGTGCACACAGGCTCCTCGAAATGTTATCTTATCTCAGGGGTAAACAATAGTGACTACATAAGGGTTTTCACCCTTCCCATTGCCATTTTATTGTGATCTCTGTGCCAGCAGTATTTGCATGTGTCTCTAGACATGGTATTGTTGCTGGATCCTGACACAACTGGTCAGATTTGGCAACAGCTATATTAGGTCTATGTGTATCTTTCAGCATAACAGAGTATTCTGCTGATTTTGAAAGTAAATGCATATTTAGCATTAATTATAATAATGATATCACACCCTGGGAAAGTACATTGCTTCTTGTATAAGCTAGCTACCTTTCTCACAGCTAATAAAATACAAGTGATTAACTCTTTAGACCAGGCATTTCAAACTAGTGATTTCTGGGTTATATGCAGCCCTTAAAGGGGAATTGTGAGGTGAGTGATTTTCACTCATCCTCATAGATAGAGCCGGCCCGTGACACAGAAGCCGTCACAGGTCGGCTCTACCGATCAGGAAGTGAGCAGAAACATGCACCGATCCGCTCACTTCCCGATCATCTCCCTGCAGTGAGCGGTTAGCTTCCTGCAGGGATTCCTCCCCTCTCCCATCCTCCAGCGCTGAGTAGAGGAACAGATGGGGGAGGGGACGGGCACAGCTGGCTCTATCTCTAGATAGGCAGAGTCCGCTGTAACTCACGCATCTGGGTGGATCTCCACAGTATTGTCAGAATCCGTCCCAGTTGTGGCATATCGCGGGCAATAGCCCACACTAGATTGCCTGGGCTTTAGGTCATATAAAAAAGCTTGTGAAGTTTTTTTTTTTTTATTCATGACAGGCAAAAGATACTTTTTTTTACTCAAAATAATAACTTGATTTGGAAATTTTGACATTGTTGCTGTTGTATATTGATTCCTACTGCTAAGTGTGAAATTTAATGATTGGTTTATTTATTGGCGAGCAGTATATTGGAGGTGCACCAAAATGAAAATTTTAAACCGAAAATAAAAAAAAATGTCAGGCTGAAACAGAAACTATTTTTTTTTCAAACCAATTAACATTTTTAAAAATATTTTTTTTCTTTTTTATAAACTTTTTAATATTTTTTTTATGAAAATTTTTTTTTTTTTACTTTAGTGTTGGGGGCTTCGGTAAAATATCAGGGGTCTAAGCAGACCCCTGATATTTCCCTTTTGAAATCAAAAAAGAGATTGAGAACACAGAGTCCTCAATCTCTTTTTCTGCAGCCCCAGCAATACTCTATACTGAGAGTTCCTGTTCATTCCTGTGGACATAGAGTGTTTACTATGTACACAATTATAAATGAACAGGAAGTGATGTAGATCACTTCCCATTCATTCATAACTGGTACATAGTAACTCATACTATGTCCAGATATTTACAAGCAGTCAGTGATCACTGATGGCTGACTGCTTGTACCGCACGCCATCCTGATAAACAAAACAGTAAGTCACCAGCACTCCAAAGGTTGTCCAAGCAAAGTTCTTTTAATTCCATGTGTACAGTTAAATCACCAAGTGTAGCCATGTTTCGGAACACATCCGGTTCCTTCATCATGCAAAACAAAGTGATATAAAAACATAAAAAACAACACCGGGCGCCTATCCTGGTGCAATAATCCTTTTCATTAATAAAATAAATGATATAGAGATTCTTATACTCACAAGGAGGCAAGGGTTAAAAGCGTTCATGGATAAAAGATCCTAAGGTGACTTTTCCAGTGTGGGAATAAATAAGAGCAGTCCAAAAAAAAACAATCCAGAGACTCTGCTGGAACCTGCAGAGTCAAGTCAACACAGCTGAACCTGTTTTTGGGGACACACCCCCTTCTTCAGAGCTCTGCTCCTGCTCTGCTCCTATTTTTTTCCCACACTGGAAAAGTCACCTTAGGATCTTTTATCTATTGACGCTTTCAGCCCTTGTCTCCTTGTGAGTATAAGAATCTCTATATCATTTATTTTATTAATAAAAATGATTATTGCTCCAGGATAGGCGCCTGGTTTTCTTTTTTTTTTTTTATGTAGTGCAC
>NW_017306442.1:2813959-2840125 GCF_000935625.1 Nanorana parkeri | reverse complement strand
TGTGTGTGGGGGGGGGTTGGCTAAGGGGTCTGGATGGGTAGGAGTGGGGGGCCCGAGAAAATGTTTGCCCAGGGTCCAATCAGTATTAAAGACGGCCCTGATTGTCTGGAACGTGGCAGCCTTACTGGATTGCAATAATTTTTTCTGGGCCAGAGGAGGGTTCTACTTGGCGCTGGTCTGTGCTTTTTTGGAAAACAAAGTTATACATGTGCGGTGTACGTTCTGAAACGCTGATACACTTGACGATGGAATAAAAAGAACTTTGCTTGGAGAACCTTTGGAGTGCTTGTGACTTACTGTTTTGTTTATCTGATCCAGCGGCACCATCCGCTGTCATTTCAGCACCCCCCATTGGAAGTTGGATTGCCGCGATGTCCCAATTTCAGCCAAAAGATGGCACTTTCGGCATTTTGCCAAATGTGCCATTTTCAGCCGATATGTTTCGGTGCATCTCTACACTATATGTATTGCAGTATATCTTTTTACTACCTGGGTCATACTTGTATCTATTGGTTCTCCAGTTGGGTCATTATTACAGACTATTACTTTTGTATACAGTGGTTTAGCCACAAAATTGTCAACTATGAAAATTATTGTGCTGATAATAATTAAACAGATCACCCTCTGTTTATATAACGCAAACACATTGGAGATATTACTTCATGTTTTGTAATTGGAGTAGAGACCCTTAGGCTTTTCACTACACCGCAGTAGGCTGACCATAGCGGAACACAAGTACTTACTTGTGCTGTGGAAAATGATTCCAATGGGTGTGTGCAAATGTCTACAAGTCCTGGAATCCTGCAGCAGCACAACACTCCAGTGCACTCTGGTTTAGACAATTTAGCAGTGTCCAATCTAAGAGGCTAGATTCATGAGTAATCATGGAATTGCATATACTTTGCCAGCAGCAACCCGTAAGAATTTCAGGGTCTGCCAGATGGACCAAAAAATGAGCCTTGTCACTAACTAAATAGCATTTGTTTAATTTTGCCCTTAGCAACTTCATTACCAGGACACACAAACACACATATTTTTAGACTCTTACAATCCATATATAAAAACAGGAATTCCGTAATATTTGGCCCATAAAAGAAATGTTTGATTGTGCAATGTTCTGGCTAAAGAACACGTTTCTGCAGAGAGTCATTTTTCAAGTAACTGTGAAAATAACTTACAATGTTGTACCCCACCATATCATAGTACACAGGCATGCATGGGACATCTGCTTGTCATAATTATCAACTCAGTTCCCATCTACCTGGGAGAATTGGGTGTTGCAGCCCGCCTTTACATGTTCCAGCATCTCTTGTTGCTTTTACTATATTTTAATATATTAAATAGCATGTTATGGCCATATTTGAAATCCTGGCAGCCAATGTTGCGGTTCACTCCCCTCTGCCACACATAGGGATGCACCGATACTGGTTTTTCGGGTTTACGAGTACCGGTATTTTTTTCCCGGTACTCGCCGATACCAAATACCAATACCGGAAGTCCCATTAAGGAAGCCAGGTGGCATGTAATGACTCTGCTGCCCTGCTTCCTGATTAGCCAGTAAGCTGGGCGGTGTGTAAAGACTCACCACCTTGCTTCCCGATTAGCAGGGAAGCCGTCTCCATTCTTCCTCGTCAGCCGGGTGACGAGGAAGCATGGAGCCGGCTTTCTGGCCAATCAGGATGGCGAGGGTGGGTAATGACTCTGCACCTGGCTTCCTGATTAGCCTGCTTCTCGACCAATGAGGAAACTGGGCAGCAAGTCATTACACACCACCCGGCTTTCTGATTGGCCGGGAAGCCGGCTCCGTGCTCCCTCGTCACCAGGTGACAAGGGAGCATGAAGCCGGCTTTCTGGCCAATCAGGAAGCCGGGGGGTGGGGCGGGTAATGACTCTCCGTCCGGCTTCCTGATTGGCCAGTTTCCCGACCAATCAGGAATCTAGGTGACGAGTCATACTCGGTATCGGCACCAATACTAATACTAGTATTGGTGCATTCCTAATGGCCAGAAGGGTAATATTTACCATTTCAGCTCTACAGTTTTTATAAAGTACACAGAGAAATCTCACCACTCCAATTCTCCAGCTAGATCTATGTAGTGGAGACCCCACGGGTGCTGGCCAACCGATGCGTTCTCACCTTCAGTCAATCCATGTCAGAGTTCCACCCCGACTTAACTGGCTTGCAGCATTCTGGCTTGGCTGCCATTTTACCCACCTGTGATTCCTCCTTTGTCTGAGCAGACTCTGGAACATTGCTCACTACTCCCAGGCTCCCCCACTCACTATATAAACCACTCGGTTCAGTCTGACCTTGCCCTTGCGTGGTCTATCCTGCTAGTGCATTCCTGCTGGTCTGAGTAATCTGATTCTGTATATGATCTGATCCTGGCCGACGTTCTCCTCTGGTTCCTGCTCCTGGCTTGTTCCTGACAACGTTGATTTCCTGGTTCCTGCTCCTGGCTTGTTCCTGGCAACGCTGATCTCTGTGTTCCTGACCTGGCTTGTTTATGATTTTTGCTTGCTCCTGTGGACACTGTTCTTAATAAATATTTTAACTAGCACCTTGTGCTTATCTGGTTTTCCAGCCTAAAAAGACAGCTGCACTCCACAGGTATTTTAATAGTGAATCCAATCTTTATTTGTAATCCACAAGTGTGTATATACCATGAACATGCTCCCCAACACATGCGGCACCCGCGAGGAAGACATCATAGCACCACGCTCTATGAGCTGTGCTTCTTCAACATTCCATCTGTTGTCACCTGTTGCTGCTGCTCTTCGCTTTGGTTGCTGAGGTTTGCTTCCCTGACACCACCCTCCTGCATGTTAGCTCCTGCCTGAATCTCTTTTTGAATCTGAGAGGAACAGTTGGTTCCTTTTCCATTTTTTGCATTTTCCTTGTTTGATTGGCTGCTTGAGAAACCTTTTCACAATAAACATTTTCCCCTGAAGTAGCCCCTACGGGAGAAACATGTTCATGTTGGGACTTTCATATGAATTATTGTATATCTAGCCTTGGAAAAACAAAATAGTTTAACCCAATCTGTGTGGTATTGCTATCATGTGGTGGAATTAATTGATCATGTTTTAATTTATTTTAAATCATGTTAATGATTACGTATTAATATATGTATTTTAACATTTTATATTGAGATGGTTGAATGTTTTTTTAAAGCCCCTTTCCCTCTAGGTAGTTGCACACCTTAGAGTGGAATAGTCCTTCTACTATTCTTGTTTCTGATGACGCTGATCTCCATGTTCCTGACCTGGCTTAAACGACTACCTACTCCTGCTCCTGACTCTGGCTTGTTTCGGTTTATGATTCTGCTTGCTCCTGTGGACACTGTTCTTAATAAATATTTTAACTAGCACCTTTTGTTTGTCTGGTTTTCATTGTGCTCTGACAGGTATACACACTAGTGAATTTCAAATAAAGATTGGATTTACTATTGAAGAGCGGTGGAGTACGACTGTCATTTTGGGCTGGATCTACAGTTTCTATGACATCTTTCCGCCCGCTCATTGGCCTTTAAAGAACTCCAGGCAGAGGTGTTCTTAACCCTTGCAGTGGGGTTACCCCCCACACTGCAAAGGTTAAGTGCTTGTTTTTGTCTAGGTGCTAAAAAAAAATGTATACTCACCGGAACCATCAAACTGGCTGCCTTCCCCCCTGGTGACTGAAGCCCATGTCCTTCTACGCTGCAGCATTGGAATGTTCCTTAGCGTTGTCACGTCTATACACTGTGTATAGAACGTGGTGATTTATGGGACCTTAGACAACTGCAGTGAACGGGTAGAAAGGCTCCAGGGACTGGGGCAAGCTGGCTCTGAGGATCCGGTGAGTATAACTTTTTTTCGCACCTAGACAAAAAGTAGCACTTAAAGGAGAACTATGGGGTTAAGGCTTTTCCCCATAGTTCTCCTTAGGGTAACGGGAGGACACAAACTAGCGTCCTCCCATCACCCAAAGCTCAGTATACTGCGAGCTGCAGCTTGCGGTATACTGAGACGCCGCAGGCTACAGCTCGCGGTATACACTCACTTCATAGTTCTCCTTTAACCCTTGTAGCGTGAGGGTAGCCCCACTGCAAAGGTTAAGGAAAGTTCTTACATCTTCACACTGGGGAGAAAGGATATAGGGATCTTAGACATCCAGGGTACAACAGGCATAGACCTTCTTAGCATCTCAGTGTAGATCCATTAGTAGCACAGTGGATAGGAATTTGAGTAGCAGATGAGGAGGGATGAGCACGGTTGCTTAACAGGAGAGACACCAGACTTGCTCCTGAGGCCCACTATTATTATTATTACATAGTATTTCTATAGCGCCAACAGTTTGCGCAGCGCTTTACAATGTAAGGAAGACATTACAATTACAATACAATTCAAGACAAGATGGTAAGGAGGGCCCTGCCCCTGAGGGCTTACAATCTAAAAGAGGAGGGGGGATTGGGACATGAGGAGGTAGCTGTGAGGGGATGAATTATTTGAGAATGTGATGGTTCAGTGGTTAGGTTGAGGTGGGATAGGCTTCCCTGAAGAGATGAGTCTTTAGGGAACGCCTAAAGAAAGTCAAGGTGGGAAAATAGACGGAAAGGTTGGGGTAAGGAGTTCCAGAGGATGGGAGAGACTCTAGAGAAGTCCTGGAGGCGAGTATGGGAGGAGTTGACTAGGGAGCTGGAAAGCAGGAGGTCTAGGGAAGAGCGGAGTGGACGGTTAGGGTGATATTTTGTCACGGTGCGGAAATTGTGCAGTTCCCTAGAGGTGTCTATGGGACTATAACCGCGTGACAACCGCCCGAACATAGCTCTTGCATCTTTTTGCACGACAGGCTATGTCGCCATGCAATGCAACGCAAAGGTGTGAACAGCCTCCATTGACTTGGATGCAAATCTGTGTTTTGTGCGATATTTGCGCAGCTAAATCCGTGCGATAAATCGCCTAGACGTGAACCAGGTCTCAAGCTTCATTACAGCATAAGGTGAAAGTTTTCCAGCACAGACAAGAGGTAGTTCCACTGATTTAAAATAACCTAACCACAAGATGGTATAGGGTCCCGACTCTCCTGCACAAAATGTTCCCATCAACATCGGACAGATGCTGGCGCTGTGCCGTAGGTCCAGGTACCCTTCTTCATGTATTCTGGCCCCAAAGTAAGGCATTTCTGGCAACAGGTGACTGACCTCATTCGCAGATCACAGGTAACGGCCTGAAATTGGACCCGGGGCCTGCCTCCTCCACCTATCCTCCCAATCGATCAGATCATACAAGAAGTCGTTGGTCATCCACTTGGTGAATGCAGCTAGAGCATGTGTTCCGGATCGCTGGAAATGATCCTCTCCACCGACGGTGGCCTTGTGGGTCGAGAAGGTGGAGGAGATTCGTCTAATGGAAGACCTGACATCTTCCCTTCATGACCGCTGCCACCAGTTTCTGGCTACTTGGTCCCCATGGCTTGCATTTTTAGAGGCGCCAGACTTTTCCCAGGTTTGTTCATATGACTTATCTTCACCACCCTAAGCCCTAGGGACCAACACAGCTAGTATTTTGGTTAATGAAGGGCCCAATACCAACCGACCCCACTCTGATACTCTACCTCCCTTTATCCCCACCCCTTTTTTTTTGTTATCTTTCACTCTTTCTTCCTCATTCTCTTGCTCTTTACTCTTCCTCTATGTCTTCGCTTATCTCTTTCCTATATTGTTAGTTGACTCTCATCTCCCTCCTCCTCAAATTAGACTGGAGTTGGAGGTTTTCTGTATAACCCTCGGGTTGGGTTTACGTTGCAATGCTTCTGTTTAGAAAATTACAAGTTACAGACTATACTAAGTGCACTTGATTAATGACAACTGTGGGTGTATATTCGCAAAGTCTGAGGTGCACATTTGCCTAGATATTTATTCTGTTGTATGGTTGTATGCTCCTACTTGTATGATGTTCACAGCTATTTCTCTTACTGATCCCGAGCTGTCTATGTTCATAAATAAAACAACCTAACATTAAGATTAACAGTTAAACAGTTTATCTTCACGACTGTTCTGGGAGCCCTGAAATCCAGGGCGCTTTATTATGCAAGTTCTGACTTTCGCTGGTAAAGTTGAGCTCTGCTCCAGCTTCTCACACCCGCAACTGTGAGGACACCAAATTACACTGATTGGCCAATAGTGTGGTGGGAAGGTCCAGTCAGAGTGTGACTTTACTGACAGTCATAGTAGCAGAATAGTGAATTCCTGAAGATAACAGGCTTATGTTAAGTATAAGTGTCATGTAATTTATTCAGTAGATTTATCACAAGCCATTTTTAAGTTCCTACATTCTATTACCTATAGCAGATCAATATGTTTTAGGTGACCTCTGTTTTTTTTTTTTTAAGGGAACCTGTCAAGCCGGAAATATGACTGCTGACTTGCGGTCATCCTCATACTTTATTACTTAGTGAGCTACTGAACTGGAACAAGCATGCACCAAAAGTGTTCAGGCATTTGATATTTCAAATTTCTCTGTCCCGGGTTAATGACTTGTCAAGTAGGGAAGCAATAATACAATTTAAAACCCTGGAGCTCCAGCAATGATATGTATCCAGCAATGATATGCAACTGCAAAAACAAGTCAGCAATGATATGTATCTTATATCACTTCTAAAGGGTTATTTCTAACCATTAATTTCAGTTTCATGTAATTAATTCAGTACTTTTTACACTGATAGCGCTTTAATAAGTTATAGGTTTAGTTTAATTTAAAGTGCTTCTGGATTATTAGCATGGTGGCAAGATTTTATGGGTAGTGTTAGCATATGAATGTTAATATTTGCTGCCTGTAATTGGCCTTTACCTGCGTGGTTCAGATACCATTAGTTCAGATCCATTAGCAAGAGTTTTACTCTGCTTAGTGTTAAGATGGAAGTCATGTTCACTCCTCGTGTGAGCTGCATTCATACCACCTACATATGTTTCCAGGGGATCCAAAACCATTTCCATGCTGCTTCTGTGTGTATAGGTTTTCAATTAAAGTGACAATAAAATCTCATTTTTTTTAACATATATCTACTGCTAGCAAACAAGTTAGCAAATAGGTAAAATCTTACCTCTGCCTTGCTCCTGGCTGCAGAATCCAGCTTCTTGAGCGCCCGTGCAGGAGGATGTGTGCGGGCGCATGCGCAGTGGAAATCACTGGAGAGGAGGAGAGCTACTGTGGCAATGCACGCAGCCATGAGCAGGCAAGCTAGGCAGCCACTGATGGACAGGAAGAGACAGCATATGTCTTTGCAATATCCCGTTCGCACAACGTACCGTTATACCCCCAGAACCCAGCGGAACAACTGGTAGATGGCGCCACAGTATACAATATAGAAGATATGTTGTCCGCACACCATTCTTCTTCGGAATGTCATCTTTATCCGTATTCATTTAGCATGACATGTGAATTCAGAGCCTCACATGACCCCTTCGTCAGGCAAAATGCCACACTGTGTGCGGACAACATATCTTCTAGATAGGAAGAGACAGCGGTCTTCACTGGATCAGACACCGGCACCAGCGCTGGAGTGACTGCTGAAAAGACTGGAAGGAAGAAGAAGATATTCGGATCAAGAGGCATTACTTAAAGGGGTTCTAAACCCTCAATTTTTTTGCCTATATCTACTGCTATCAAGCAGTAGATATAGGCAAAAAGTTTTTAAAAAACCCCAAAAAAACGCTTTAACCTTACCTTGTTTTCAGTGTGCGTTCCCGTCCGCAAAAATGAAACTGCTCAGGCAGCCGCAAAGCATTTTGGGGCGAGCGCATGCGCAGTTCGTATTCTCGGCCAGGAGACGAGTAGAGACTTCCTGGCCGGCCGTTTTTTTACTACGGCCGGCCCGGAGGTAGTTACAAATATTTAGGTGCAAGCAGAGTAATAATAAAAACCCAAAGGATCTTTTAGGTGTTTTTGAATGTATAATGCAACATTTAGAAGATTGACTTAAAGGAGAACTATGGGGTAAGTGTTTTTCCCCATAGTTCTCCTCAGGGTCACAGGAGGACATAAACTAGCGTCCTCCCGTGACCCAAAGCTCAGTATATTCCGAGCTACAGCTCGCGGTATACTGAGACCGCCGCAGCTGGGACGGATCACGACATTACTGTCGAGATCCACCCAGCTGCGTGAGTGACAGCTGACTCTGCCTATCTTATCTAGAGGCAGAGGCAGCTGTATCCGCCCCCTCCCCCGTTCGTTCCTCCAGTCAGGACTGGAGGATCAGGGAGGGGGGGAATCCCTGCAGGGAGCCATGAGTGACAGTCACGGCTCTCTTCAGGGACAGGATCGAGAAGTGAGTGAGCGACGGTATGTGTTCGCTCACTTCCCGATCTATTGAGCCGACGTGTGACCGTTTCATTGTCACACGTTGGCTTGATCTATGAGGATGAGTGAAAATCACTCACCTCATAGTTCTCCTTTAATTACATGGTTATACCAGTCTTTGCAAGATAACTAATCTATAAATTTAAAGCCTTCAGATACACAGATTGCAAAAGTTAAGTACATTGGTAGTTGTCTTACCTGCTAAAGGATTTGTATTTCTGCCCATCTAGTCCTGAGATTTACACAGCTCTGCCACACAACTCAGCGCTCTCTGATAGCACAGAAGACCTGATTTTTCTCTGCTGCAGTTAAAGGAGAACTATGGGGTCAGTGTTTTTCCCCATAGTTCTCCTTAGGGTAACGGGAGGACATAAACTAGCGTCCTCCCATCACCCTAAGCTCAGTATACCGCGAGCTACAGCTCGCGGTATACTGAGACGCCGCAGCCGGAGCGGATCCCAACGTAGATGACGGGATCCGCCCAGCTGCGTGAGTGACAGCTGGCTCTGCCTATCTAGAGGCAGAGCCAGCTGTACCCGCCCCCTCCCCGTCCGTTCCGCCAGTCAGCGCTGGCAGATCGGAGCGGGGAGAGGGGAATCCAGCCCCTCCCCCTGTCACGGCAGAGAGCCGTGACAGGATCGAGAGGTGAGCGAACCTGGTATGTGTTCGCTCACCTCCCGATCTACTGAGCCGACCTGTGACAGTCTCATTGTCACAGGTCGGCTAGAACTATGAGGTGAGTGGAAATCACTCATCTCATAGTTCACCTTTAAGTGACACTTTTACATTTTGTCTCTCCCCTGCCTGTGAGTAGACAGTGACAATAGGAACAGCAAACTGATGAGCTCATATCTCTTTCACACTGCTCTCTTCTCCTATCAGCATGTCTCTTGTTAACAAATGAGCACTGCAGCACAACTGATTAGCACCTTGTGCTGCTTTTTCCTCTCCTAGTCTAAGCCCTCAGTTCAATGGATTGCAAGAGGCTGATACCGGAGCTGCAGTCATTTGTGTCTTTTATATTCGCCTTGAGTTCCCCTCTGCTTATCACAATAAAATAAAGACATGTTGTGCAACAGGGGATCGGCTTCCTAAATGTACATCAGACTTATGATTTAACTAATTCATTTTACATATTTAATGTCTATGAGAATAGTTATCAATAAACTATTGGCACAGCATCAGCTTCACCACATAAAGCTAAAACAATAATTAGATATCACTTTCTGACAGGTTAGACCTGTCGGGTTCTCACATCTGCACATCTGCAAAAAAAAAAAGAAATTTATTTGGAGCATGTTAAGTGAGACTTGACAACCTCTGCATGTTAAATCTGTGCAATAGTTGAACCCTGCTCACACCAGTGACCTAGCTACCTCCATATTGTTCCCTGAAGAAAAGGGAAACTGCCCTGACACTATGTTGTGGTTATGCTATGGACACTACCGACTGTCACAGTAACAAACAGAATATACTTGATGACCTGCCATGGCAGTAAAGGGGTCAAACTTCCGACACTGTCCAGACTCCGTGGCCCAAGTGGTGCTGCTTTGCCTGCACCTCCTGTATTACCACTAACTGGTAAAAGTAGAGCTTGCAGTATACATGGCCAGGGGCGTCCGGAGGCTGGGTGTCACCCGGAGCGGAGACCGTGTGACACCCCACTGTGACATCATGGCGCATGCACGGTCGTCTTATGAACGCTGCCGGCGGCCATCTTGGTGATGGACACCAGCAGAGAGAGGAGTTCACCCGGCGGGATAAGATATGCCGTCGGGTCCCCTCCTCTCTCCTGACACTGTCGGACTCTCGGTCCATGACCGAGTGCCTGACACCAAAATGACTGTCAGTCATTTTGGTGTCACCCCTCCAATGTTGTCACCCGGGTGGGGGCCGCACCCCCCTTGTGACACCACTGATACTGACTCAAAGCTTATAAATTGTTATTCTTGAGCAAATCCCATCATGCCTCTGGGAATCATGAATGCAGCTGTAAGAGTCTTGCAATGCATCATGGGACTTGTAGTTCTACAACAGTTTGAGTGCCGAGGTTGCCTACTCCTGTTCTGGAGATTGCATTGCTTTAAAGCCAGAGATAGCCGGGCAACTATTACAGTCTAACGCTGGGCACAATAAACTTAACCTAGTTTAAAGCAATTATACATTACGTTGCCATAGAAGCATCTCCCCATCATGTGGCTTTATTCTACATCCCGTGTCAAACACAAGACTCGCAGGCTCAATCCAGCCCATCGGTCTATTTCATGTGGCCCTCGCACCTCTCCTGCAGTTTTACATTTTTAAACTGAAGTTGGTGCTTGCTGGGGACCTTAGCAGCCTTCCTGTGAATAGCGGCACCCCTGTTTACCAAAAATCTCCTCCTCTATCCTGTAGATCCACGCCGCCCGCACCTGGCGAGACCAACCGGGACCCCTGGTGAGACCGTACAGCCCTCCTAAGACTCCGCACAGTCCAGAACAGACCCCGTACAGCCACCTGAGAGTCCACACAGCCCAGCATAGAACAGGCACAGCCCAGCATTGACCCTGCACAGCCCACCATAGACCCAGCACAGCCCACCTGAGAGTCCGCACAGCCACCTAAGAGCCTGCATAGCCCAGCATAGACCCTGCATAGCCACCTGAGAGTCCGCACAGCCCACCATAGAACCTGCACAGCCACCTGACACTGACCTGACATAGCCACCTCATAAAAGAAAATAGAAAACCTATCAAATGTATAAACTGAGAAAAATTACCATTTTAAGAAAAATAAGGTCATTTTGAAATTGATGGCAGCACCACTTCCCAGAAAGTTGGGACAGGGCCATGATTACCACGGTGTAGCATCCCTCTTCTTTTAATAACACTCTGTAAATGCCTGGGAACTGAGGAGACCAGTTGCTCTAGTTTTGGGAGAGGAAGGTTGTCCTATTCTTACCTGATATAGGATTCTAACTGTTCAACAGTCCTGGGTCTTCTTTTTCGCATTTTTCAAGATGCGCCAAATATTTTAATTGGTGACGGGTCTGGACTGCAGGCAGGTCAGTTAAGCACCCCGACTCTTCTACTACAAAGCCATTCTGTTGTCACAGATGCACTATGTGGTTTAGCATTGTCCTGCTGACATATGCAAGGCGGCGATGATCGCAAGTACGATCTGCCTGTCCAAGATGGGCAGATCGTACGCTTTTTAAATTACTTTACAACCATCGCAAGACTAAGGTCTTGCGATGGTTGTAAAGTGTATGGCCACCTTTAAGGTGCCCATACACTGCACGATTCTCGTACGAGAATCGCGGGAAATCCCACGATCGTATGATAATCGTGCCGTTTCTAATGTATGGTCGCACGACTTTTGTATATCGAGCATGTTGGAAAACCAGCCGAGAATCGTACGATTTTTGGCTGGTTTTTAACATGATCTAGAGATGGCTGCCGAACGGGCCGGTGTGTGCACCGGTGTTCAGCATTGCAGTCATCGGAAGCCCGCCCCTCAGGGGGGCGGGCTTGTGATGATCGCAAGTACGATCTGCCTGTCCAAGATAGGCAGATCGTACCATTTTTTAATTACTTTACAACCCTCGCAAGACAAAAGTCTTGCAGGGGTTGTAAAGTGTATGGGCACCTTAACTCAGCTTTTTGTTGTCCTGTCCCAACTTTTTTGAGACATGTTGCTGACATCAATTTCAAAAAGACTTTATTTTTTTCTTTAAATGGTCCATTTTCTCAGTGTAAACATCTCTTATGTTTTCTATTGTGAATAAAAAATTTAGTTTATGAGATTTGCAAATAATTGCATTCTGTTTTTGGGTAGATTTTACAGAGCATCACAACTTTTTTTGGAATTGGGGTTGTACATCTGATTGAACCTGGGTAAGTTTATAGTTCCCAGTGTTGGGCTTTAATTAAGTAGGTTAGTCATAGCAGCATGTGTTTTTCTTTTTTAAGGACGCATTCACATGGGTGTGCACAACCAAACAGTCTGCACACCCGTGCAAAGACCCAATCCTGGGAGGGATAGGTGCTGTGTGTAATTGCGTGCAGCAGCCTGTATGGGAGGACGCAGCTGCACAGTTACATGCAGATCTGAATCTGCACATCTGTGTAGGTCTGGGTGCCCAAACTTGGATTCACCTGGACCCGTACAGATGGAGTGCAGCTGCATCCTCCCATAGGGAGCAGCAGGTTGCTATAAGCAATTACACGCAGCATCTGTCCCTCCTGGGATAGGGTCTTTGCACGGATGTCCATGCTGTACAGACATGTGAATGAGCCCTAAAGCCTCAGTGATGAAGTTATCTTCAAAGCACAATTCCAATGTCTCCTCTTCTGGTTATCCTAGATCCACATACTGCATAGCTTCTGTACAGAGAGAGCTGCTTCCAAAAGCCTGCTGAAAAAGGCATTGGTGTCAGAACACAATTACTATCTTTAGATTCACCCCGGGCTGTTTGTATTTACATCTTCAGTACAGCAAGGGACTCTTTTTTTCCTAGCAGAGATGGATTGAGCTCTGGATACATGACAGACATCACTTCCACATCCAACTTTCAGTCCCCTGCCCTGAACACATAAAAAATCTGTTTGCAGAAAAATGTCCCACATGTTGACAAGGCGGATCCCTGTGCAGCTAATTCTGTGGCTGTCATTGGTTGGAGTGTATTGTAGCTGTCAGTGCACCTCCCTCCCCACCACCCCCTGCTTTCCATGCTGCCTGTCAAGACACCCGATCTAGCTGGACACTAAACGTGGTGCATTTCTGCTGCTAGATCCAACCAGCTAGGATTCCTGCACTGTTCCCTTCCTGAGAGAGAGCCCAGAGCCTGGAGGAGACCCCTAAACTGTGAGTGTCCTTCACCCTTTTATATCTACTCTTAGTAGGGGCTGCAGCTTTGCTGGTATGGAAAGGGTGAAACTTATTTGGAAGGTGTGTCTGCACGGAAGGAGTTCCCTCTCACATATGGGACGATCTTCCAGTGTGCACATTATATGCACTGCACACTGTCACCATACTGATTCTGAACATTGCTTTGTAGTATGACAACATTGTAATATGGAACAATAATGCTGTGTAGAGTACAGCTGCCCTGCTTGCTACAGTTCTATTTAGAAGTTTTTTGTTCTTTTTTCACTATAACTCACATTTATTGCACCCCCTTCTTAAAATCTACTGTTCTTTCCAAGCAGCTACTGGTGTGTGTCTGTTTTCTTCAAAGTGTTACATTTGTTGCTGGTTTATTTGTTTTGTAACTGATCTCTTTTATGTTTAGCTTACTGAAATGTTTTATCAGACTTGTTTGTTTTATTTTTTATTTGCTATATTGTTAAATATTAGTGCAAACTCAGATCCTTTTCTCAGTTATAAACTTGGTGTGTGCAGATATGATCTGACTGCACTGTCCTAGTGTTGGAGGGCGTTCCATAAACACCAACCTAGCAGGGTATATCACAATGCAGACATGGGAACAAGAGCAAGGGCAAAAGGATTCTAAGCCGCCCAATTAAAGTGTATCTAAAATCAAACATTTTATTTCTAGTTTTAGAGTGGTGAGAGAATAGAACCCCAGTCAGGTATTTACTGCTGTCTTTAACCCTGTCAGGGAGATTTATTCTCCCTATTTGTCCTGGGGATCACTGGCACTGAAAGTGATGAAAAGTCCAGAATTTTGAGTAGGAAGAACAGGAATAGAGGTGACATTTTCTAATAGGGTCACTTGTTCATTTTTACATGGTCTAAAAGGGCATTTCCTCTCATTTACAGTTGTGTCTATAGCACAGGAAGAGAAATATCCCCAATGGAACACAGATGGGAAAAAAACCAACACAAAACTTGACAGGAGTTTTACCCATTCAACAGTCTATCCAAACTGAAAAAATAGTATTGGCTTTAGATATTCTTTGACGTGACACTAAACGCAGGAGTGAAATCTTAAAAATGCATTCAAGTACCTGAACTATTAACAAAATGAACCCTGCGCATCGTTTAGCTGTAGTTCCTCAAATCATCTCTGAATTGATGCTGACACTGTATTTCCTTCTGGAGGGTGGCTACTTTTGATACCCACACATATTTGGTCTCTGTGTGTTGTTGTAAAATAGTCACCGCTCCAAGCTCACTCCTGTGATGGACTACAATCTCAATACAAATTAGTAAACTAAATGTGAGATTGTAGTTCATGACAGGAGTGAGCTTAGAATGGTGATTAGTTTACAACAATCACAGAAACCATGGGGAAGAAAAGTAGCCACCCTCCAGAAGGAAGGACAGTCGGCACCAATTCAGAGATGATTTGAGGATCTACAGTTAGTGACACGCAAATAAGATACATTTCTGTTAATAGTTCATCTGATTTGTGTATCACTCGGCTGTAGATCCTCAAATCATGTCTGAATTGGTGCCGACACTGTCCTTCCTTCTGGAGGGTGGCTACTTTTGTTCCCCAAGCTCCCTGTATGTTGTGAAGTAGCCACCGAAGATTAAAGTGACACTAAACTCAGGAGTTAATTCTTAAAAATTAATTCAAGTACCTTCACTTTTAACAACCATTTACCTGTGTGTTGTAGCCACCACTCCAAGCTCACTCCCGTTATGGACTACAATCTCAATACAAATTAGTATACTAAACCTGTAGTCCATCACAGGAGCGAGTTTGGAGCGGTGGCTACTTCACAACATACAGGGAGCTTGGGGAACAAAAGTAGCCACCCTCCAGAAGGAAGGACAGTGTCGGCACCAATTCAGAGATGATTTGAGGATCTACAGCCGAGTGATACACAAATCAGATGAACTATTAACAGAAATGTATCTTATTTGCGTGTCACTAACTGTAGATCCTCAAATCATCTCTGAATTGGTGCCGACACTGTCCTTCCTTCTGGAGGGTGGCTACTTTTGTTCCCCAAGCTCCCTGTATGTTGTGAAGTAGCCACCGCTCCAAACTCGCTCCTGTGATGGACTACAGGTTTAGTATACTAATTTGTATTGAGATTGTAGTCCATAACGGGAGTGAGCTTGGAGTGGTGGCTACAACACACAGGTAAATGGTTGTTAAAAGTGAAGGTACTTGAATTAATTTTTAAGAATTAACTCCTGAGTTTAGTGTCACTTTAATCTTTCCTATGACAGCCCGTGGGCAGCGGCCTGCCACAACAGTCTATGAACTTGTGGCAGGTGCATCTGCAGATTCTCCTTCTGCATCTGTGCCTGTGCATCTGCAGATTCTCCTTCTTAATAATGGATGGCCTGTAATAGATCTAGTTGGCCATGCTAATTACCAAAATATCTGTTGACCATTTCTTTTTCATTGTCCATCCCATCTGAATACTACCTAGGTAGATACCTATCATATGGGATGTAAGCAGGCAGTATACTGATTATTGGAAGAGATCTAAACCAATCCCTTACTGCAGGAAATTGGCGTCTGATTTTGCTCCACTTAGTATCATAAACTGAGTAAGGTGTTCTCCACAGAACAAAAATGGTAAATCAGCAACACTAAAGTGTGTGTGTGTGTAACTAAAACATTCTTTTTGTTTAGTTTTTGGATAGAGTTTGGGATGGTTTGCTTTTTTTTCTGTATGTGTCCCTTCACTTCCTGGTGCACAACAGGCAGTGAGAAAAATCTCTTAAAAGTAAGAGCAATTCCTTCTTAGATAGTTGTTGCCACAAACGGTATCTCTGTGGGAAGATTCCCCCTTCCTGTTCTGTAACAACGTAAATTGGAGGATTTGCCTTCTCTTTCGGTTTCATGCCAGTTGCTTACCAGGCCAAATAGAGAGTGTGAATCTCCCTGGTGTGGACCCAAACTATAGTAAAGACTTGACAGGGGGCTTCTCTACTTTGTCTAAGCATGTGCTACAGCCAGTTCTCTCACATTCTGCATCTAGCAGTTGGTTGTTGGGTATAATGGGTGGGCTTAGTAGTTAATAGATGTAATGGAAATATATATAGCAGTTATTGTCAAGCAAGGTTACATGAAGCCCTATGGTTCCTCCAGAGGTTGCTAGGGGTTCCTTGAACTTTTAGCAGGGGTTGATGGATCACCCACCGGTATAATTCAAGCACCAATGCCCCTTAGCAGATCCAGCAACGTAGGAGCAGTGGTACCTCTCCTTTAATTTCTTGGTAAAGTAATCACTGACCCCCAATGATTTTTTTTTTAGCTATAAGCAAGGAGTCCTGTATCTCATTGACCGCCAATGGACGGGGCATTCTTCCCACTGACCGCCAATGGACGGGGAATCCTTCCCACTGACCGCCAATGGACGGGGCATTCTTCCCACTGACCGCCAATGGATGGGGCATTCTTCCCACAGACCGCCAATGGATGGACGGGAATTCTTCCCACTGACCGACAATGGACGGGGGAATTCTTCCCACTGATTGCCAATGGACGGGGAATTCTTCCCACTGACCCCCAATGGACGGGGCATTCTTCCCACTGACCGCCAACGCAGGGGGCATTCTTCCCACTGATCGCCAATTAATGGGGCATTCTTCCCACTGTCCGCCAATGGACGGGGCATTCTTGCCACTGACCGCCAATGGATGGGGCATTCTTCCCACTGACCGCCAATAGACGGTGCATTCTTCCCACTGACCGCCAATGGATGGTGAATTCTTCCCACTGACCGCCAATGGACGGGGCATTCTTCCCACTGACCTCCAATGGACGGGGCATTCTTCCCACTGACCGCCAATGGACGGGGCATTCTTCCCACTGACCGCCAATGGACGGGGCATTCTTCCCACTGACTGCCAATGGACGGGGCATTCTTCCCACTGACTGCCAATGGACGGGGCATTCTTCCCACTGACCGCCAATGGACGGGGCATTCTTCCCGCTGACCGCCAATGGACGGGGCATTCTTCCCACAGACCAATAGATGAGGTATGACCACCAATGGAAGGGGCATTCTTGCCCAACCATGTAAAAGGGTTGTCTGCAGTGGACCTGGGGCGTAAGGGGACCCTTCCTCATTGATCACCAATGTAAAGAGGTCATACACCACTGACCCACTGTCAATATAACCACTATGAGGTGGTCCTCCACTAACTACCATTTTTATTGTCTGTGCTTCATTATTGCTAAAAATAATGTTGTTAGCTATAGCAGGGAGTGTTAAGAATGATTTGGTCTGTTTGTCATATTTTCTAGGATTGCCACACTTTTCATTATTTAATTTTATAGCTGCAACTTTTAGATCATGCTAATGCATAAGCTGTTGATTTCATCATTTTTAAAAAGTGTTTCCCTAAGGCTCCGTTTACATATGCAAGTTTTTCTGCGGGTATGCGTACGATTGAAAACGCGTAAAAAAACGATACATTTTATTGCACCCTGTGAACACCTGCGTGTCATATGCCACAAAAACACAAAAAAAAGTGCGAGATTCTGGGTGACTTCCGTGTGTTCCGGCTATCGTTGCAGCTGGAAAGTGCGGAAACTGCGCGTATGTTAAAATGTGCACGTTTTTTCCGTGCTGAAATAAAAATGCGATGTGTGTGACGAAGCCTAAGAGCCCAATCACAGGTTTGCAAAGTATAATAATGCAGCATATGTACCTTCATTGATTTTCTCTAACACATGCGTTGCAGCGCACTACAGCTCATGGTTATATTTTACCAAGCCTTGTGTTGTGATGAGTTGCTAAAAATGATTTCTTTCCAATAGGAACTCAGATTGTCAAAATCTATCACCTCAGAGTATACTGAAACCCAATCTGGTTGGGGAGACGTGTATCATAATTATAGGAGAGCTCAAACAAGGAAAACATGTAATATCTGGTTGTGTACATTTTTCTTTTTGTAATTGTTATCTGGAGAAGAACGTGTTGTGGTGTTTGATGGGATTACATTGTGTGCAGTGGTCAATTTGAATCTAAGAGACGCATAAGCAGGATGATGACACAGGTAAGGTTTTTTTTCCTGCTACAGACCCATGAAGTTAAGGAGTATTACTTTTTTCATGGGTTATTCAAAATCGAAGTAGAAGGGAATACATGGCTAGTCATGTTGTATATTTATAAGCCAGTGTTTGTTTTGTTTTTGCCTGGAGCTCTCTTCTTAGCACATCTGTATATCTTTTCAATTTACGGAGCAACCAGCTACATCCGGTAGTGCTGGAATGTTTATTTTGACATGGAGCATAAATATAAGCTGTGGAGTTATTCTCTGCTCTTGCTCTTTATATATGTGTTACTTAATTGGGGACACGTGATAAGCTGGAGAGAAGATTCTTTGATTGCATTCTCATCAAGGCTATGTGACAATTGAAGTGCTGTGTGCTTATTTCCTATAATCTGGGGTTTTGTACTTGTACACACCTAGGACCTTCCGGTGACGTTGATGTCCGTGACGTCACCGGATCGCCGACGGGACTCCCGGAAGCTGGCGGAGAGGTGAGTGTTTTCATTAGCGTTCAAAATAATTTTAATCGATTAAAAAGTTTAACGATTAATCAAGAAATGAATCTTTAATTTCCACAGCCCTAGTAATTTTGATAATGATCAGTCTATTGTGCATGTTTTTTTTCCGTAAACCTTATTTTCCCATGTTCTACTAGATTGCAGAGTGACATTATTTTCCATCTGTTGGAGAACGCCGTTGGTTCGCGTTAAGTGTGGACATTTGGCCTGGTTTCTGTATGGGTCTCCTCTCACCTGTTCGACTGCTATTTGTTGTACCATTCTGCGTGCTCTCATTTGGCACGTTGTATTTTTCGGAACCCTTCATGTCATCCTGATACTACTATATTTGTTTGTATTTTCATGCTTTAAACTTAATAAAAAATAGATTCAACCATAATTCAATATAAGAGGATAAGGAAGCCTCTACTTGTGAAAGTTTACAATCTAAAGTATACATAGTCTCCTATAGGCAGTTTTTATTGCTTAGAATAGATTGAAGTGTGCAGATAGGAGACAATCACTCAGCCTCCCTACTTTACCCCTCTTGAGATAAGCTAAGTGAGTTGGCTGACCTATAAACCGTTATGAAGGAGCAGCAAAACACCACCATTGTGTAGCCTTGCAGAGCCGGAAGCAAAGCATGCATGTGTAATTAAACATGGCTGCCCCATGTACATATATAAGTATAAACTAGAAACCCAGTTCTTAAACCAGTAACACACATTGAAAAAGTTGTTTTTAGTTGCAATACTTTTGATTAATTTTCAGAAGTGTAGCCCACACAGCGGAACATATACAGAAATGGAACATATACAACCAAGTGTACCAAAGCAGCAATGGTGGTATTAGGGATGTCACACATTTCTATGTCTGGAACCAAGATTCAAAATGACAAGAGAAATAAGGGGAAGAAATGTATGAGTGAATAAGGGGAGTGGGACGGATGGAAGAAGGAGGGCTAATAGAAACAGAAAGGAATAGTACAACTATATGGGGGAGGCAGGATAAAGGAGGCGCTTGGGAAGGTAAGGTAAAAGAGGGGAGGGGGACTGAGGATCCCCTCCCCAAAGGCTCAGACCCAATGTAGAGGAGTAAACTACATGTATCTAAGATGCAAAACTTGTTTTATGTCCAGCTGACACAAAAAATTGTACAAGACAATTAATTTCCTTTAAAGCAGTCTGATGAGTACCACAGTCCCCTTGGTGACGGTGCTGAGGTCTACGGATGGGCTGTGCAGGCATTGAGCAGTGTACTGTGGGAGAACATGGGGAATATGCACATGTGCTCCTTTCAGCGATGTGCGGTCAGGGGAGGCAGGTGAGGCAGAGCCTCACCTAGTATTAAGAAGAAAAAAGGTGTCAGCGTCAAGTCTGAAGCTGACAGCTTTTTCTCCATTCAGTGCGGCTTGTTACATGTTATACAGCAGGGAGAGCCTCCCCACTGTGTAACCTGTCATGGACGGAGCGTTCCCTGTTAATTACAGGCTGGGCTGCATACAGCTTTTGACAGGTAGTTAGGTTACACAACAGCAGGCTTCCCCACTGCTTGTGTAACCTAACTTGGTTAGGCAAGAGCTGTCACAGCCTCTACTCTGTGTTAGAGGCGTGAGCTCTGTGGATGGCTTGGATCAATGGCAAAGCACCATTGGTCCAAGCTGTGCAATAAAAAAAAAGAAAACCCACTGAGGCCATCGATCTGGATGCCTCAGAAGTAGAGAGAGAGAGAGAGATTTATTAAGCAATTATATATGTATTGTCTGCACTGTATTAGCAGTATATACTACATATAGAGTATATACTGCTAATACAGTGCAGACAATACATTTACAATTATACTAACATGAATGTATTAAATGATCTGTATGTAGCCCTGTACTATGGATCATTTAACCCATTCATGTTAGCAGAGGATCATTGTAAATGTATTGTTGCAGGCACTCTATATGTACATGTACTATATACTACATATAGAATGCACTGAACAATAGATTTACAATTATCCTCTGCTAATATGAATGGGTTAAATGATCCGTAGTACATGATATGTAGCCCTGTACCCCCTTTTCCACTTACAGAGCTAGGTTATTTTTCTTTTAAATAAATATTAATGTAATTTTATTGGTATCTATCTACCAGTAGCTGCCTCATTTCCCACCCTCGGCTTATATTCGAGTCAATACTTTTCCCCAGTTTTTTGTGGTAAAATTAGGTACCTCGGCTTATATTCGGGACGGCTTATACTCGAGTATATACGGTATTTTAAAAAAACATGCCAGCAGTGTTCATGAAGCAGGCATATGCAGTTGCTGTATATGAACACAGAAACTTATTTTTTTTGTTAGCTTTCCCCTTCATATCCTCATTGAAATGGCCACCTCTGTGCTATGCAAGCAATGTGTGTATATTACAGCTGCACTCTCTCTGAGCTCTCCACCCCCATTCATTAGTATTCATAGTGGTGCGCAGTCATGTTGGAACAGGAAGGGGCCATCCCCAAACTGTTCCCACAAAGTTGGGAGCATGACATTGTCCAAAATGTCTTGGTATGCTGATGCCTTAAGAGTTCCCTTCAATGGAACTAAGGGGCCAAGCCAAACCCCTGAAAAACAACCCCACACCATAATCCGCCCACCAAACTTTACACTTGGCACAATGCAGTCAGGCAAGTACCGTTCTCCTGCCAACCGCCAAACCCAGACTCGTCCATTGGATTGCCAGACAGAGCAGCGGGATTCGTCACTCTAATGGAAAAAAGGGCCTCAGTCATGAAGGGGTTAAAGCACCCCGCTTTGTCATGTTACGTGGCCTACCACTTTGTGGCTGAGTTGCTGTTGTTCTCAATTGCTTCCACTTTATTATAATACCACTAACAGTTGACAGCAGAATGTTTAGTAGCAAGGAAATTTCACGAAACACCTGAATCCAATGATTCAGAAGGGTGTCCCAATACTTTTAGTAATATAGTGTATATCATCACTGCACCTCTACCTGGAATTGTACTCACCATTGACACCCATCATACCATAATAAACCTAAATAATAAAGTAAAACACAACAATGATTGTGGAAAAACTATAGGCAACCCTTTATTGGGTTTTTTTCAATTTAACCAATAAATAGACTTTAACTTTTTATTACCAAACAAAACCACTGTCAGCCGTTAACAGACCAGCATGCTTAGTCACTACGACACAAGCAGCAATAACTTACACCAACCAAATTACTTTAGTGACGCGCAGGACGCAGGGCTTAGTGACGCGCTGGACACAGGACCCACCTGAGAGTGACCCTGCAGAGCCCACCATAGATGCTGCACAGCCCATCTGAGACTGTCTATGGTGGGCTCTGAAGGGGTCTCAGGTGGGCTGGTAAGGGCTGCATCCCTCCCCTCCCTCCTTTCCTTCCTTCCTTCCTAGCTCCTCTTACCTGCACACATGGCCACGTCTGCCGCCGGACATGCCAGAAGTGACGTCACTTCCGACCAGTCCGACATCAGACGAGCAGCATTGCTGATGGGGCCCCAGCTTGTCTCGAAGCCGCTGGAGCGGCAAGGCTGGGGCCCTGCGCTGCTAGGCCTGCGCTGCCAGGCCTCCGCCTCCTTGCCCTTCTCCATCGGCCGATAGTCATGTAAGGGACCTGGGCGGGCCCCCCATGCTGCCTGGGCCCCTTACATGAGTATCGGCCGTACCCCCCTGATGGCTGCCCTGAGTATCGGTGCATCCCTAATTATTATACAGGATTTATATAGCGCCAACAGTTTGCGCAGCACTTTACAATATAGGGAAGACATTACAATCGCAATACAAATCAAGACAAGATGGTAAGGAGGACCCTGCTCCTGAGAGCTTACAATCTAAGTTGAATATAATTAGTTTTAAAAAGCACATGGGTGATACGGGCGAAAATCCCATGGGGCCACTTTTTTTATTTTGCTTTTGTGGCCCTAACATTACCACAATAAATGCTAAACACTTACAAAGGTGGAAATAGACTTTAAGCATGTATGACATGTAAAAAGAAAAAAAGCTCACAACCAACTAGTGCATTATTGTGGAAGAAACAATCTATTAAAGATAACAATGTTGCACTTACAAACCACAAGTGGGAGCTGGCAGGATGAATGCTGGAGTAAAATCTTTCTTGACTTAGACAAGATGTTGTCAGTGTACTGGGGGAACTTCATAAAATTGTCTGAAGGGAGATAAAAGAAAGCACACACCAGCAAACTGATCGTGCGTACCATAAAGACCTTAAATGAATAAGAAATATAAAATGCATTTGCAGCCAAAACTGGAACACTGGAGCTTGTCAGAGTTAGGAGTTCTGTGTGGCACTGGTGAAGATCGCTGTCAAAGTATACTGTTGCTGGTTGTAGATAAACAGTCCCAATTGTTCTCCTTTCTGTGTATATATCTCGGGTGAAGCGCTGCTGCTTGAAGATGGAGATGCAGGCTCGCCAAACGGAGAGGGGAGAGCAAACAATATTCTCCCACAATAATGCACTAAATGGTTTGTGCGCTTTTTTTCTTGTTACATGTTATATTGCAGTTCAGTCTCAACATGCTGATTGGTGCAGCACACCTGGTCTTTATTTCAGCATGTTTTAGAACTTCCTTTTTTATTATTGACAACTGGAATTTTTAATCGTATTTCCCCCCGGATTAGACCAGATCACTTGTGGTGCAATAGGCTGCCTTAACTCAACGCACATTAACTTGCTTGTGGTAAACGCACCACAGCAGACCTCCCTGGTGTGAATGGGCCCTGAGTAGCTTTTGTGCAATCTTTGCCACTTTGGGTGTAATGTTGGCTTCATCTGCGCGACTGCTTTCAGCTATGTTACAGATGCTCTGCACTTGACTTGGTAATCAAGAGTGTGTGTACTCGCTATTGTATCTTGATGGGAGAAAAAATAAGTGCGAGATTGCAGTCAGCATTGTATCCAGAGATACTTTTTTATACAGATCTTTCTCCTGAATTCATAATCCTATATTGTACATTTCAGAGAATGACCTAAGTTAACCTAATAGCTTTCCTCCCTGAGGCATCTAAAACAACGCCCTTCTCATTCCATTTACCAAGTTACAAATCGTTTATTTCATAGCACTGTTAGCTGGAAGGGTCTGCTGGAAGCATTTTTTTATTCACATTTTAGCAAGTGAAAGTTAACAGGAGTAAAAATTGTCCGTAGGAGGCAATTAAATTCCTTATGGAATTTTTGTAGACAATGGAAAGTGAAGACTCATTGGTTGGAGGTTAA
Source organism: Nanorana parkeri (assembly GCF_000935625.1). Classification (NCBI taxonomy): domain Eukaryota; kingdom Metazoa; phylum Chordata; class Amphibia; order Anura; family Dicroglossidae; genus Nanorana; species Nanorana parkeri. Next base: position 2,816,111 of record NW_017306442.1, on the reverse strand, counting down.
TCCTCCTGTCCCATCGCACTCCTGACCGGACAAAAACCCAAATCCAACTGGGTGGGTGCGGTAGTGACAACGGATGCCTCCGTAAAAATGTAGATAGATGAAAGTAGTCACTCGCACTCCTTGATATTAAAGTCAATGCTGTTTATTGACTGAGATAACACACATCTCCTTAGCGACGTTTCGAGACCATGCGGTCCCGTCCTCAGGCAAACAGAGCTGGTTGGAGGGGCCACAGCACCACTTTGCTTGTGTTTTAATAACCAGTCTTTATGACCATCTTCATTGCCTATTAAATAGATTATAGAACTTTAAGGAATGCAAATAGCATTTTCTGCACCTCTCTACTCCGTTGCAGCACGAATGGTGACGCAGAAAACAATTGTTTCTATGTGTCCTTGCGGAGACCTGCATTGCTCAGGTGCAGAGAGCATGCGCCATACACTGCATAGACTCTGCTCATTCACAGCATCTGACGTGCTGATGCCAAGGAGAGTGTAACTCCTGTGTGCATGTGCAGAAGTTACATAGTCAGTGGCCACCAAATGGCTGAAGAGGATGCTGGGTGGTGACGAAGATGGTGGCAGTGGGGGACCAAACATCAATCTGACAGTGCTAGAGAAAGGCACATTTGTAAGGTAAGTGTGCCTTAATGTGCACGTATGCTGTGGGCAAAAACGCACCCTTTACAAAGCGGTTTACTTGAACTTTAACTTGGGGGGTGACAGTTTCAGAAAACAATGCTATTCCTGGTGCATTATTTGGAAATTTCTACGTGGCTGCACTCAACATGAGCATGTAAGCTTAGTATATGTTTAAGCTATAAACAACACAGACCATTTTTTTTCTAGTTTCCTCCTTCCAGTAGTGTGTGGACGAGCTGGATAAAGCAGTCGTTCTGTTTCCCCTCTTTTTCTGTGCCTCTTGCTGTCCGGGTAATTTGGTCCTCTTGCACATTTCCTTTATGGATCCAACCTTGGGCACCTTTGTACATTCAGGAGCAAAGATGTTGGTTACAGTTGGCAATGAGTAGACCAGTTTGAAATATTGCAAACCGCATGTTTTGATAATCCTGAGTTCATGTTTGCAGATATGTCCAGCGTGCTGAGCATCACACAGTGTATGAACCATCAATGTCTGGATTCCTGGGTGTGATTCTCCACAGGTCAGCTGGATCTCCACAGGTCAGATGGAAATATGCAAAAGAATCATTATTTTAGCATTCTGCTGATTTGATCATCCTTAAGCTGGCCATACACTTTACAACCATCGCAAGACATTCGTCTTGCGATGGTTGTAAGCTAATTAAAAGCTTGTACGATCTGCCCATCTTGGACAGGCAGATCATACTTGCGATCATCGCAAGCCCGCCCCACTTACTGCAATGCTGAGCGGGCAATGCGCACACCGGCCCGTGCGGCACTTGTCTTACGAGCAGGCCACAAACCCGCCGAAAATCGTAAGATTTTCGGCTGGTTTTCAAACATGCTCGTAAGACAAAAGACTTGCGACCGTACAGTAGAAACGGTCGCACGCCTTCCATACACCTGCCGATTATCGTACGATTGCGGGATTTCCCGTGATTATCGTACAATAATCGGCAGGTGTATGGGCACTTTTACCCATAGTAACCAATCAAAATCCACCTCTAGATGTATATCCCTCACCTGTAACGGTCCGGTACAGGTGAAGAAAAAAACATTCACATATACTGATTTGAATGACCTATAGCAAACATGCAAGAGGCTTACCTCTAGCTTACTTTTTTTTTTTTTTAGATAGCTGATAAATTTAGAATCTTGTGAGGCTTGAGAAGGGTGTGTGCCATGACAAGTATATTTATGTCAGGCAGCAGTCATATCATGCATTCTCACGGTGCTTTTCACATGCACCTACAGAGGTGCTTATATCACGTCTTCAACAAGTGCTGAGGTTTGTTTTAATTGCCATTTCCCCTTTCCTTTGTAAACTTTTCACATATCCAGATTTTGGATGCAGTAAAGATGTGCAAAAATAAATCAATCGTGAGTTCTTGTGTATCATTGTTAATTTTAGTTCTGGAGGTGGAGAACCTTTTATGATAGTCTGATGGGGTCTCGGCCATCATCAGAACAGCCCCCCCCCCCCCCCGCTCTTGCGGTTTTTTAAGTTTCCT
>NW_017306442.1:2787549-2813593 GCF_000935625.1 Nanorana parkeri | reverse complement strand
TATTCATTTAAGTACCTTATAAAAAAAATTAACCATTACGTTAGAGAAAAATAGTTGCAGCATTAACGCTAAACCCCAGGCAAAACATCTACATATACAGATACAATATATACTGTACATGTCAGTTTTATTTCCCTAACAAAGGATTTCTATTACTGTCCATCCAGCTCTAAGATTGACACAGCTCTGTTAAACAGCAAAGCCCTGTCTGGCAGGACAGAAGACCTTATTTTTCTTTGCTGCAGTTAAGTTACACTCACTGGTCTAGTCCCTCCCCCAGCTTGTGACTGGATGGTAAAAAGAAAAGTAGTGGACTGATGAGCTCATCTCTATGTCACTCTGCTCTATCATCTACCTCAGCGGTCGCCAACTGGTGCTCCGTGGACCACTGGTGGGCCACAAGAAAATTTTGGTGGTCCCTGGGCTACTCTGATGCCGTGCAGGCTGGGCCGTCATTGAAGCGGCACAGAGGCTCCGGGGCTGCCTCTCAGTGACTCAAGCAGCGGCTGTCACAAGGAATGCGCGGCTCTCAGTACAGTGCGAGCTCTGCAGGAGTATGGGGCATCTCGTCAGTACCCGGACTGAGCAGGCTGCGGAACATAGAAAAAGTGAGGAGAAGCCAGGTAATAGTGGCTCAGTGTGGGGGATGGGGAGGCAAAGGGGTGGTTGGGGGCAGTGCTGAAGCTAGGGGGGCATGTGCCCCGGGCGCCGCCGGCAGGGCCAGTAGCAGATTTAATAGGGGGGAAACAATTAATATGATTACGGAGGGACCGCTCCCTCCCTCCACTAGCACTGCCACTCCTGCAGGCACACCCGCACCTATGTATGTATGTATGTATGTATGTATGTATGTGTATATATATATCTGACCTAGTTAGCATATGCCCCCCTCAAAAATTTAATAAATAAATAAATAGACACATCATATCCAGTGAGGGAGCACAAAGTTAGTGATCTGACTGACCTGGATCCTCAAAGCATATCCTTAATACAATGGAAAATTCTATATAAAGCAGCGTCTCTCTGTCCAAATAAATGGAAAAAGTATCTAAAGGAAAAGAGGGCGCTTCTAAGTTTAACCATCTCAATATGAAACACATGATGTGTATAAGGTTTTATTCATCTTGTAGATGGCTGTTTATGCACATATGTGTAAAACCGCTAATAGGTTTTCAGTATGCAGCTTGTACTTGCTCCTGCCGGCAGGTTCACCCGTATGGATTACCGATCCCAGTCAAATAAGAATGGTCTGGGATCTAACTTTGTTCAGGGTAATTTACAATGGAGGCAGAACATGTAGCCAGGCATACAAGGGGGCCCTATTTTGACATGTTTCGGAAAGGCTCAATTTCTTTATCAGGAAAACAATTTCAGCAGTGTCTACACAAAGGGCCATTATGTACCTTATGCTACAGATGCTGCTAAAAAATTCTTCTTGTTGACGGAACATACAGAAACGCGTTGAAATAAAAAAATTTCGGGAGTCTAGCTACATGTTCTGCCTACATCATAATTACCCTGTTGGAGTTACATCCAGGACGGTTCTTTTTTCACTGCTATCAACAAGTCACATTGGTGAACCGGCTCTTAGAAGCGATCTCCTGTACATTTTCCTTTAAACACTTGTTAGCACTTCAGCACATTTTCCTGTCTCCTTGTACTGCTTGTTTCTGTGCCAGTCTGTACAGGGACTGCAAGAGGCTGATACCAAGTTATATTCAGGTAATTGCACTGCTTGCTTTAAAAAAAACAACCCAAAAATGAATATTGAGTTGAATTATTTTGTGTCTTTTATATCTACCTGGAGTTCAGCTTTAATATACACCAAACATAACATTAATGAGCATTCATTTAATCACTGCATATTCTTAGCCAACAAGATACAAGCCAAAATAACTTGAAAGTGACACTAAACTCAGAAGTTAAAAGAGAACTATGGCCCAACCTCTCTAGAGGCAGAGCCAGCTGTGCCTGCCACCTCCCCCATTCATCCCTCCAGTTGGCGCTGGAGGGGGGAGTCTCTGCGGGGAGCGCTTACTCTCTGCAGGGAGATGATTGGGAACTGAGCGATCGGCGTGTATGTGATAAGTCACACGTTGGCTCTAATAAGGAGGATGAGTGCATTTCACTCTCCCCATAATTCTCCTTTAAATCTTAATAATACATTTAAGTACCTTAACTAATAACAAAAATGTATCTTATTTGTGTATCACTCGGCTGTAGATCCTCAAATCATCTCTGAATTCATGCTGACACTGTCCTTCCTTCTGGAGGGTGGCTACTTTTGTTCCCCAAGCTCCCTGTATGTTGTGAAGTAGCCACCGCTCCAAGCTCGCTCCCGTGATGGACTACAGGTTTAATATACTAATTTGTATTGAGATTGTAGTACATAACAGGAATGAGCTTGGAGTGGTGGCTACAATACACAGGGATTATGGGGAACAAAAGTAGCCAGGAAGAACAGTGTCAGCACCAATTCAGATTTGAGGATCTACAGCTGAGTGATACACAAATAAGACACATTTTTGATAGTTAAGGTACTTGAATGCATTGAACTCCTGAGTTTAGTGTCACTTTAATTATCACTAAGGGCTTGTTCACCCAAATGCAGACCAGATCTGCATGAGTTTCTGCACACACCATGCAGTGGGGTGTGCCGCGTTTTTGATGCGTTCCGGGCCGTTTTTGGTTAAAAAAAAAGAAATATTTTTTTTTTTAAAGTTTAGAATAGGTTTTCAGTGCGTTACAGGACGTTTGCATGCATTCCAGAGCAGGTAAAATAAGGCATGCTGCAGTTTTTTTTTTACATGCTCTAGAACTGAACGCTGCGGTGTGAACTAGAGCCCATAATACCATTGGAATACATTGGACGCAGTTTTGATCCGGTCTGTAACTGCTCTGCTCTGCTCCTGGAATGCACTTGGTGTGAACAAGGCCTTAATTCATAAACCGTCCTCAACTGAGAAGGTGATTTCATTTTATCCTGGTTAAGCTTTACAGCTTCCTGATTTAGCTACCTGCCCAATGGACAGAAATGATTATGTTGATTTATTGTCCAGTAAGCTGATTGGAGGCATTGAGCTGACAATGGGTTTCACAAAGTGCATGGTATCAATTAGGACATCCTGATCGTAAATGGTCATTCACACTACATAAAGTGAATATAGCCGCTAAATATTTTTAAATCCCTGGTGGAAATACAACCCCCCTATTTATATATGCACCAATTCTTCTCTTCTTTTTTTTAAAAACTACTACAGAACATTGAATAGATGGGGAAGAAAAATTCCCATATCAAAGGAGTTTAATAATATTTTTTTATTATAAATCAAACAGATGATATTTACTGTACCTGTGTAAGAATTGGTGGTAAATTATACACTGCCAGGCCAAAAAAGTCATCATCTGGATTTAGCTACACAAATGATCTGGGGTTGCTTCAGTTGGTTGGGTCTAGGTTCAGCAACGTTATGTCCCTAAAAAATGAGGTCAGCTGCCTACCTGAATATACTGCATGACCCTTATGGCATGGGCATATTCCAAGATGACAATGTCAGGATTCATCGGGCTCAGATTGTGAAAGAGTGGTTCAGGGAGCATGAGACATCATTTTCACACATGGATTGGCCGCCTCAGTCCAAACCTTAACCCCATTAAGAATATTTTGTGCTGCAGAATACTTTACACAGTGGTCCAACTCTCCCTTCATCATTATAAGATCTTGGTGAAAAATGAATGCAACTCTGGATGGATATATATGTGGCATTGCATAAGCTTATCAAAGTGATGCCACTGCGAATGGCGCAATCAAAGCTAAAGCGGTCCAACAAAACAGGGGTGTGGAATTCCTACCGCCGGATGCCTGGGCCATACAGTTTTCTACATTTGGCACTGCTTCCTGTAAGCAGGGCTAAATGTACAGGAGGGAAGCTGCCACTCATTTTGTACAAGTGATCTTGGCGATGCCACCGAGATCGCTTGTAATTAGCTTGCTTGTCCGTCCTTCCCCTCTGCCCTTCCCTTCATTGTCCGCCCCCACCTCCAGCCACCTCTGTCTCCGCTGGCCGCCTCCCTCTGCGTCGTGGTTATGGGGGTCCCCTGCTCATCTGGGGGACCCCGGACCACGTCAAAGTAGTTCAAGATGGAGAGTGGAGCATCCATTCTCTGCTCTGTTCCATGTGAACACTGAGACAGGAACTCTGTACTGGCAGCCTTGTCATCTCCTTCTCACAGGAGAGTCAGAACAGTGCTGTGCTACTCCTGTATTGGAGGTGACAGGTTTAATAAAGAGAACCTGTCACCTCAAAAATGCTATCACACAGGGGATTGTCAGCTCTAGTGTGATAGCAATAAAGTTAAGTGAAAAAAATTGGTAAAAAAATTATAAAATACTATTTTAACAAGTAAAAAATTATAAGATTATCATTAAAATAAAAAGTAAAAAAATTATTAAATTACATTTTTTAAAGTAAAAGATAATAAGAAATGTAATAAAATAAAACTGATAAAAAAGAAAAAATAATAAAGAAAAAATTTAAACCAACCTACTGCCCCCACCATCTGCATGCAAATAAATGCATCCATAGGGCATTATGTGTGTGTATGCGTTGAGTGCTGCAGCAGTGCTTTCTAACACACACAATGCGCATTAAAGGGTAGGTTCACTTTTCTAAGTAATTTGGGAAAATGGAATTACCTGCTGAAATCTGGCCCCCTCAACCCCCCACCCCGCTATACTTACCTTTTGGCGAATAGTCCTTCCCCTCCGCCGATACGGGTGCACTATTTGTACCACATAGTGCCGTCCAGTGCAGCCCTGCACCATGGATTTTGAATTTCATTCACAAATTGCAAGCACTCATTGGTTAGCGCAGTCACCCGACCTCACTGACCAAAGAGAACCGCTTCTTAGCACAGTTAATAATGGTTTTGTCATTTTTTTTTTCTTTTTGTATCAGGACAAGTAGATTGTCATGAGGGATCCCCACTTTAGTCCTTGGACATGTAGTTTTTAAAAAAATGTCCACACCCCTGCAAAATAAAAGTGTGTGACCAGGCAGTATATATGCAATAGTTTACAAATGGGACCATAAATAAGAGAATTCAGTATTTGGTGTCCAACATGACCACCAGTTTGGGGTGGAAAGACTGAGACTGCCCATAGAATAATACCTTTAGTTCACCTGTAAATTGCAGTGCTCAGGGATGACAGATTTTACATCCACATAAGAGGAGGAAAGGAGAACAGGTCGCTTGTGGCTTACTTCCAAGCACTTTACTGTGGCATAATGTTACATGCTGTAAAATCATTCAGCCAAATTCTTTAATGGCCTGTAACATTATGCTCTAATAAAGTGTTTGGGTGCAATTCTTAGGGCCCCACTCCTTTCTCCTCTTCTTATGTGCACTTAACATATAGGCCCCACTCAGTGGATCTTTGTTCCGAGTTCATGGGGCCAATCAAAGCTTCCAAGAGCACTGTCCCCACTAATGGCTTTCCTATGATTATCTTGGATGTTTAGAAATAAGGTTGCCATGACTGAAGAAATCATTCTAGACATGAACACGCTGTTGTAGAACATCTCAGTATTTTGCATCCTTTTTTTGAGCCTTACGAATTTCTCATTACCTAAAGTTAACTTCATTTTCCTTTTGAGTGGCAGAAAATTGTATTTTATTAGTTTAAAACTGACATTGAGAAAATAATTCTTCTAATCATTTAGAGAATTACAAAGCTGCTTAAACAGAACATAGACAATCCCTTATGGAATGTACTCAGTACATGGATACTGACGGGTTAGACTGTTTCTGGGGTTACTAGGACACTCATAATCTGTGTTCCAGGAATTTTTGTTGCGTGCATGGCACTCTCCACACTTTATCGTAAAACTGATCTGTAAGTTAGAGCTAAAGAATCTAGCTCTCAATACGTGGCACACATTTTCCACACAGATTTGGCTCCGGCTCTAGGGGTGCCTATAGCTTCTGTTGTTACACCACTTCATGAGCTGGAGTTGGTTGTATGCTCAGCCTCTTGCAGTAGTGTCTGAATCCCTCTGCTGACCTTTCGCCAATCTTTTACCTGTATGTAGACTCCATCAGTTCAATCCAGCAGGCTGTTCCCAAATAAGGACCAATCCAAAAGAAAACTGACAAGGAAAAAATCGACTACACATATGAGATGATGTCTTGCCTTCTCTGCAATATGTCAGGAGGTAAGTAAATCGGAATTGTTTAAAAGCCATGATGTATTGCTTCAGTCAGACAAAGGAAGCTTATCTACTGGAAGTGAGCATCAGACTCTAGAGCGGGTGTCCTCAAAGTTTCCAAACAAAAGGCCGGTTCACTGTCATTAGGACCTGACTGGGCCAGACTATGGCCAGTGAGAGAAGAAAATGCCTCAGCATTAGTGGTTTTTGGAAGCAAAAAAATGTTGTAGGGCCTGTGATCAGTGGGGCAGGGAAATCGTTGATGTCAGTGGAAGGAATAATGTCCCATTTCTAGTGTCAGAGGGAAGATTAGTGCTCTATTGTTGGTTTCAGTGGGAGAAGTTGTACCAAATCAATGGGGTCAGTGAGTGGAATTCTGCCTCAAGGGCCAGTTAAATGCAATCAAAGGGCCACAGTTTGGGAACCACTACTCTGGAGCACAATGGCATTGGACATTATTTATCAAAGTGTCAGACTTTCACTTTGTATTTTGTTTAACTGCTATTTACTAGTGTAGGTTTTTTTTTAGTACTGTCTACAATGATCTGATGCTAGTTGAGCATTAAAACATTAATATTCCACTAGGAGCCAGAGCCATGGGAGAAAATTATTTATTGCTGTGTTCCCAGCTGCTAAACCTTTTTTATATATTTTTTTTTTTACAATGTTTTCTCTCTCAGCCTTCTTGGATCAAAATGCTGGACAAAACAGTCATGTCTTTGTGACAAATTATAGCCAGACCTGCCCTAAACACACCCTGTGGTATGCTTACCACACCATCTGCACAGTGAGGCCCCTTCCTTTTTTTGCTACAGACAATGTAATTCTTACTATTTTTTTTGTTTATTCATTTATTAAATAATTTCACAAAGGGCTATATGCACATAAAAAAGCCACATAACATAACCTTATTGCAAGTTCAGACTTATAACATGCCTTCCCGTGAAAAACTTCTTGTATGTGGTCCTATATTTCCAAACTCACATGGAAGAATAAGAATATTATTCGGGTGGGGCCAATCCTAATTCTTAATATGTCATAGGTAAACAAATCTGAACCAAAAGTGTTTGTAGGAGTTATGTGTTGGGGAAACTATGAGAACCCAATGCTGTTGGCCAACAAAGTATATAGAGTGGGTTCAAACACAACATTTTTCAGCTTTTGAGGCCCTTGATATATACTTTCTTTCATACTGCAAGGCAATCATGCAAAAGTGTTAACTGTTATATATAATGATTTCATCGCCAAGTCATCTCTCCTTTTTCAATTGAAAATAGGTCTTGAAAAAATTAATACAGAGAACTGTTCAGAAAAATAATTGTGAATTATGACCTTCTATTTGTCAATGTCACATGTAGACTCAACACTCCCAGTTCGGGATACCACATTTCTTCCAGGTTAAATGATTGCCTGCATCATTTAACCCACTGTGGGCCCAGGCTGTCAGTGACACAACCTCTGAGGGGGAAGGGGGGGTGTCATCACACCGGCCTGCACTCAGAGTACTAATGCACAGAATTTTAGCACTGCTCTGTGCATCAGTAAGGACCACCCACCACTACCACCAGAGCAGAGGAGGAAGGACCTATGCCCTCACTGGACCAGCTACAAGAAATGTAATTTTTAGTTAAGCAAGCAACACTGTTTTAAATTTAAAAAAATTATGGGGTTGAGGCAGGGGAGGGTAAGGCTTCTTCGGGGAAGGGGGGAGGAGGCAGTACTGGAGTGTGGGAGTCTCACTCCTAGTAGAGCAATATAGAAAAAAATTCAATACTGTTGTTTTTTTGTTGTTTTTTTCACGGGATAATGTTGAGGTCTTGCAATTAAAAGAATTGTTTGTGATTTTTTCAATATAAAAACCTGTTGTATAACTAAACCTGTCATGAGAGACAGATTGCAGACTTCCTACTAAAAACAATAGTTGCCTGTTTGTTTTGCTGACCCAATGACTTCATTAGTTTGATTTACAGAACCAAGTAAGTAAGCCTAAGCTACCAGCATTTTCAGAAAGAGAAGTGAGCAATGGCAACCTCCTTGGTTTTAAGATATATATTTGAAGGTGTATATGACTGATGTGAATGTACAACTATGTAAATTGTCGACGCTATATAAATACCGGTAATACATTAATACATAACAAATATTTACCCCACTGTAATCAGACAGGGTGTTCAGAAGACATTGCTAGCTCTGCTGAATAATCTGACATTGCTTGCTCTTGATTTATGCTATACAGCTGTACACAGAGGTCATAAAGACAGCAATATAAATGTGCATGGCACTTGAAACGGTTTACCCAGGCAAGTTAGATTGTGTGATCCAAGATCCAGCCACATATTCAAGCTACTGATAATACATGTAGGTTAAAACGAATATGGCTTTTGACCAATCTAGTTTTGCATTGAATTTTATGATTTTGTTTTCATAGTATTATGTATAGTTAATTTTTTTGATTGGGAAGAAAAAGCTTGTGAATTCATCATTTTGTTATTTGATGTATTTACATTGCAGTGTGACATTTCTTATGGGCATGAGAGTCGGATTAGGACCAAACAAAGTCCTGGGAAGGTTAATGGCTTTACCCCTTACCCCCTCATAGGTCACCTCCTCTATGCACACCATCTTCACATATTCCAATAATATAGGAAAAAAACACTAATGTTTTCACCTCACAGGAGTCTTCGATGTTACTGCTTTATTCTCTGATAAATTAAATCTATTTTACCTTCTGTATTACTCTTGTATACCTTTTATTGACCGTAAACCTCTCCATCCTCTGTGGAATTCCTATGTACTCCAATAAATTGTGAGCTCTTCCATATTCTGTGTCCCTCTCTTACACCCTATTTCACCTTCCATATTGCTCCTGTATGCCCTAAGAGTGTAAGATCTTTCAACTTCTGTAACACTTGCGCATACTCTGATATTAAGCAGGTCAAGCTGCACTATCACTTTATTACACATACCAAGCCATATTGTAGGATGTTTTAAAAAATGTAAAACAGATTTATAAAATTGCCAGGATATATGCCTTAACCATAGTAATCTGTGGTCATCGGACAAGGGGTTCCTTTTTTTAAATATCCCTTTTCAGCTTCAGTAGTGCATAGTCCTCTCTACCGCATAGACATGCACTCATGTTATGACATGTTCAAATGTGGGCCCAGGGGTTGTCACGGTCATCCCTTGCTTGTAGGAAGTGGGTTGAAAGATGTTGGGCATCATTCAATCCAGAAAAGGAATAGCCTGCAGGTTCAAAAGAGGATGTGGAGGGAAACACTGGAGCCACATGGGACTTATTAGTGTATTGGATTTTTCTTTTTTTTTACATTGCGGTGGAGGGGTTTTAAGGGGCCCACATAACTGACATTGAAAGAAAAAAAAATACCCGTCTTAAAGTACATCCCCACCTAATTTCCCTCTTGCTCCTTTACGTGTCCTTTTGAACAGTGAATCAGCAAGGGTAACATGGGCAGCAAGTCTCTATAACGTTTTGTTAACCCCCAGTGGATCTGTGCCAGTAAATAATATACTGCATATAAAGAAGGATCTCAAGCTGTAAGTAAAAAGATACAGTTACTAAGAGCAACATATCACAATGGTAAATGATTTGTAAGCATGCTTACTGAATAAACATACCAGTGCGGCAGCAGCTCCACGTTGGGGTTGCTGTGAAAAAGCCAATGGCATCTCCCTCTGTATTCATGGTATGCTGATTCAGATTTTCCTCCCTCTCTGTTCCAACAAATCTGTCATAATAGTGACCTATTTCTATTTTGCCTCTTTTATTCAGATTGATCATTGCTGATTGTGTCCATTTTAGCTGGGCATGTACAAGGTAATTACACATAACATGGAAGAATCAGTCGATGTTTTGCACCTCTTGCTATTATTAGTTGCTGTACATTTTGTACTAACAATCTAATTATGTAGAAGTAAATGTGGAAAGAAAACACAGGATACAGCATTTTTTTAGAGGAGTCCTTCGAAAACGGCTGGCTCCACAGTGCCAGTACCTATCACCACTATATTTTATGCATACAGTAACACTTATGAGTCTGCATGCATATAGAACCATCCAACTTAATAACTCTTTCAATTCTGGTGTGTGGGGAGCACTTGGTCGCCTCCTCTTCTACCCCGGCATACAGGCCCCCTTAGTGAAACAACCTCCAATTGTAAAACATAAAGTGTTTATTGTGTAGTCAATTTGCCTAGTGGTGTTCCTTCAGAAAACTACTTCCATTGACTGAACTAATAACTATATTGTACACAATGTATTTTATTGTCATAATTTTTACAATATCTTATAATACAAATGATACTTGTGGTCAAGAGTGTAAACACAAAGCTAATTTGTTGTTGCATTCTCACTTTTTATGAGTGCTCAGTTGTAAACTTGTTAGTTAAAACTGCTTAAATTGGTCCATATGGGTAGATTCAACCATGCATTTATTTTAAGGTTAGTTAAACATGACAGCTTATCTTTGTTGATTTTACTGCCCAATAGCAGATGGCTTGCACTTAGTGAAGTGAACCAGATAAAAAGAGCAATATTTGCACTTAATAATGGTCAATGTGGCACTGTGTTCCCCAGCAGTATAGGTGAAATCTCTCTATGGAGCAGCAGATGGATCGTGACTTACAGTATTTTCTGAAGTGCATTCAGAGTATATATATATTGTGTAAATACACCTACTTCTCTATCCTTCTTCTATATGGCTTGAGTGAAGCTTCTCTGCTTCATGTTCCATTGCTTATTTTGCAAGTAGTGTTAACCCTGTTGTGGCCTGATTGGTACATTTCATTCATTTTCTTCAATACCCTGTTCCTTTTGTCCAAACACAAACCTACCTTCTAACTAATAATGGCTTGGGGCAGCTTTTACTATCCTGAAATTTGTTATGGGCCTTGTTATTCATTTTAAAAACAATGGTATTTCTAGCCAGCTTTGCAGTAATGTGAAGATCATTATGTTATAAATTAGGAGAATGTTATTCCCTGAGGAAGCAGAGAGGCCAAAACCCAGTTCAGGATTTATTTGATGTGCTGTTTTTATGAATTTCTTGTGAGTGTAACAAATTGGAACTCCTAATAGTGTCGATGCATCTAGGTCTAGGAGTTAAATGAAGGGGGGGGGGGATTATAAGTGCGGAGGCTTGAGGAGCTGGATGAGTTGGTAGGAGAAAGAGGCCTGTTTATAACAAGTGAGAGGGCATACACTATTGTACTGTATGAATGGGAGGGTAGAATGAAGCAGTTCTACCCCATTTGACTGGTGGTGAGAAACACGTATACAGCTGGATGTAAGAAATGGATTGTTGTAATACAGTAGTTTGGCCACTGCTCCTGAAAGTGTTTGTGGCTTATGAACTTAGTAACAGCCAGTTGTATTGAAGACAATTTGGGGAATTAACATATAGTGGCGCAGGCACAAAGGAGGTTGCAAACCCATTTGTTAAATGGTTGCGTCAGACACCGCATCGAGTGCAGGGGAGCTGCACCTACTTGCACTGTGGTTGATTTACTAAAAAAGTAGAGCATGTTTACTTTGCAATGTGATTTTTTTTATGTTTTTGCTTAGTAAGTGAGGTAAAGCTAAGTGAAAATTACCTTTCCAAATAATATCAAGTCATATTCAAGGAAAAAATAAAAAAAAGCAGGATTGTTGCTTGCACATGATTAAATTGAAGTCAGCATGTTGGTGCCCTCTGGTGGTGGGTTGTTAAGCCAGTTCGTTGCTGGGGGCCCACAAAGAAAATTTCAAGATGGTGGGTCTGAGATCCCAAATGTCATCCATCGATTCTACACCTTCTCAGGTTCCATACTTAAAGCTGACCATACACCTATAGATTTTCGATTGGAAATTTTCGTTGCTGCCAAGAACCCTCGTTCGATTGTACCCCATCATGCACAGACCAGTGTCAATTTCGATAATCGTTCGTTAGCAATACCAACTCACCGAATTTTGTCGATCGACAGAACAGATTTTCGTTTGCGCATGTGCAGTGTTCTTGCTGCGATTTGTTTTCGTACGAAAATGCCACTAATCCATCGATTTTTGTTTAATTCGAAAAAAGTTTTCCAGCCTCACCCTTTGAGAAAATTTGAGTTAAAAAAATCGTTGGTGTCTCATCAACTGTTCCATAATCGTTCGAAAGACCATTCGTTGAGGATTTGCAAACGAAAATCAAAGAGTGTATGGGCACCTTTATGATGACTCACTTACAGTTTATTTGAGAGGCTTCTTCTTTACCAGTAGTTACAGGTTAAGTTCATCAGGGACTCTGTTACATACCTAGGGCCCATATGGATGGTGGCTCAGATGGTGTGGCCAGTGCAAAACCTTCCTGATCACGACCACTAAGAGACTCTCCTTCACCAAATCGCCACTCATCTCCAACCCGAACCAGCCATTTTATTCACACTCCCCAGGTATTTACTGTGCCCATGCATCTGTAAGAGAACCCATGACCAGTTCAACATTTATTTCAACAGCAACATTCCCACCTGGTTGCTGGCTGCTAATAGTTTTCACTAAACATATCACCAAGAGAATTCCTGGTTTGAAACTGTTTACTAAATTAAATGCAATTGGATATTGCATAACTACAGTTCAAAATTATAGAACAAAATGTCAAAAACATGGTAAAGGTTGCAAAACATTGCTGAACAATTTTATGTCTCTTTTTTTTTTTATTTGCTAGGTAATCAAGGAGGGGTGAAGTAGGGCCCCAATGCAGTGCATAAGTCTCACTCAAAACTGTGGGTACTCTCCATTGCCTCCGAACTAGAGGCCTGAGGCCCCAAAAGAAAGTGGACAGATGATCTATTTCTCAATTGCACCGTTTTTACATTACTGCTATAAGGGCTCTCATTAAAGGGCATTTCACCTCCATACAAGTCACATCCATGCTCTATATAGTGTTGCAAAAGTTAAGCCTTTTTCCTATTATTCTCTCCTCCTCCCCTGCCGGGTCCGGCCTCCTCCACCGCCGCTGCTGGCTCTCATTGACTCAGCAGCGGCTCTGGAGACGAACACACTGCTGCACAGATTACGGTCAGTGATCTGAACAGCAGCGCATTCTTCTTCAGAGCCGCCAGTGAAAGCCGCCAGCAGAGGATGCCATATCAACCCAGGCGGTCTGCTCGGCCGTGCCCCACTGTGCCCCGGGCCCCATAGCGGCCGCCTGGGTCGCTATGACGATTGTTACGCCACTGATTCCAAGCCTCCCCCATCTAAATGCAAGACCCAAGGAAAGGGAGGGATAGCTAGCCCATGCTGGCAGCAAAAAAGGACAAGGAAAACCCTAAAGGGGATTAAGACCCTGTTACAAGCATAACTTCACCTAATTCACTAAGCTAGGTAAAAATGTAATTTACATAAAACATGCCTTGCATACTAGATTCAGCTATTAGTGTAATGTGTGTATTTTTGGTATTTTTTTTTAACGCTGGTTTGTCTGTGTCCTGGTAGGATACAGTACAATAAGCTGCAGGCAGAAAGCAGCAGACAGCCATAGCACACAAGTTGGGAATCCCTGTCGCCGATCTTTCTCATTCATCACAGACAAATGTAAAGTTTGCACCTTTGCTGCATGCTTTAAATTGAAAGCAAAGCTATTGGGTCAAGTGCTTGGATTTAAATATACTTGAAGAAGATAAATGTCTTTGTAGGAAATTAGAAAAAAAAGGATTGATCTTGGAACACCTCTATATGAGCTCATAACAGAGAAGGGAGCGCTGTGAACCAGGGGAGTGAAGAATATTTAGGAAGTGGAACTAGTGACCTGGCAGATGTCCAGCATAATAAGCAGAGGGCTTTAATTGGCAAAGAACAGGCCATGAGTTTTTTTCTCACTGCACTACTGTGTGAACAGATGTCTTTGTTTAAATGGTTTGGGGAGCAACAGTGTGGAGAGACTGAGTCATCTGTATATACAAATTACATGCTAACAAAATGCTGTGAAGGTATCAGTAGCCGAACCGAGAATTCTGCTATGAAGCCTACTTATTTAAACAGAGTGCTATGTCAGTCATGGATATTTTTACCTCCCCAACTGTCCCTCATTTGGAGGGACTGTCCCTCATTTGGACCAAATCTCTGTTGCTTTTTCTTCCTCAGATGTCCTTCTTTTTGGTCTGATGTACAGATATCTATTAAAAGGTTCTATGTAACTACTAGACATGTGCACTGCCAAAAAATTTGTTTAGTTTCGTTTTAAATTCGTATTTGTGTTTTGTTTTTCGGGATTCGAGTGTGAAAGTCAATTCGGATTCGGAATTCGGACGAAATTAGTTAGCGGTAGTTCGTTCGAACGTTCGTTTTCGTATCTTATTCGTTTCGTTCGTTCGCAGCAAAGTGACATTTGAGGGGGGAAAAATGTTTTTCTCCTCTAATGTCACTTTGCTCCAACGAACGAAACGAATAAGAAACGAAAACGAACCGAATGTTCGAACGAACTACCGCTACCAAATTTCGGAAACGGAAATTCGGATTCGTTTGCATTCGTTATATCTGTAATTCGGAATTCGGATACATCCGAATGTCCGAATTTCGATTCGGAACGAAACGAATCGCACATGTCTAGTAACTACCAACATTGTTATTCTGCACTAAAACCTTCATCTTATCTTACCCCTCTGCTCTGGCTGTGGAATCTCTTCTCGGTATCCTTGCATCTAATGTAAGTTAATGGACCTGCATTAGATGTGATGGCATCAGCAGTCCTTAGACCGCCAAGGCAAATGGGAGAAGAGGATGCGGGGACCGTCTAACAGCTTGGCAGGACCGCGGATCAGGTGAGTAAATCTGCTTTGGATTTCTTAGAAACTCAAGTAGAAGACTGCTGAGAGGGAAACAGGTTGTGAAAAGAAAACATTTCTTTATTTATTGCATAATCTCATGTATACACATACAGTAAGTGATAAATAAAGGAGAAGAGCAGTTCCTATTGACTTGACCTTATGGACCAACAGGAAGGTGCATTCCTTGTCCCTCTCTTTATCTGAATTATATCCGTGTTTCATCCACCGCTACCTTTTAACTGTGGAAACAAACAAGAGAAAGGAGAAGTGGTTTTATATTTCTTGAACTATATTTGGATTACTCTGAACATTACATGTGCACATGCCCCTCTGTTGCTGAATTTTTCCACAATTATTAATTGAAGGTGGCTGGAAACAGGAACCAGTATAAGAAAGAAATTATCATTGTTTGTATATGTTAAGGTGGGTGCTGCGCCACTTACCCTTCTAGGCACTGGTCCGCAAGTGCTGGTAAATACAGCCATGCTTATAGGGCCCTCCTGATAAGTGTTAGCCCATCGCATCCTAGGCAATGAAATTGGTTAAACATGTGCAGTAGGCCAGTTGACCTATAGGCTATAGTGCCCCAAAAGGAATCTATATTGCCCTTGTCCTAGCTTTAAAGGTAAAAACCTCCTATTTAATTAATATCTCTTAGGCTGGGTTCACACCTGAGCGTATTTTTTATGCTCGTTTTTCAGCTCGTTTTTTTGCGTTCTTTTTGCGTTTTTTCATTCAGTGACACGGTATGTTTTTTTCCTTTTATTTTCTCTATTTTAAAAAAAGATTTTTTTTTTTGTTTCACTTTTAAACTTCCCGCCGGCTCCGCCCCCTGCGACGCGGCCGCTCGCAAGGACGGAAGCCGGCAGCCGCCGAAAGACACAGCGGGGATCGCGGACAAGGTAAGACCTGTACGCTGCATTCCCGAGTGTGGCTCCGGGTTACCGCTTTGTTAACCCCAATCCACACTCGGGAATACCGATGGAAACGCACAACAAAATGCCCCAAAGAAGCTCCTGTACTTCTTTGGGCGTAGGGCGTTTTGCAGCGCATTCCTACGTGCTGTAAAACGCCCAGGTGGGAACCATACCCATAGGCAATCATTGGTTTTCACATGTTGAGCGTTTTACACCGTGTAGGAACGCGCTGTAAAACGCCCAGGTGTGAACCAGGCCTTAGTTGTTTCCTTTTTCATCTGTTAAAGATACCATTGAAAACATTTATTTTTGTTTGATAAGTGCACAAAATACCTGTTTATCTTTCCAGAAATCTTGTCAGCATTGTTTTGAGGACTACAGAAGTAGAACCATCTATGTAATGGAGGGATTTCAGTAGTCCTGTCCTGTTTCTGTTGTCCTAATACAGTAAGGTCAGTGAGCACTGTTCCCCCTTGGACAGGAAGTATATTACAGGAACATTCACCCGGTAAAAGCAAAAGGGTAAAAAAAAGCCTGAAAAGACAAAACTAATGCAGTCACATTTTTAAGGAATAGTCATTTGAATATACATCTAAGGACTAGTAACCTGCAGTATATTATGTTTTTGTTTTTGTGTTTAGATACCCTTTAAAAATGCTCATATATTTTTATGATATGACTCCAAAGGGTTGATTTACTAACCTTATAAACACACCACGAACATGTATACACCTCTGTAGTGTGTTCCCTCCCAGCATGATCTATGGGTGGAATCTAAACACCTTTGTAGTGTGTACACACCCAGCAGGTGTGTTGTGCAAAGCCCTGCATGAATTTGCAAGGTGATCTTGTGTAAATTAGCTCTATGTTGTGTTGCTTGCGTTGATGAATGCAGGAATGTAAATGCATGAGCTAACCATTTTTGTCTAAACTGTGAAGCAGCATTATATATGCATCATGTGCATGGTTTTTCCATATATGGCATTAGTGGAAATATGCTTTTAGAGACTTTTTGGTTGATAAATACGTTTTGCTGTGTAAAAATCACACGCACCTAGTGCGTGCGTGTGTTTAGGTTAGTAAATCACCCCCCAAGTGTCTGTGAACTATCTACTGAGACTCTAGCTATCGGTTTGCCATTGTTTTGGAACCTAAAAAGTGTGGGACCCAAAATATTTGTTGAATGAGCATCTACTTTTGCCATTCAGGAACCCCCAAACTTTCTTGTGGAATCTTTAGGGTTCTGATCTGACAGTTGTTTCTCCAGGACCCAGGTGATACCACTCTTTAGTGGTAATAGTACCCGTACAAATGACCATTTGCCTAGTAAATATAAAGCTCTCATAAGAACTGTATCTTAATGCAATCATCAGTGCATGTTGGCTATCAGTAGAACACAATAGGGGAACACAATATTGTTCAATTTTTTTCTCTTGCAATTGTTTTCAGCCTATGGCCAATTTTAATAGGCTTGTGACAAAGTTATTTGTATTGTATAACAATTTGACACAGATGTGGGTGATTTAGATAAGACCTTACCAACATATAATACAGTTAAATCAAAGGTGAACTCCACTTTTGTTAAAACAAAATAATATAGCATATACAATCACTACACAAGTAATTCTTTAATTTAGTGCTGTTACAAATACCTTTCCATGTCAAGGTGCAACTGTAATTTTCTAAAACTGGCAAAAATTCAATGTAATATGGCAACCTAGAGGCGTTCTGTATACCTATGGTGTACAGAATGCCCTTCAAAATATAATTTCCTGCTTGTGTGATTGGCTCACTGATTTTCTTAGACATCTGCATGAAGATACAAATAACATTTTAGACATCTAAAAATACAATTTTACATAATATTTAAAAATAATTATAGCAGCAGATTGACTAGAGGCAGGCCAGGATATATGGAAGCCCTACAGGCTGGATTGATACAGACTGCTCCATGTTTCCTGAAGTCAATTTTTTTCCCTAGGTTAGTATTCAGGGTAAAAAAAGAAAACCAGTCCACCCTCTTACCTGCAAATTGGGAGAAAGAGCTAGGTCAGTCTCCCTCACTTACCGAGTAGGATGACATATGGTTGGCCGCATCAAGGTGCTCATCCAACATTTACGCCACAGAATTTTTTTATCTTCTAATAGATTTGTGTAGAGTACCCACAAGAATGGCCTGAACTATTTCTGGTTATTCTCCTGCTTTCTCTAATGCCAAGATTCAGGCTCCTATGTGCAAATTTGGTAGAAATGCTTGGTGAGCAGGTGATTATGGGTGCTCTCTTACCGTCTTGTATCTACCTTATTGGGTTGTCCCTTCTCAATTGATCCCTGGAAAGACTCCTTTAATAAAAAGCCTTTCACTTGCACTAAACACGAGATATGTTTGCTTGCATGTGTTTTCACAACAGCTAAGCAAATTGCAAAGGCCTAGAGAAAACCTTCCATCACATTTGATGAACTGAAATCCTGTTTACGGTTTAAAAAAGACTAACCTTGATTCAAAGAATTCACAGAATTCCTAAATGTTAAAAAAAAATGATGGCTCTACATGCTACTTGCACTGCGTTATGCCTGATCCAAGCTGTCCCTCTTTATACTAACTTATACTTAGGACTACAGTTGGCAGGTATGAAGCTGAATTTCAGCCCTACAAATAAAGCAAGACAGATGGAGTTGGCACCCCCATAGACACAAGAATGTTGCGAGAATGAAAATAAATAAGATAATATGTGATGTTGGTGACATAACAAAATAATTTTCCTGTATCATAATGAAAGATGTGTATTATACAGTATATGCATAGCCAGGTACATTTCATGAAAGCTGAAATGTATTTTACCCGACCATGATAGCCATTTAGTGTCATATGTATTATGGAAAGTGTAGTCTGGTCTCTTCAAACAAAGATGATAATAATCTTCTAATTTCCAATTATTTGACATGGGAAATGGTTGTGGAACATTCTGTTACTCTTCTGCTTGTACTGTGTTAATGTAGTTTTCATTAATCTTGTTCTGGCAAATCCTCTGACATAAACCATGCAACATGCATCTGTTTTAGTCCTCTGTTTGGGATTGATGTTCTCTAGTACTTCAGACTTGACTATGTACTATCTTTTTACTGAGATGCAATTTTATCGTTACATCTTTTTTCCTGTTATAGATTTCATGCTGAAGATACAAGTTACAGATACATTGTGGCTGATGATTACAGCTGTTTAATATTGCTGCGTTGTGTCCCTGCTAGAGGCTGAACCTGTTTTATTCACTTATATTTTGTGCTTGCCTACAGTCTAAGCATCTTTAAATGTACAGCTTTGTCTGAATTGTCTTCAGCTTTCCATTAATAATAGGGTTAGTGAAAAAAGGGATTAAAGGCAAAGTCCAAGAAAAAAAATGTGCATTTTACCTGCAATCAGTGGATTTTGGATACAGTGGCTCCTGCAGATTGTTCCTTCAGTCCAGTGGCAGGCAGGACGTGTCGCTTCTTCATTCACAGATCCTGTCAAAGGATTTGTTAATGGATGACCTGGAGCCACGCATAGCTGCATCAATTTAAATGTATACAGAATCCTGCAGGGTGAAAAACCCCAGGATTGTGGTAAGGTGGTGAGTGGTTTGAGGATGGGGGGCTTGTTTGTGACAATGTTTCCCCTCAATATGGGTGTAACATGACACAGGGTTTTAAAAGTAAACTTAGGCTTTAACGGTATTTTCCCTCAAAATAGATTCCCTCATTATGAGTGGAGGGGCACACTCAGTTCAATAATAGATTTTACTTTCTGTTTGCGATTGTACTTTCTGTTTTGGAGAGATTTCCCCATCCCTCATCCTATCTCTGTCACAAGTTGAGAGATACATAGTCAGCTAAATTCCTTGTCTTAATCCTGTCCCTTCTTTACTGTATATTCCTGTAAAGAACCACTAGATCAGTGGTTCTCAACCTTTCTAGGGCCGGGACCCCTTGGTAACATTTGCCAAGTTGTGGTGACCCCCAACAGTAAAATTTAGGGATGACGCGGCTGCTGCAGCGACATCTGGCGGCGTGGCGGGAGAACTGACACTGTTGCGCTAGGAGAGGGCTGAGGAGGACTCTTACCTTATTATTGTTTATTTTTTTTATAATTTTCTTATTTTTTAATAATTTGTTTCTTATTTCTTTTTAATCGCTTTTTTATTTTTTAAATTCTTTTATTTTTATTTCTTTAATAATTGTATCTATTTTTTTTCCACTTAACTTCATTGCTATCACACAGAGGTAACAATCCCCTGTGTAATAGCAATTGGAGGTGAGAGGTTCTCTTTATTGACCCTGCCACCTCCAATACAGTTGTTCTAGCACAGCACTGTGCTGGAACTTCTGTGACAGGTGAGAGGGGAAGACTGCCATCCCCTCTCACTGTGCACACGGAGCGGCAGGTTAAAAAACCCTGTCGGAAAAAAATAACTTTCTCCTGGAAAGGTTTAGTCTGCTCGATGAGAATTTTTTTTTTTTTCTGACTGACGGCGGGACCGATGTCAGAAAAAAAAAGAGCAGAGAAAGCGCTTCTCTTCTGGGTGGCCAGAAGCCCCGAGGCGACCCCTGGCAAATCGTCATTCGACCCCCGGAGGGGTCCCGACCCCCAGGTTGAGAACCACTGCACTAGATGGACGGAAACCAGTATCCTGGAAAGCAGGGCTGACTCTGCATTGTGGTAATATGAGGCAGGACTTGTTTCCCTGGATTTGTAATATTCGTTTGAATAGTTAAAAAAGGGATCACTACACATTCAAAGTATTTGTTTCAACTTCTCAAAAAATTTCATGTGTGTGTATAAAGTGACCCATGGCTCTTAGTTACAGTACTGTCTGCCAAAAGCATTAATATACCTGCCAACTGTGAGAATGATAAAATTGAAAAGGGAATGAGACATATTTGGACAAGCAAACCCTTAGGATATAACAAGCCCACTTATATAGGGCAGCCGTCATGGCTCGCTCCGCCCATTTGACTTTCTCAGCTGTCAAATACTACATAGCATTCGTGAACTCCTGAATGCCATTCGGGTCTGTGAGGCATTCGGAAGTTCCCGAATGCTATGTAGTATTTGAAGGCTGAGAATGTGAAATGGGCGGATAAATGTGAAATGGGCGGGCAATAACTATTTTATTTAACCCTTTAGTGAATGGGTAGGGGTGCAAGTACCCCTTACTCATTCACAAGGGGGGGGGCATCTGGGTGCCCCCTTAAAGGGGTACCCCGCTGCAAATAAGCCCCTTGCCCGCAGACCCCCCACAACCACCAGGTCAGGGTTGTGGGGAAGAGGCCCTTGTCCCCGTCGGCATGGGGACACCCTCCCAATGCCGAGGGCACGTGGCCTGATAAGGCGCAGGGAGGGGGGGCGCTCGATTGTCCCCTCCCTTTCCTGCCCTGCCGGGCCAGTGCTCGGATCAAGGGTCTGGTAGGACTGTTCGGGGGTACCCCACATTTTCCCCCTATTTTTGGGGGTTTGGGGTTCCCCCTAAAATTCCTACCAGACCTAAAGGGCCTGGTATGGATTTTGGGGGGAACCCCACACACTTCTTTTTGTTTTAATGGGGGGGGGGGTCCCTCCTAACATTCCTGCCAGACCTAAAGGGTCTGGCATCAATTGAGGGGAACCTCACACTTTTTTTCCCCCTCTTCTGCAGACTGTAAAAAAAAAGTTTTTTTCCCCCTCAAATGTCATTTTGCTGCAACGAACGAACAAACCGAAAACGAAACGAACTTTCGACCGGACTACAGCTAACAAATTTTTCCGAATCCGAAAAACTAAATAAAGCAAGATCCGAAACGAAACACATTTTTTGCCAGTGCACATGTCTACTCTATTCTCACATTTGTAAAATATTTAGCCTGATCTAACCAATTATAGAATTTTTTGGTCTAACTTGGCAATGCGTGGACACATATATTGACCCCATTTAGCCTAAACCGTTGAGTTATTTAGGGATAATATAGTTTTTTATGCTGATAACAATCTCTAAATTTTTGGCCTAGATGGTATTATTAAAGTAGATCAATTTTAGGGCTTGAAAACAATGTCAGATTTGTGTTTAAATTTCTATTTTTGCCTCGTTGGGAATAAACACCAGGGACAGCTCCCTATTTCTCAGTTCTGTCTTATTGTACAAGGATGCCAATTCAAACAAAAGTTTTCAACATAAATAAATACAGGTAAGTGTAGAATGCCACATCTGTACACTCCCTGCTGTGCTGTTTTATTCAGATCCGGCTATCCTTTTGACCCAGATGTTATCAGTTCATTTATATATCAGTTTCACAAAGATTTTCCAAAATACTTGATGTTATATTTCTATGGAAAAGGATATCTGTTTTAGTACCCATGTAGTAGACACAAGACTCATGCTGTCATTTTGTCGCTACTTTTCTTTTTACTACAATCTTAATTAACAGCCTCCCAGCAGAGGCGACCAGCTCAGGAATTTGTTTTAAGAATGGTCTTGGGATTTTGGAATTGTGGAGGAAATAGCAGATATTCACCATTGTTCTTCTTAATATTTTTGGCACTTGGTCTTACACCCTAAGATTATATTATCCATGTTTGTATGTTCGTGCTTCCTTAGCTCGTTTGTGCCTTAAGAAACTCATCCTATAATCTAGAAGGCGCAGAGCACACATTTGTAAGACTTTTAATACCGGTGAAAGATAAAGGGTCCCTCAGCAACCATACGTTTTGGAGATCAATTTCCAAAAAGACTGAAAGAAAATAAAGATTCAGTGTTAATTAAAACTTTTCCAAGTGCCTAACGCACTTGCCCCCTGTATTTTATGTTGTTGCTTTTACTTTAATTTAGGTGTTTTCTGGTCAGTCACATGATTTGCTAGGTCCACTTTCTCTTTGGGATCTCCTGGTGGTGGGCAGCCCTGGATGATGCAGAGAGTGGTACTAATGGGATAAGATCTGCACCGCACACTTCATCAATACATTGTGAGGGCAGGTTGCTGTGCTTAAGGGTGGGTCCATGATGCCCCTCATTTTTACATTTTCCTGAGTCTTATGGGTTGAGTGATGAGTGTCATTTAACCCAGCTGAGGATATCTTGTGGGGAGGAAGCAATACTGCAAAGGACAGCTTTGGACTTAAGGTGCCTATTACAGCCAGAGTTGCATTTTTTTTATTCAGGGGTGTATATATATATATATATATATATATATATTAGTGTGTGTGTGTGTGTATAAAAGAATGTAAATATGTAGAATAAGATATAAAATATGAATTTTAAGAAAATAACTCCAAACCATTATAGTTTCCCTGTAACATACTGTATTTAGGCAGGCACATTTGCAAATAAAGGGTTTTTTCTTTTTTCTTCAGCTGTTGTGTTAGAGGTGCACTGGGGTCATTAAAGGTCTGGCCAGTTTAGATTTCCCTCTGTTTCCTAGTAAACTTGTGGGACCATGAGGTGCTCTGCATACACAGTCATAGAAAAAAAAAAAAAGTTGTCATTTTGAGCATTCCTATGGATTTGTATAATCCCTTAACTAGCGTATAGTTAGCCAATAGGAATCAGGTGGGAGCACCCATGTCTTGAGGGGTTCCAGTGTTACTTTTCATAAAGCGGGGAAAATATTACTTCTCATATAGCGGGGAAAATATTACAACATGTTCTCCATCTCTTCCCTTCGGCCATTTGTTTTTGTATATGCCTCTGGGCCCTTTGTTGAAGATATGTGGTGATAAGACATAGTAATTAGATATAATACTTTTATGATATATATGTATAGATAATAAACTTAGGGCTGTCATTTGCATTAAATCAACCAGGTATGAGGAGCAGCTCAATCATTCATTTTTATTCGTATGTCTAATATGCAAGTATCCCTTTAAAAGAGACATAAAGGCAAACGCTTTTTTTTTTGTCTTTACCAAATTCTGCATATTCTGAATATATACACTGAGCTTGGAAGGATCCCAACAATATTGTCTGGATTCACCCGGGTGCCTGATTGATAGCTGGCTCTGCCTCTCTAGAGCCATAGCCAGCTGGGCCTAACCCCTCCTCTGTCTCTCCCTTTAGTGAGTGCTGGAGGAACAAAGAAGGGAGGATGAAATTCCTGGAGTGGGGGGCGGTAGACTGACAGTCATTACCCTCTGCTGGAAGCATAGACCAAAAGAGTAGTGGTTACATCAGGGATGTCAAATCCAAACTTGCTAAGGCCCATGCTGAGGGTTGTGAATAAAATAAGGGGCCATACAGAAAAAAAAAAATTAACCCTGCTGTTTGCCGCAGTACAAAGCTCGGGCCTACTAATCATTATACGACAGTCCTAGTTTCCTTGTAGTGAGGACACTACAAGTGTCAACAGTCCCTGTCCATTAAATAGACAGGGACTGCTGACACTTGTAGTGCCCTCACACACAGAGCACCAGGATTGTCATATAATGGACAGGGGCCCTCACACACAGTCAGTCACATATACACACAGCGGGACTCACTGGAGCTGCCGAGACCAGAGGCAGAGGCGAAGAGGAAAGTGCAGGCGAGGAGAAACCTGTGGCCCAGGAGGAAGCTGCAGCCTTGGAGAAACTTACAGCCGAGGAGGGAGCTGTGAGGTCCTCAGAGGGCGGCCGGCTAAATTGCTGCTCCAAGTTTTTTCTGCCTGAGTGCAGGCTAGAAAAAATATTAACCCTGCTTGCTGCAGTACAATGCTCGGGACTGGTGGGCCTCCTAAAATCTCGTGGTGGGCCGTTTCTGGCCCGCGGGCCTTGTAATTGACATGTGAGTTGCATGATCACGCAGCTCTCGGTATAGAGCCAGCATGTGACAGCTGTAATGTCCCGTGCTGGCTCTAAGTATTGGGAAGCGTATATTTTACTTTCCAGTACTATAATACTACTAATTTTGAAGTTCAGTGGAGATGGAGGGTGCTGGTTGCAAAAATGCAGTCTTGCTATGGATACAGAGCAATGAATTTCCTTCTCACTATGCTGCTGAACTTGTAGCTTACAGCTTGGGGTTTACAGAGCCAAATCAAAATAACAACTGAGTAAAAACAGTGAACCATTTTTTTTCCAGTAAAAAATTATATATAATTAAAATGACAGGAGAAATACTTTAAATTTCATGTTAGAAATTAAGAGTGGCATTTAAAATTTTAATTATATTCCTTTTTAAATAAATTGACATGCAGGAATTCCAATGCTTGGGCATCTTGGTCCTTGTATATATATTTGTGTTTTTTTTTTTAATGCTGCCTTTTGTGAATGAAAATGCCAAATTTAGAAACCCAAACGTTTTCTGTGACTTTGTAAATGACATTGTATGCAAACTCATATCTGTCAGATTCCTGACAAACTAAACAGATTTTGGAGTCATCAGGTCACATGACCGTCTTCCACTCTAAAGTTTATGTACAAGTGACGAGCATACCTTTCCCACACTACACATGTCTAGACTAATATGGACTTACTAAAGCTGATAGAAAGCTGACATCCAGACAAATTAGTTCCATGATCATGAGCCAAACCATTCTAAAGATTTATCCAAATAATAGCAGTAGCCAACTCACTTCCAGTTTATTTCACCTCCTAATCTGTCAGTGAACTCTCTTTTGAACTAAGATTCAGGCCATCAGCTGTGTTTGTGTGCGGTTTGTTTTCAGTAAGGGCACAGTATTGTATATGCATACAGAGCCATTTCTCCTAGCCTATGTGGCTCACATTTTTCAAGTCAGAGCACTTCTGTGCATAATTGTTATGAGCTTTGGTGTTTTTATAGAGGCCAAGCGCTTGACTAGGATACAGCCATCCAGCAAACCCCACTGACCTTATTTAAACAGTCTTTATATATTCTGATGCCAGATTTTTATTTAATTTTGGATGGAGAATGGAAGAGTTAAAACAGTCAAGTGTCCCACAGTAGAGATTTCCCTTCACTCCCTGTTCCACAGACAAGTATTCCTCAACCTTTTAAAAGTATGCCAAATTTTGAGGCACCACAGTCTTAAATTTAAAAATTTTTAATTTTACTTACCATCAATGGGAGAACTGATGCACACAACTGCCCTATTCTGGGAAGGATGAATGAGAGGCAGACACAGAGCTCCAGATCCATAACCCTCAGT